>NW_022589720.1:16005834-16127133 GCF_004348235.1 Phoca vitulina
AAGAAGAAGAAGAAAGAAAAGAAATTCTACCAATCTCCCTCACCCCCAACACATACACATATAACCATCATCATGCACATAAATGGCTCTTCCTACATCTCAATAAAAGACAAATCCAGTCTTCCATCTTTTCAGACTTGAAGCCTTGTAGATATTCCAGGCTCCTCTCACCAACATTAAATCCAGCAGTACATTTTGTGATCTCTGACTTAAAAACACAGAGAATTTGCCATCCTCAGAACTGCCATAGAATTAATGTCATCATCCTGATAGAGTAGGCAGTTATCTAGATATTAGCAGGGAACAAGTGTCTTCCCGAACTGAGGCCTGGGAATGGGACTTGCGTTGACAATCCTTTCTCACCTGGCTGATGGGTGACAGCCTCCTACCTGGTCTTCTTGAATCCTCTTGTTCCTCTTTGGTTTCCTTATCTTACGATAGGCAGCATGAACCTTGTTCAAACCTTCCAGGGCTTCCCATCATATCACAGTCACAGCCCTAATCCCACAGAACCCCTGCAGGACGCTCCCATTACACCTGCCATGCCCCACTATTCTTTCCTTTAGCCAAGGTGGCCTTCTTCTTGTTCTTCGAGGTTGCCAAGTACCGTACTACCTCAGGATATTTGCATTTGTTGTTTCATTTGCCAGGTATAATTTGTCTCAGATATTCACACAGTTATCACTCTTATTTCAGACCTTTACTTTGAGGCCGTTTTCCCAGTGAGAACTTTTGTGACCTTCTTATTAAAAATTGAAAACTGCAAAAAAAAAAATTGAAAACTGCATCTTATTTCTCCCCAAGCCTCAGGGCCACTTCCTTTTTCTTTCTCATCATTATTTGATATATGCATGCTTCAACTTATTTCTTTATTTTTCTGAGGCTTAGCACTGAAATAAATAGGATTTTTTAATATGTGTTGTTCACTACTATATTCTGAGCACCTAGAAGAATCTCTGGAACATTGTAAATATCAGTAAATATTTGTTCAGCAAACTTAGGAGAATTAAACTACATAGCCAAGCAATTAAAATATGTAGGAAAAACATTAAAGCAGACTTGCAAAAAAATATTAACAGCAGTTTCATTCATATATTACTTTACATTCTGAAAGAATATTTTAAAAAGTGATTACATTTACTTTAAATAAACTCCCATCTTAGAAATGAGAAAGCTGAGGCATACTGCTTTATAAGACCTGTATTGGATGGGGGCACTTTTTTAGAGAAGAAAAATTAGACATAATACCAAAATAATGTTGAGCATGATGAATAAACTTATGCATTAAGAACAGTTTCCTTGAACAAACCATACTGCTGGTAAATGGCAAAAAAAAAGGGATCCCCCCCATTTAGGGTAGATCTTCTAATAAAATGTGTGAATATGAGCAGATTATATAATCTTTTTCCTTCCTCTAACCTCTCTCATGCATGCATAGATATGAAATGAGATCACATAGTATGGAGCAACAAACTGATTAACAATGACAGACACCTATTAATTGCTTAATTGCAATGTTCAAAGACAAACATGTAGGCAATCTTTGCCTTGTAGACAATTACAATGTAAGAAAAAATACAATGCAAAATGTAGGTCAGCAGGAAGACATCAGAATGAAATCATCAAACTAATTAATGAAAGATGAGTGAAATCTTAGTATCTATGAGCAACAGAACAAGACGTTTTCTCTTTCCTCATCGGTTTGTGCTGGCTGTTAGGAGTGAACTGCTAGCCCTGTGTGTGGGGGGGGGGGGGGAGGGGGGGGATCATTTGCTGCTGTTAGAAGAAAGGAAAAACCCTGACTTCAAATGAGCCCCAAAGAGAGAAACTTTGAACAGGTGACCAAAGAAGAGTGAAAGAAATGAGGGGATTTGTGCCATGCTGACAAAACAGCTTTTAAAAGGTAAGAATTCACAGTGGAAGATGAGACCTGCAACATGGGTGGAAAAGCAGTATACCATCTAGCAAATAGAGGGAAGCTCTGAGTTGTATAAAATGGGAGATTTTTATAGGAGGGAGCGTGGGTCAAGAAAGTTATTAACAAAAGAAAAGGATTGCTCAGGCAAGAACACCTTCCCTGGGGGGGGGGGGGAGCCTGGGGTCTTATGCAGATTACCTCATCTTCCTTTTGGGGATGGAGAGGGTGCCTGTGACAGATCATCTCATTTTCTCTGACCAGAAAATTCCTGACTGACCAGTTAGGACAACATTTCCAGAGGAGACTGAACCTGCAATTAGATTAGGTATTAAACCTCAGGTTTGGGGACTTGGCCTAAGTAACGCCATTTTTGGTCTGTGGTTTTCTTTTTTAACAAGACTTAAACACTTTTTAGAGAAAATTAAGTCTGACATACTTTCTCAGGTCCTCTTTTCTCTGGAAGGAAGAATGAAAATCATTCTTCCTGGCCCTTCATCCTCAAAAAACTAACAAAACAACTCACTTCTTACACACACCCTAAAGCTTTTATTTTTTCTGATATAAAGTCCACAAACTATATATATTTTTCCTTAAATTAGTTGAATTATTTTTCAGAAGATATTTGACCTCTACTAATGTCAGATTCTGTTTTGGAGATTTATATTAACATTTTAAATGAAAATAATATTCACTGACATTAGCTATCATGTAATTACAGCCAGCACACGGGGGCACAAGAACATCTGGCTCCAGGGTCCCAAACCGACCAGACTGGGCCACTCACCTCTGACAAAATCCAAAGGTAGAGAAATGAGTGGTGGTGAAACAAGAAAGGAATTTATTTCAGTGAGGCCAACACTGGAAGACAGCAGACTAGTGTCTCAAAGATTGTCTCCAAAGTGCTGACAATACTTCCAGGTTTACATAAGGAAACTGTGGGTGGGGCAAAGGTGGGTGGGTACTGGCAGGTGGGCAGTGAAGGTCAAATCCATCCTGGTCTTGTAGTCAGCCATGGTGGGGAGGGTCTTGCTGGCTCAGGGTAGTACTTATCGCTTGAGGGGGTAGCTTCAGTTTCCTTCAGGGGATGCCCTGCCCTCAGGGTCTTCCACCTGAGCCAAGAGACAAGCTGGAAAGAAGAACCTAACTAGAAAGTTTGAGGTCAAAGTGGAGGCAACTGAAGACCTCTTTCATAATTATCAGAAATGGAGAGTACTTAGAAATTCGATTTTCATAGACTATGATTTCATAGCTTGTGCCATACATAATAGGATAGAAGTAAGGTTTTGTTAGTGTCATAAAGAGCAAAAATAAATTCTAAAGGTCATATTGAATTTCTTTTACTCCCATACTATCACTGAACTTTTAGACGTCTACAGCAATCAGCACTACTTTGGGGATAAGCTTTTTTGTTTTGTTTTGTTTTTTACATCCTATTCTGTCTTTCCCAAGACAAAAGGTCTTGAGAAATTTTAGTGTAATGTGATTCAAGCTCACATGCAATATACATCCCTGATAAATATGCAGAACTCATTGAATACACTGGAATCTCTGCCTTTTTTTGCCTTTAATCTTCAGAATATACTGGTTTATTTTTTTTTTTTTAAATTGAGAATAATACATGGAAAATCTTTTCATCTTATTGATGAAAGAAAGTGTTTGATCCGGCATGCATTGGAGTTCAAATGCACAGATAAAAGATAAAACAGCAGATTATTGAAGAGAAGTTCTTGGGCTATGTATTCATAATAAGTAAAGACATGAAAAGGATGTAATATCAGTATATCAGGCATCGAGAATGCACAAAGATTACAAGATACAGTGTTTTTGCTGCTCATCTATAAATTTAATGGATGTTATTCTTTCATATGTAACACTCCATTGCAGATGTCCAATTTTCAAAAGAAATGTCAGAATACATTTTCTCAAAGCTAGGAAGAAATCATTTTAGATAGCTATTAGCATAGAACAAATAGTAGGGCATATTTTCAACTCAATTTCTGATCCTTTAAGAAGAAATGAGCTAGAGCCAATATAATAAGCCTTGAAATTGTGGTACGTAAAAATACATTCTCACAGTTTTAGATATAGGACCAGGCACAACAGTTTTCATAGTTTTAAAGAAAGTGCCACAGTTGGCCAAGGTCAAGCAAGCAAGCCTGACATATCCTTCCAATACAGATCATGCAGCTGCAGAGAAGAAATGGTCTGGCTCCCAAGGAAAACTGAGCTCTTATGTAAAGTTTTTATATTTAGATAAGTGATTTTCAGAGGGCAAGATAAGGACCCACTAAGGTTTTCTTTGCTTACTGATGTCTTCTAATGTTGAATCTTCTATTAGAAAACAATTTCTTTTTAAGTTGAAACATCTGTCTACTAGTAATACCTCTTACTAGTTAAAGGCAGAACCAGACTTTTCACTTTGGTATATATGATGAAAAACAAACAAACAAAAAACAAAACGAAGAAAGATAAGAATCAGTGATTTTTAGTACATACATTTTTTCATATGTTTCATTTAATTTAATCCAGAGAAATCAATGTCCCAGAGATTTTTATTCCCAACAATATTGATAGTAAATTATAAAAACAAAAAACAGATGCAATTTTCCTGTGTAAAATGTATTTTATTTTCTGGTCATCAAGGCCAATGATATCATTACCTATAATATCACTTTGTAAAGGTACTTATAAAGTACCTTTGTAAAAGTTAAAAGTTCTTTGTAAAAGCTAAAATATCCTCCCCAGTTTGGGGCGCTTCAGTGGCGCAGTCAGTTAAGCATTTGACTTTTGATTTTGGCTCAGGTCATGATCTCAAGGTGCTCACAATGAGCCCCGCTGAGCATGTGAAGTCTACTTGAAAGATTCTCTCTCACCCTCTCCCTATGCCCCTCCCCACTGCATTCGCGGGCACACATACAATTTCTCTCTCTCTCAAATAAATAAATAAATCTGAAAAAAATATATATCATCCCCAGCTTGGCAATATATACAGACCCAATCATGGATTAAGTCTCTTATGTTGCTTTCATGTTATGGGTATTCTTTGTACATTGATGAATTGGCATTGCCAAATTTCATGACTTCCATGGGTTTAGCTTTATAAGGAGATTACTTTAAGGATCTATATGATTATTCCTGGCCCTCTGGAGACAGATATTTCAAAACTCTGACAGAAGAATAATATATAAGGACATAGCTTAGAATTTGGAAAAAAAAAAAAAAAAGAGAAAAGTAAAAGAAGAGGAAGAATGAATAGTTTTTAAAACTATCTACCTGAACCATTCAGAATATTATTAGGCTCAGAGGTACTCTTTTCTTTGTAAAAGTTTAGCATCTTTATTATGAAAGAAGATAAAATAACAGGAAAAAGAATTAGACTATCTCAAAGGACTGCTAAATCTTTTCATTTAGGAAAAGTAAAAAAAAGGAGAGTTTTCAAGATCATTTCTACCAAGATCATTCTATCTTTGTTCAAATGTCAACTTAATGAGAATTGCCCTAACCATTGTATTTAAAGATTTCAACTCTCAACACAAACTTTACCCGACTACCTTTCTATTTTCTGACATACTATATTCCCTCTAACATATTATGTGAATTATTTATATTATTGTGTGTGCGATTGTATTTGTGCTATTTTGTCTCCCTCTACTAGAATGTGAACTCCATGAAGGCAGAGATCTTGTCTGTTATGTTCACTGATATTCCAACTACTTAGACCTGTGCCTAGCACATAGGCCATATCCAATAAACATTTACTAAATGAATTAGTAAAAGTGTACAAAATGCTTTCCTAGCAAATGTTTTATTTTCAGTATTAGCAATATCAATAGCAGCCTATTGTTTATTTAAGGGTTAAAGTGATGTTACAAAGACTGATTCTTCATCTACAATGTTTCTGAGCTCTTATAGTTGTCTGTATAACTAATACAACATCTGGCTTTAGGGAAATATAATTTATGTTTGAAGTGCCTGAAGAGATGGAAGCACAGACCAAAATATTTGGCTTTTTCAGTACACCTAATTATTACTTCATATCTTTTTTACTTTCAATAATGAAAACGTTATGAGATCTATGTTGTCCGGATGATATCACTATGAAATAGCTCAAACTATTATTTTTGACCAGCTGATACATAAAAATACAACTTTGGCAAATGAAAGATAAGATTTAGTAATGTCAATACATTGTGGTCATGCTATTAAAGTCCATTGTGAAAATGTAGGACTCGGTGATGAAGGCCTGCCATCTAGTTATGCTGCCAGTCGGTGGCTATTAGAGAGATACAATCTTTATTTTTTGGTGTTATTTTGCTATGGCATTTCAATTGATTGTGCAGCACTGGAAAGTATGGAATACAGCAAGTCCACTAAAGCAAACTTCCCTGGAGCTAAACTGGCAGTGAGAGAGTTGGAAACCAGAATTCCTCACTGCTTTCATAAACCTGAAACTCAGCAGCTTAAGTAGAGTAACTCTAAAATAAGCTTACAGAGCAGCATGTAAACTTATTCAACCGTAGAGAGGGAAAAAAAAAATATATATATATATTGGGAACTTACTACATGACTGCCCATATTTTCAAAAATTGGCCTGAATTTCCCCCCAATTTTTACAATAATAGTACATTATCCCCATAGCATAGATGGGCAAGTAGAAACTCAGAACAGTACAGACTTTTGAAAAGCTCCAGATTAGGAATATATGGTAAATAGAGGGCTTCACTCCACATCAATGTTACTGCAACACCCAGGCTCTTTCTATAGCACCCCGATGCTTTCAGTTACCAAAAATACACAATAAAAATCTGTAATAATCATTCATATACTTATCTTGATTTAGTAGTACAATTTTTTTATACACAAATAGGAACCTATTGTTCCTTATATTGATGCTATTGATGCAATTAATACTTTTGTATTGTTCAGACATTTTTCTTTCAATACATCTTCTTATAACATTAGCTGGAATTAAAAGTTGGATAACACTAAGAAAATCGTTCCATTTATGAACACTAATAGGAAGGAATATTCTTATGTAAGCATTCATGGCTTTTTTTTTTTTTTCTCTAAATATAACACAAACCATAATGAGGTTATTTTTCACTTTGATTCTTCCCACCAGCCTCCCATCATTGAAAGAAGGTCATATACACATAAACAAAAATCATGTGATTTATCCTGGCCTTGTATGTCTCCAGTGGAATACATTCATCCACATTAGCTAGTAAGAGTTTCTTAATTGCTTCTCTATTCAACAATTTAGTTTTGACTTTTCTCTTTTTCTTTTGGCAGTTCCCTTCTAAGTGCCCAGATAGACATATGTGTTCAAGATCCCAGCTTGCAAACATGTGTTTGTTAGTTTTTCAGAGATTGCTTTTTGGTAAGACAGATATCTGACCTTATCATGTTTTAAGTTATTAATAGGGTGTTACACTATTAATTTCTTTTGTGTTAATTAAAATATATTAATGACTTAAGTGAACTCAAAATTAATAAAGAACAACCATAACTCCCCCTAGAACAAGCTTAATAAAGAAATAACAATACAGACACAGCACATTAATTTTAAATCCTATTTAACCTATCATCCTAATTGTGCACAATCTTTTATTAGAATGTTTTCTTCTGACTCACCTGAAATCCAGGCTGTCAGTCAGACATTTTTCCTGAAGCTGTGTCCTCACCCTTCAGGCTCTCGGCAACAAAGTCTCTCTGGAATTGCTTACCCCGCAGCAATGAGGCATTACCACCTGAGCAAGGGTGATTCATTTCTGTGACTCTTTCCCAGCTCTTCAAAGCTATAATTTGTCTTTTCTGGCACTCTGGATCAGCTGTGCCCCAAGAGTTCCTGCATCCTTTCATCCTTTCTCACACAGGACTGAATAATAGGAACAGAACTAGACAGGCTTCCCTATCCTAGAAGCTTAAAGAGTCCCCTTGCCCAACATGATTAGAACTCCCTAGTTATTTAACGTTTCTCGGTCAATTTGCTTTTTTTAAAAATTCATTTTTTTTCAGAAACACTTTTAGTTTCTGCTTCCATCAGTTATAAAGTTGTTCTTTTTTTTTTTTTAAGTGTAACTATATTATTTTTATCAGAATTTAAAACAGCTCATCTGGGGCGCCTGGGTGGCTCAGTCGTTAAGCGTCTGCCTTCGGCTCAGGTCATGATCCCAGGGTCCTGGGATCGAGCCCCGCATCGGGCTCTCTGCTCCGCGGGAAGCCTGCTTCTCCCTCTCCCACTCCCCCTGCTTGTGTTCCCTCTCTCGCTATGTCTCTGTCAAATAAATAAATAAAATCTTTAAAAAAAAAAAATAAAAAAATAAAACAGCTCATCTACTTTGGACAGAATTTCCAGAAGTGTTTTTGAGATCATTTTAAATCCTCGATAAAGAATAAAAATTATAAATAATACATTAAAAAGAAGCATTTTAAAACATAATATACAAGTGGTTAGTGGTACTTTGCTATCCAATTATATAAAGAGCTTTTACTTTTAAATTTCACATTAACTGATTTAAATTGAGGGGATACTCCTTAGTTGGGATTTTTTTTTTTTTTACACATCTATATCAAATTTATTCAAACTATATATTCATCCTGTGGATGCACTTTAATCATATAAGATCACATATTCATTCCCTCACTTGACTCCTGGATTTTTTAATATATCCTTTAGTGAAGAATCAGAAATTTTGTATAGAAGAGACTTAGTGGTGGTATCCTGGTTGGAAGGACAAACATAGGAAGTCAGATGATTTGGTTGCCATGAAAAAACACATCACACTTTCGACAAAATGGACCAGTGGCCTCAGTTCCTGCCCTATGAGATGCAGAATCCATTTGTGTGGAAGTTAAGGTTCCCACTGCTGCTCCTAGGCAATGACTGAGCATGACAGGTGTACTAAGATGGGTCATTCCTGAGAAAAACTGCTATTAAGTGACAACAAGAACTCAAGGACTGCCTGATAGCGTTGCTAGAATTTTCTTAAAACCATGTTCCTTCCTTTCCTCTCCTCTGTAAGGGTTCAGACCTCCATCATGATCTAAAGGCTCTCCCAGATTTCCCCAATTCATTTCCCTTTTCTCTGAATAAATTCCTTCTCATGTAATTCCTTATTAATGCCTACATCTTATACAATCCAGGCTAATACAAATGAAATTGTCCTCTGTCAAAAATGAGGGAGTGCTGTCTGTCCATTCCCACAACACTCGGGCAACTCCACTGGCATTCTCTATGAAAGCAGCTATACGCCCTTGGTCATTTCATTTTGTTCTCTGGGCTTTTCCAAACGGTATTTATCTTCTTTGAAATGTTGCAAACATTTGCAAACAGCATTTCACATGTGAATTCCACACAGCCTGTATGAATGGGAGGTTATTTTCTCTTTCAGTTATAATACGCTTGCTTGAAAAATATGGGTTGGCCATACAAAGCTTACACTTGTTTGGTTTGACATGAAATCATTTTGTATGATCCCTTAGTCTGGGACTGATATAGAAGGCTTTGGAAAGCGCATATATCTCATTAACTACAATTAGGATTACTTTCTCTGTGTGAAAAAAAAAAAAACACTCTGTGATACATTTCCTTAATTAGAAAACAATGTCTCAAGGGAAAAATATTCTTAGATATTTGTTGCTAAATGTTTATGCATCTAAAATTTTACCTAACTATACTTGGATATGCTGTAAGCCTAATAATTACATATGACTCACTGCTGATGTGTCTTTAATTATAATGTAATATGCACATAGGAAACTGAGGAAGCACAAGAACAATGGTGACCTCGTTGCATTCTCTATCTTTCGCCGTCCAACTAGTGACATATGAGTAATGCTCAGGCTAGCTAACACAACAGATATGGAGTTAATTCCCTACCCTGAATAGAAAATACACTTTATTTGCAATATGTGTCCTTTATTGATTTGAAATAGGAACATCAACACATTCAGTTTCTAACCAAAGAATTAAAATGTGTTTAAAAAATGAGTTAAGGGATTAGAAACACTCCCTCCAAAACAAATCTCAAATTCATATGGAAGAAAAGGTGGTTAGGATGACGTATTTAACAATAAATAAGGTGAACAATTCATTTGTAATGAGTATTTACTATATACTTTAATAATTTAGTATGTGGATAAAATCAAGATAAACAGAATTTTTCTTTATCAGATACTGACACATGTTATCAATGGAGTTAAAACCACATGGTATTGGGGGTAAAATGGTCATGTCAGTAGAAGAGAGCAAAAGCTAGAGAAATGGATCCAAACATACCTAGATATATAATATTATACAATAAGTATATAAGTCAATTTCAGGAAAAATGAGCTAATTATTAGTCTTAAAACAACAGGTTAGAAATTAAGAGGAAATGCAATCATTTGCCTAAACCACTCTGAGAAAAAAATTCCAGGGGGAATTCAATATGTATATATGAAAAGATGGCAGGTTGATGAGCTTAAGGAAAGGTGATAAGCTTAAGGAAAATGATAGATTTTTAAGCATGACTCCAAAGATAGAAAGTGATTAAGTTACTTAACAGTATACATTTTAAAAATAAAAATTAGAGAGAAAGAAAAGGAAGGAGCAGGAAAAATGCTATGTACACATTTCAGGTAACTGAGAACAAATAGTGTGGAATTTAATGGCAGACAAGGGGTTAACAACTTTACAGTTAAAAAAAAAAGAAAAAAGAAAACCAACAACAAATCAACACAGGTGTACCTCAAATACCCAGAAAGAAAAGTGTACAAAGAACAAGAAATTATGATCCCCCAAATTGTTAATTTACATAAAACAGTTGAAGATAAGCGCCTCCTATATTATAAAAAGTGTTCTAGGTACTGGGATAAAAATCAAACAAAACAATAAACTTCTACTATTGGAGCTTACATTCAAACAGGGAATTCACATAATATAAATTTGTTCAATGAGATATAGGCCAAATAATTCAAAGTCATTTATAACCAACAGAAAAAACAAATATTTAAAATGACACTTGAGTTATTTCTTACCAAATGACAAATGATTGAAAAAAAAATTCTAATTATAGCTAGCTAGCATTTTTTGTTTAGGAGGGAACTCATCCTCTTGCATTGCTGGAAGGAGTTTTTACCACAGTTAATTTTCTGGAAGGCATTAGAAAATGCCTAGAAAAATGTGTAACCTTTGGCCAGGCAATATCACTTACAGGGTCAGAACCTGAGAAAACATTCAGCTGTGCCCCAGGCTATATGTTAAGGAATTTACATAGTATGTTTTGTTTGTTTGTTTGTTTGTTTGTTTTTTAAGGTTCAAAGTTGCAAACAACTTAATTGTCCTAAAATATAGTGTTAATTTGAAATGGATGCAGTAGATGCATATTTTTGTTTTAAATTACAAGATGGTCACAATATATTTTTAAGTGAAAAAAGAAAAGCAGGTTTCAATACCATTTAGTGTGATCTCACTTTAATGCATAAACACATGTACAAATAATTATAAACTATTTGCATTTTTAAGCCTGATGTAGATTTGGAGTGATTTATTAGCCATTTTTAGTGTACATTTATACTAAGATTTCTATAATTAGCATGCTTGACTAATTTAATAAAATCATAAAGGTTTTCTTAAGAATTGCACCTTATGTTGAGACAATCTTGTAATACAAACTAGAGATTAGAATTTGGCTTTCATATGGAATATCAAGCATTTGGAAGCTTTATTTTTATAGCATTTGTACCTTTTGAGAGTTCATGTTGTTCTCACACTAGAAATAGCTAAAAGAATGATTTTCCTCTTAGAACTCCTTAGGACACATTTTCTTTGTAAACTGTGGCCTTTAGATGCTTAACATTCTCTGAAGTTTGGGCCCCTGTCATTTGCTAAATTATGTGACAAGAATACCAGTGTCTTTTTTAACTACTTTTGTGAGTCATACTGGATCTCAGCAAGTTTTATTATACATCCATTAAACTTCAGCTAGGGATACATATTAGTCCATTTTAGTAAACACAGTAATAGTTTTCCAGTAGTTTTCTCTGAAACATTTCTTAGTTATATATTTTTAAAAAGTAACATCAAATCTTTTAAGAACCATAATACTGAGTTTCTCAAAATATCTGCAACTTATTTTTTTACACTTTTTCATCAAAGTCATCTGTGATTGGCATGACCCAATAAAATATTCATTTTTACTCTCTTGTAAAGTTCAAATATATGCTATTATTTTAGCCTTATTTACAGCTTTTGGTAAATATTGTTGCAATATTAAGGAAATTGGCAATCATCTCCTTTAAAAATCCACCCTCTATGTTCTACCAATTTATCATTAATAAACAAGAGTTAAAAAAATACAAGAAGTTAGCATGAATGAATGCAATCAATATAAATTTTTGAATTAATGGTATTTAAATTATCCTAACTACAATAAACCACTGGATGAACAACAGAGTAAGGATTGAACAATTAAATGTACAAATCCAGAATTACCAATTCTTTCTCCAGCTTGAAAAGGTAAACCTTTGTGGCTAAGGTGCATCTCTAAAAATAAATTCACGGTTAATCCTTGCTCTAGATGGATTAAAGGCAGGGCAACATCCTCATGTTGGCACAATTTTCTGAACATGTTTGAAGATTTATAACTGGGAATCCTGCCCTAAGTAAACACATTTGATATGTGAACATGGACTCTTGGCTTTGGTCTTCTGCTCATCTGTTAGGTTGGCATCATTCCTGCTTACTATTTGGTTGGAATTCTGCATCAGGGCTTAGGTGCCAAATGGCAAGATTTTAAATAAGACGGTGCATATAATGCCTCCCTGCTCAGGGTGGAATATCCCTTATAACTGGATCCAAGCAATAGCATAAAGCTTGGTTTGATCTTTTATCACCACAGTTGGGCATGCGTTCAAGATGACACAATTAGCAGAATAAATACGCTAACATCATATTTCTCTCTCTCAATAAAGTTTGCCTTTTTAGAGATGATTGTTTTGAAAGCTACATTATCATTATTCCCATTGTTACTACTTTACACTTTATATAGCTAAAGTTTCTATATAGACCTATGTAGGGTTTTTTTCTTTTTTTTTAAATTAGAAGCTACACAAGAACTACAAAGATTTCACACCTAAGAATTTTAAACCTAAAATACATATTCAAAGACAGAATGCTTTTAAATTATAATAAAGTATTTAATCATAAATGAAGTTATTTGAATATATGAGCACACAATGAAATACTATGAGACTTTAAAGTGCACATATAGTAGAATATATATTTAAAGAAGAATTAAAAGTAAGTATTAATAGAAAAGAATAGAGAAACTGCTTCAAATTTTAGGTCTGCAATTCCCTTCATTAGTATAACTTAGATTACAAATTGTTCATTTATTTATTTTTTTTCTTTTTTTTTTTTTTTTTAAGATTTTATTTATTTATTTGACAGAGAGAGTGAGAGAGCACAAGCAGGGGTGGGGAGAAAGGGAGCCCGATGCTGGGCTCGATCCCAGGACCCTGGGATCATGACCCGAGCTGAAGGCGGGTACTTAACCCAGGTGCCCCTCATTTTTTTCTTTCTTAAAACAAATATATCTGAGTTATCAGTGCTATTAAGTCAAAAGAAAAACATTAGCACAAATTGAATGTTTAGTAATGTTCAGTGAGAAACTCCAGAAATGTCTTGTGCTAGTATAACATAGAAGACATAAATTTATAGGTTGAACTTAGAACTGTTAAACCAAAACATTAATTAATTACTAAAGAGCAACTTATCGGGATGAAGTCATTTTAAATTTAAAAAAACGCCAATGAGTGCCATCTTGCATTAAGTATGATATGGTCAAATTCAATGTCCTCAACTAGACTATTGTTATAACTGCTTTATAAAATATTAAACTAATTATAGATTATATATACTTTCTTACTGGAACCATGAAAACCATAAATGAATATATTGAGGGTGTCTATCCTTGCTAAGAATGTGATTTAATTTGGAAATATTTTGTCATTCATGTACTGTGAAAAGATAACTAAATTAATTTGATTTTATATTAGCTTCATAAAACTGGCTAATTGGGAAAGCAAATATATTATAAATGAAGACCTAAGTTGGTATATTTTGGCTTTTCTTACTGGATCTATATTGCCTCATTCATTATTAACCTTCTCAGTATATAGCTGTTGTTGTTGCTGCTGTTGTTTTCAACTAGAAAAGCCTTTTCAAATTATTTTAAAGTGTATTATTTTAGGTTATTTATATGTGATCAAGCTAGCTTAAATGAGAAAAAATTTAAATATGGCATATAGTATTTGCTCAATAAACATTACTAGAATTAAAAATCAGAATAAGAAAAAAATACCAGCAAAACATTTACCCAGGCAAATATAGCTCAAAGACCATTTCAATTGACTGTAAACCAATAATATGAGGAAAATAAATTACTATTTGTATTCATGCCAAAGCTAATCATGCATATTTGATCATCTAAAACTGAGGGAAATATACCAATGTATTTTTCCCCAAAGGTAAATTAGCAAATAAATATCAAGGAATATAACCGAGTTAGACAAAAATCATAAACATTTACATTAGCTTCAATTTTTTTTGTTTGGTCTATGGATATGATTCCCTTTACAGGAATATACATATAACTCGTAGTATTATTATACAAAACAAAAACGTAAGTAAACAAACCAGAATACATAGTACACTGCTGTACAATTTCTAATGTTAAATGGGATTGAGGACAATGGAAAGGAACTCCTAGGTGAGAAATTACTAGGAGGGAAGACTAATCAAAGACACTATTGATATATTACTAGGGAAGGATTTGAGCCAAATACTCAGCTACAAAATTATTCTCCTCTTTCCCTCTTTCTCAAGCTTTCCCAAATAGTAGACCTTAGTCATTTCCTTTTCTCTGGCCCTATATCAATAAGGGGCATCAAATTGCATGTGAAACCTATACATTGAAGGTGACTCCATTGCTTTCAACTTAGGTTAGGTGGATGGATACATCACTGGCAAGGGATAAACAAGAGAAATTATGTATTGGGAGAAAAGATAATTAGTTCCTTTTAAGTCACATTGAATAGGATGTGTCTGTGGGACAGTCAATAGTGATTCCTGGCAAGAAATTAGAAATATAGATCTGAGGAAGAAATACAGATCTGAAGAAGTATTTTTTTTTTTTTTTTTTCTCTTCTAATGAACTACCAACTCTACATTCTGTATTATAAATTTTTAGCTTTGGCCTAAAATGTTCCCTTGAACCCAGATATTCCTTTTTATTCTACATTCTCCATACAGGATTGGGAAAAAAAATATTGCTGGATTGAATTTAGATTGGACTTTAATAAGATATACAAGGCAAAAAATAAGAGTATGTGAAGGGAGCTTGGAGTACTATGGGAGGGTAATTATAGTACTAGACTATGTGGATTTTAAGGTGGAAAAGTGATCAAGGAAAAATGTTATTTTGTGTTCTGACTCTCTGTGCCTGTGTCACCTTTTATTTATTCTGAATGCTATCCCCATGGTTAAGGCCATTATCCTCTCTGGTCTAGATTATTATTTCGGTTGTCTTCTATTCCAACACTTCCAAATGATCTCAGTGCCACTGTGAAAATAAATTCAAATGCATTTAGATTATGTCACTGTCCTGCTTAAAAATCTGCACTGTGTCTCTTACTTAACAGATAAATGCCAAAAATTCACCTTACCTGGTATCATCCCCACCCCCTCAAATAGTCCCTCTGCTTCCTAGCCTTTCACACTTCTGTATACAATGGTGCCCAAAGGGCCCTCTGTCCTTTGTCTGTCTGCTGAACTCTGAATAATTTAAGACAGATCCTTCTTTAACTTAGTCAGATATAAATGTTTCTTTCTTTCTTTCTTTTTTTTTTTTTTTTTTTCAGTTTCTGAAGCATTGGTTGAGTATCTACATTGCCACATTCATCATTCTGTGTGGCTGTGATTTGTAATGTAGGGCTTTGTACCAATTATTGTGCCAGACACTTGAAAAATAATCTTGAGTAAGGCATTACCATTTCCATTTTGCAAATTAGAAACTAAGATCCCAAAAAAGGAAGTGACTTTACAAAGGTGATAAAACTTCTATCTGACAGTATTGAGGGCAGAACCCAGCTTTGCCAAAGTCTTTCAAGATTCCATTCTCTTGTCCTATTCTTCCAGAAAAAAGAAATAGAGCACATTGAGGTCAGGAGATATTTTTGTTATTTTTTTTAGTATTAAAAAAAAAAAAAAGATTTATTTATGTATTTTTAAAGAGATAGAGAGTGTGCGAGCAGGGGGAGGGGAAGAGGGAGAGGGAGAGAGAGAGAAGCAGACTCCCTGCTGAGTGCAGAGCCAACTGGGCTCAGTCTCAGGACGCTGAGATCATGACCTCAGGTGAAATCAAGAGTCCACCACTTAACTGACTGATCCACCCAGGTTGCCCTTTTTAGTATTTGTTATAACAAACAAAATCATCTATTTTGGGGCCTCAATGAATAATTGCTAAATTGATCTAACCAGCTAATCTAATCATCCCTCACCCAATGAAATAAGAAATAATAATTAGACCTAGAAAAATTTCTATAGATCATCTGGTTCAACTATTTACCTTTAAAGATAATTAAAAATAGAATAAAGACATTGTATAAGGATACATGATTTATATACGGGAATACATATTTTAAAGAATGGTTGAGTACCTTATGGATTTTGTGAAGGAACAGAAAATAAAGAAGAGAGAGTGGTTTTCCCTAAGGGACATGGAGTTAGTTTGGACATTAGAACATGTGTTTTCACATTCTCAATTCAATGTCATTTAAATAACAAATATTAGACAATGATTATGTATAGCCATCCTATAACTGTAGCTACACCACATCCATATCCATTTATCTAGATTTTATTCCTATAGTGATTAACATGAACTATGTAACTATTTTTTTTAAAGATTTTATTTACTATTTGGCAGAGAGAGAGAGAGCATAAGCAGGGGGAGTGACAGAGAGAGAGTGGGAGAAACAGGCTCCCCACTGAGCAGAGACCCCTGACATGGGGCTTGATCCCAGGACCCTGGGATCATGACCTGAGCTGAAGGCAGACATTTAACTGACTGAGCCACCCAGGCACCCCTGTAACTATTTTTTAATAAGAATTTTATAGTAGTTGTAACAATATCATTGCACAAGTAGAACATTATCTGGGGAGACCTACTGTTACATGAAACCGAAACATTAAATGTTTGACAAAGAATATATTGGTAGCTATTTAATGACTCAAGGGTGCATGGGAATAGACTAGGCAGATATTTAGATAAGAGTCTTTCTAAAACAGAACAAGGTTTATAAAATTTATTCAAGGATATCTGCAGTGACCCTATTAATTTTGGTTGGTAGCTAAGATAAGTTGATGCCTGATCTCCTATGGAAAGGCCTGTATAACACAACATTACTTCCAAATATTTATATACACTGTTTCTTTTCCTAATCCTAGTTTTAGATATATTAAAATTATCAGATCATAGATATATGTTTAGCTGCCAAAATTTGTTTTCTCATGTTTCTTGTCATAGTTACTTAATCATCAATAGTAATTGATTCTTTTTGATAAAAGAAGTAAAAATAAATGTTTCCTAGTAATTAAAGTAAAAATTAATTTTCCCCAATACCTGGCTTACAAAATTCACAATCACTTCTGTACTATTTCTTAAAACATCCATACTATAAATCATGTAGGTATCTTTGAATTCTGTATTGAGTTCTAGCCACAATCCTGGCAATGATCAAGCTTTTTGTTTCATTTAATTTTTCATTTCTCTGTATTATTGAAAATATATTCTGTATTTCTTCCATCTCAATTGCACTGAGAATTAGAGAATTAGAGTTTCCCTAATTCTAGGCATCATTTTGCTAATTTGGTAGACCATCTTCTCAATATGAGGTGTGGGTTGCCCTTCCATTGCCTGATTCTTAATGACAAGCTGCATAGGATGCTCTCTGAACACATTTTTTCAATTTTCCTTCTTCTGTAAATTATTTGCCTCCCACATATTTGCTGAATACCCAGTTCAAAACTCCAGTCAAAGCAACTTCTTTTGTCATGATCATTAAAGGAAATGTAAATAATACATACAACTTATTTGATTACTCCAAAAGAAATATTGTAGTCTTTGTCAAACTTATCATGTCCAAACTAAATTTGTGATTTCCAGACACACACCTCCTTATCTCCAGTGCTCCTTATCTCATTCCACAAGATAGAAAACCGAGAATAGTGATTGATAGGTCTTTCTTGCTTACCCATTGCAATTACTCAATCACCAACCTTGCTGATTCAACCACCTAACTATCCCTTGAATCTGTCTACTTTTTTTCCTTATTCCAAAGACATATCCTCATCTAGGTCACATCAACTATTATAATAACATCCTAACTAGTTTCCCCACTGTTATTAATGATCCTTGACAATTCATTGTCCACAATATGTAGTTCAGTCATGCCTGTGACAAGTAGTGGGGGAGAGTCAGGATCCAGACAGCATAATGTGAAATCAAATTCAGCCACTTACTTATCTCATAATCTTTGGCTAGTGACTTAACCTCCATGCTTCGATCCTTTCCTCTAAAAATAGGATAATCATAGTAACTCTTTCACAGGGTTGTTGCGACAAATAAAGAATAACACTTGGAATGATTTCCAACTCATATTAAGTGCTCAAGAGACATTGGCTAACATTATTTTACTGAGTCCATGTATTTTAATTTAATGCCTGCCATGTAGAAGGTATTGGACTAGCACCTATGGCTTAGCAAGTGGTGTAGAATGGTTCCTCCTTCATCTAGATGATTTGGGATCCCTGGAATTGGCAGGACACTTGGAACATGGCTGTAGGTACTGATTTGCATAGAAGACCATCCTTGTTATACTTTATAGACTAGATGGTTCATGTCCATAGGCTTTTCTTAAAAATTACCCTTCTTTATCAGTCTCAGGTATGTATGGTTTGCAATAACAGTGTGATGCTCAGCCATTTCCAAACAGTCTCTATTGTCTCCTAGGATGCTGATGATTAGCTCGACAGTCCTCTTGAGCTATATAGTATGGGTTACCAACACAATGGGTATGATGCTGTCCTTTAAATGAGAGGAGTAGTGTTAGCTTGTTCAAGATCGATCTCCTACTGGTTAGCCTCCCAGGAAAATATCTGGCCTCTAGTAAAGCCCTGGGGCAAAATAGGCAATGCCTCTCATTTTAATGCAAGCAATCTTGGCCAAGGCTCAAAAATCCCAGGCTCTCTAACACCAGAAAAGGGGCTTGGGCCTCTCCTCATCATGAATGCTGATATAGCTTGCCAGATCACATAACTGTAATCACAAGGATTAGATCCTAGTATTTGATCCTATCAAAGGAAGGGTTAGTATCATGCCCAGCTTCCAATACTGGGCTGTCAGGATAGAGTTAGAGCCAAGCTTCTGCTATGTCATATTTCTCTGTTCCATGGCCCTGATCATACCAGACAGGAAGCCTAACTCCCTACTTGTGCAGTTTAACAGTCCTACAGCTCAAGAGAAGGCTCTTCCAAAGTCAGAAATAACTCTGTGTGCTGTCCTAGAAAGGGCCATGGGGACCCACACTCCTGCTATTGCTCTAAGTTTTCCCTATGAATGTTTCTCTAGCAGACCACAAGTGAGTGCTGTTTCGCATTTGCCCTTGTTTGCACGACAGGGAGAAAAGGGATTTTACAGTCCATTTTTGAGCAGCAAACTCACTGTGAACAGAGTTTATAGGACAATGTTCACATTTGTGCATTACCTTTCTACCTCCTAGTAACTCCTCCACTCTTCTATTCTTTATATGGTAATGTTCCTAAGAAAAAAATATGCATAAAGGAAATGCAAAGTAAAGTAAAAACAAAGTCTGGCGTTTCTTTATAGCATCCTTAATTCTCATCTTGCTAAATATTGGTAAGTAACTAGACAGGGGACATATATTTTTTTTCTTTTAGGATCACTAATTTTGACCACTTCTCAGCCTCTTGGCTAAGATCAAGTGTAGGATCACTGATTTAGGATTACTCTTAACTTGGCTGTACTCCGTCCATACATCCTTGCTTTGCTTCCATAAAGACAGAGAATATTCCTTGACAAAAGAGTGTTCCCAATTCTAACTGTACTTTAGAATCGACTGGCGAGCTTTAAAAAGCACTGATGTTTAAGGCCTACTTGTAGAGATTTTGATTCAATTGGTCTGGGGTGGGGCCAGGGCAAAGGTACTTCTTATGTTATTCCTTAGATAATTCTATGGTGGAAAAAAGGATGAGAACTGCTGACATAGAGTTTAGGGCTTCAGGAGTGCAATATGAAACAATAAGCATTTCTTGTTACAGAGAATATTGGAAGTTTCTATGGCCTTTCATATTATGAGCAGGATGTATCCAGAAAAGGATGTGTAAGACGTTCAGTATTATAAAATAAGAAGAATTTTGTGCTCCCAAGATGAAATGGAATAGTGAGCTGTGACTTACAATGGAACCGCATTTTTTTTAATTGGCTGGGGACTATTTCATTAAATATGGTCATTTTAATTTCTTTGAAAGAATTATTATTTGTGTTTAAGCAGTTCTTAAGATCAAGATATATGACTAGTGTCTAGGACAGAGAAAAGAAATATAATCTAAATCTAAAAGCCAGAAGAAATTGGCACAAGGCCATACTATCTAATGGAAAACAGAAGTAGACAGAAAAAGCTTTCTAGCATCTTTTAGATGAGCTCATTGACAAGGAATTGTTTCATATCTGAATTATTTGAGGAGAGTGAATTTATTTTAATGCAGCAGTTCTACTTTTAAATTAAAGTAAAAAAAAATGTACCTTTTTATACCATTATCATTTGGCTTTGGAGAGGCAGTGCTTAAAACTTGATAAATTTTAGCTTTCAAATCTGAGCATCTAACTTTGGCACCAGAAGCAGAGTGTGAGCATTCAGTACTGGCATTAGAGCAAACAAAACCCCGATTCTAGTGCCAACAGCAAGTGCACATTTCAAGCCCTATCCAGGGAGCTGGCACATAATTCCATAAATTCATTGCCCTCCATCTGTGTATTGTCACTCAGCTCCCTAGTCAAGCAATAGATAGAGCTTCAATGACACAAATGATGTCCTATGTTCTCTTATAATTTATTACTCTTTGGATTTTCAGAACAAAGGTCATATTCAGTATGGACCTATAGGAGTTTGCTTTCTTTTACTTTCCCTTTTTCTCATTATGCTTGGCTTCTTCTTTTATCTTGGGACTCAGCTTTCGCTAGAGTTGGAAATAAATCTTTTTTTTTTTTTTTTTCTCCTTCTTTTTATCTTGCCCTTGACTACTATGGAAACCAAAAAAGAGCTATAGATATCCCAGAAAATTGATTTATTTTTTCCCTTGGAAGGAGGTAGGGGAGTTACTGAAGGTCTTTAAAACCCTAACATAGGCTTAAATGGCTAAAAAAAATATATATATATATATATATATAGCCTCTGTTGAATTGGATCCAAATTATTTTGGCTGTTATCCACAGTTGGGGGGGGGGGGAGAGAAGCTGATAACATTTGTCTCTCAAATGTCAGTATAAATATCCTACCCTAACTGTAACAGCAAAAAGAAAGAAAGAAAATTTAGAAAGAGAAAAGATGTTATCTCAGTAAAATAAAGGACAATTCACTTGACAACTTTACAAAGGTAAATTGTTCTGTTTTCAGAAAATGCTAGCTGTCCAAGTCAGTCATCAGCTTCTTTCTTCATTTGTTTCACCTACTATGAAATTCTGCATGATTGAGCCATCTTTTCTGATGGTTAATACCACCACACACATGCACCTATTCCATTGTGGAAAGGAGTGCAGTACGGAAGAATAATTGGGGGAGATGGATAATCAAAAAAACCTGCTTGTTTTTGCTTTGATATTATCCCACCCAGTGCTCCACTTTGCCACTCCCTGCCACCTGTGAGTTTCCGAGAGCTTCTTGTATTGCCTGCTTGTCTGGTTGTTAATGAACAATGTGGTCATCACTGATTTGGAAATCATTTGGTATTAGAAGCAAGAAACCAATAAATGCATTAGAGGAATTTATGAAAAATGAAATATTCCTTTAATATTGAAATTCCAGTTTTTTATTAATGCCTTTCATTTCTAGAGATGTATAAGCTTCAAAAATGCCCCCCAATATATAATTAATTCTGTCTCCTTTTAAGGCAAAATGGAAAAATTTGTATATTTAGATAATTTAGTTGATCATCATCATCAATATCATTATCACCATCATCATATGTAACAAGCATGCTTCTAATGGTTTTGTGTCTAGTAACACATTTAATTTTTTATCAACCCTATGCCATAGTTACTAGTATTACTTTAGAAATTAGGAAACTGAAGCCCAGAGAATTGAACCAATCAGTAGGTAGAAAAGCTGGGATTTATAACTAGCATTCTGGGACCATTACACACAGTCTTATTTCTAATGGTGATGGTAAAATAATTGAAATTATTCATTCATTTACTCATAAATTATCTACTTGTACTAAATGCTATACTAAGTGTTGAGTATAAAGTGTTGAAAAGTCACATATGAAGATTATGTAAATCATTGTTATGATAGATATAAGAGAATGATTTATTCAAATGTGTATTTTCAGAAGATCACTCTTGCAACTTTGTGGAGAATGTTTTGGGAGGTCGATGAGATTAGTGGGTATTACAAATCAGAAGACTATAATCATCAGTCCATGCAGCAGATGATGCTGATCTAGAAGAAGATGGAAGTAGTGATCAGAAGAGGTTTGTGCTCTGGGGAATAGACAGAGAAAAGGAAACTTTCTGAGAGATGTAGAGGTGGTGGAATGGGAGGTGGGGCATGGTGAAGAAAATAGGATCAAGAAAATGACTGAGATGTTGCTTGAAAAACTGTGTGGTGGGTAGAGCAATTTATAAGTTAACAATGAAGGTAGATTGTGGATCAGCAGTTCTGTATTGCAGAAGGTTGGCATTTTGAGACATCTTTCCAAGTACAGATGTCAGTTATACAGCTTTTAAGTGAGCATGAACACCAGACAAATGGTAAAGCTATGCTTGTATTTGCTAGTCTCAAAAAACTATGGAACAATGGAAGGCAATCTTTGAATTTGGCAAAATGGAAAATGACAAGAACATGTTTTGATGCATGGTGAATGAAGATGCCTGATTGGAGTACCACCACAGTTTGGAACTGGGATTCAAGAACATGAGGAATATTCCACTAACGTTTTTTTCTGGGAATGTGTCTGTAATGGAGAACAAAAAATTAAGAAGGTAACTAGAGAATGTCAAGATTATGCCTTGCATATTATAAGATGGAAGACAAAAATCATGCTTACATCCTAATGAAAAGAAGATTTAGTAAAATGCGAGGGAGCTCAGACAACAGAAGGTTCCCTTTTCTTTTTTTTTTAAAGATTTTATTTATTTATTTGACAGAGAGAGAGACAGCGGGAGAGGGAACACAAGCAGGGGGAGTGGGAGAGGGAGAAGCAGGCTTCCCGCCGAGCAGGGAGCCCAGTGCGGGGCTCGATCCTAGGACCCTGGGATCATGACCTGAGCCAAAGGCAGACGCTTAATGACTGAGCCACCCTGGCACCCCAAACAGAAAATTCCTAATGAAGAGAAGCCTTTGAGAACCAGTAAGATAATGGGTTCCCAGGACTGAGTTCACACAAGGCATTTGACAGAAGGAATTCACCTCCAGGGTAAGAGAAGAACAATGGGGAAAGGGGCTTGAATGAGTGTACATTTGAAGCTTTGGTGATAGAACTATGAGAAGGGCTTTTATTTTGATCCCAGCTCTCACCCTTCCACTGAACCAAAAATTTGGTTTGAATACTCTACATCAAAAAACAAGATCTGTCTGAGTCAGTACTCTCTGTGGCCCCATTACTACACCTAGACTGCTTCAACTCAGGCTCAATTCTTCAGACATCTGCAGAAGACAAAGAAGTCAATGTTGAATGAGATGATTCAGAGGTAGCTTTTGAAGGAGGTAAATATCTAATGAGTAAATATCTGTCTATTACAGAATTCAGTAAGGCTGAAAGTTATTGATTGGGGTGTCTCACTATCTGAGGTAATTAAGTCTTTGCAGGGAGAGCTCTGTAAAGAACTTGAGGACACCCTGGGCTTGAATTCAATCTAAGGAATTCCCTGTATTTTACAAAGTAGCACAATGACTGAAACTTCTCACTTGTTTTACAGAGGAATCACTGAAGACACTTCTGAGTTTTCTAGCTCTTTATAACATTTTTTAGACAAGTTCAGTATAAACCAGCCTTTTCAGAACTAAGAATCACCAATGCAGAAGATGTGAAACTGAACAAACCTCCAAGGAAAGAAGAGACTATATGAAAAATTAACTTCTGGATGTTCCTTCATAAATCATAGTAATAATAACAGCAATAAAAATAGCAATTAATATAAAAATCTATCCAAAGAAAAATGATGACATGTTTATCTGAGATAAGACTCAAATTACTTTTACAGATTATCCTAAATAGGGTACACATCCTAAAATAGGGTAAATTTAGTTAGTAGTGTCAGCTTTGAGGTAAGCTTCTTGGACTGATTATAATTTAGAATTGCTTTTCTTGGTATAAGCATCAAATGGGTACAATATGGTTAGTGAGACTGAGGAACTTAATTTTAAATTTTGCTTAATTAAATTCACCTTAATTTCAGTTGCTGTATGAGACTTGTGGCTACCATATTGGACAGTGCAGGTCAATGTTGAGCTTTGTAGTATCATCAATCACGTAGATAGGTATTCGCATTCTGACCCTCTTTTTTAGCTTTCCTGATTTCATTTGTCTCACTTTGGCTTTATAACTGAACACAACTCTCTTTATGTCTGCTTTATGAAACTCATTTAACCTTTCCCTTTTGCAATTCCTGAACCCAGGCACTGGGGACAATCATGCTTATTGTCAGATCTGCACTCACTTACCTCATGGGGAACTGTTCGGATTAATCTTACGTTGTTTGGCAAGCAGAGTTGAGATGAGACATGCAACAAAAATGACAACTGATCATAGTAAGCTAAAGGATTCCATACTGTCATTACTTTCCTAGACCAGCATTACTTAGGAAATGAAATAAAAACCGTCTGCAACATGTTAGAGATTACAAAAAAAAACTAGCACTAGTTTATCAAAGGGGTCCCCAGTGCTTTGATCTATGTATGTATGTGAATATTCTTTACAAATAGAATCACCTTGGCCTCCACTAGAGACTGTGTCCTTCATGTCAATTTCCTGAGGCAAAGAATTTGTTAGTTTTTTGGTCCATAGACCATAATCTCCTCTCTACTGGATGTAAATTAAGATAATTATCCTTACACTTCTCTCCCTCCCTCCTTCCCTTCCTCCCTCCTTCCTTTCCCGCCTTCCTTCCTTTTTTTTTTTTTTTTTTTCTTTTGAGCCAGTCTAGATATTTTAAGATTTCCATGGATACACACCCCATGAGAAAGCGTTCTACACTGAGCTGGAAGTTACCCACCTTGTGGAAAGAAGAGAGGGTGCTATGTGGAAATAGGTATCGACATCAACGTCCTATAATTGCATTCATAAATGGCTTGTAAAATTCATATTTTCAAATTCATTCAACAATATTATCTAAATATCTACTGTGATTCAGCAGGGTGATAGGTAATATGTATAAAATTGTGATTAAAACAGGCAAGAATTTACCATCTAATCTAATGGATCATATAAGAAACAATTAAAAAATTTACACAGAAAAATTATCTTGAAAACATTTTGCTCACTCCCTCCCCCTTCTTCTTTCTTTCTTTTGCTATCATTTTAGTTTGCTCCTGATTTCCTTTATCTTTTTTTCTTTCTATTGAGATGTCTTCAATGCTTTGTTTAAAAACCTCTATTCGAATACCTATTATTCCTTATACCTTAAAACAGTGAAAATGTGGGATGCCTGGGTGGTTCAGTCAGTTAAGCATTTGCCTTTACTCAGTTCAGGATCCCAGGTCCTGGGATGGAGTCCCTCACTGGGCTCCTTGCTCAGCAGAGAGCCCGCTTCTTCCTCTGCCTGCCGCCCCCCCCTCCTTGTGTGCTCTCTCCCTCTCTCTCTCTCTGACAAATAAAAAAATTAAATTAAATTTAAAAAAAAACAGTGAAAATGTGATAAACATTGTGTCTGAAATCACAAACTTTTTTCATCCCTTTGCGGAAAGTTAATATACTCCTCAGATTACTTCATTAACAGACAATTGTCCTTACATATTAATATTTAAATTAATTTAAATGAACTAAAGTTAAAAATTCTGTTTCTTAGTTGCACCAGCCACATTTTAAGCATTCAATAGACACATGTGCCTACTACAAGCAGCCTTGTAAGGCGCAAGCACTGACTTAGGTAGACATTATGCCAATTAACATATATTATCTTCTTTCGCTTTTTCATAGCAATCTTATCAGGTCTGCATCCTTATGTCAATTTCATAAACAGGAAAGCAATTGTGTACAATGTCCAATTAATGTTTGCAAAGCCATTAAAATACTGGGAATTAAATCTAGGTGTGTAATTCTAAAAACTTTCTGACATCAGTAACACCAAAACCCATATGCTACAGAGTCTGATACTAAGGTCTTCCCTGCAGTCGAACTGAACTGAAATCCTAAGGATCACGGGTTGTTAGTTCGACCTTTAGCACAGCAGCAGATCTCAGAATGGATGCCACTCTGCTCTCAGTACCTGGGGGTCTTATTTAGCCTAAAGCTGTCCTAGGCAAAATTCAATAAATGAGGGGTTGAGGTAACCTTGTAATACACATAAAAAAATAGAAATTTTATCACAGCTTAATTCCCTTACAGTGTCCGGAAATATTAACCTACACAGAACTTCCTAGACGAGTGGCTGAGTGTCAATAAGGCTTATTTAGGCAAATGAGCATGTGGTTATACATCATAGTCCACAGTTTTGGGACATTCTACATAAACTGGCTAGTATTAAATGCTATTAACTCTGGGGGCATGCCTAGTAATTTTGTTTAAAAGCTTTCAGTGTTGGGTGTCTGCCTGGCTCAGTCAGTAGAGCATATAAGTTTTGATCTCAGGGTTGTAAAGTTCAAGCCCCACATTAGGTATAGAGATGACTTAAAAATAAAATCTTAAAAAAAATTTGCAATGTTGATTTCTTGAATAAAAACTAAAGAACTATAAAATATAAATCACCTCTCAAACATGGGGTGGTAATAAGTACTGTGCTAGTTTTCTTATATCTTATAGCTTCTTTAAAAAAATAATTATCATATATGGATTTCTTTTAACATTGTTAGATCTCATTATTATAGATGTCCCTGATTTATTCTGTGATATGTTACATGTTACAAACATATGTAATATGTTACAAAGCCATACTGTGGTAATTTTAAATGGGGTCATTTCTAATAGTGACAAACATCAACTGCAGTTTCTTCTGAGTAGCTACTATCTTATCAATATCTATCTATCTATCTATCTATCTATCATCTCCACAACAGAATATTATGAACACACCAAAAAGCAATAAATACTTTCTCTTTTATTTCAAGTAATGCTATATACAGCTAAGACTTGGATAATACAACAGCCATGTAAACCAAATATATACTCAGCAAAAACATGAGTAGATATGTTCATTTAACATATAATTGGAATTAAAACAAGATTAATTGTATGTGTAAATATGTATTTGAAGAGATTATTTTAATGTATCTTGAAAATTATTTTCATGCCTACATTTAGGATTTTATCTTAAAGACCAGAGTCAGCATATAGCTATAAAAACTTAGTGAATAAGAATGTTAAAGTTGGATTATTAATGGCATTTATAAATGACAAATATGGGAAAATCAGCACTAAATTATCCCTGACTATTGGAAAATCAGTATGAAAAAAGTAGAGAGAAAAAGAGGGAGGAATCAGCCAGCCCTGGGTGGTGACCCCAATCACAGAAGCAAAATTGGCTCCTGAATGGATACTGAAGAAAACAAGGTGATATGATGGTACAATTGCAAAATGTTCTAACATCTGAATTCCATAAAGTATCTCAAGTGTTTTATTGTTTTCTTCCTGTGAAAGATGGACTGTGGCTTCTAATGATTGATGGCCAAAGGCACAGAATGGGTATCGTTGCAAAATGAGGGAAGAAATAACACAAAGGGAATAACTGGATCTAAAATGTAGCATCTCTTAAAAATACATTTGTCAATTTAATAGCATTTTGATGGATGAATCGAAATTGTGCTAGAAATTAATCTTTGAACTCATTTTTGCACCACATCTAAGTATTGAGGCTCTGGAAGTAGGTGAATTGGGGTTCAGATTCATTGTCAAGAATCTAAAGTTAAAACACTTTGGGGAGGTATTTAAACATCTTAAACTTCACTTCCCTCTTTAAACTGGAATAATAATATAGATCCCAGTGGACTATTTGATAGATAAATAACACCTCTATTTAAAAATAATTCTTACAGTTATTGTGAAGATTAAAACTATTCACATGTATATTATTAGCTCACTATCTGGCACACAGTAAAACCTTAATACATGTCTATTCATGTTCTTAGTTACAGTGTTTAGCACTTAATTTTATCTATTACTGTAGTAGCCTCATTTTTACCCAAAGCATGAAAACAACCTTCAAGACAGAAACTGCTGAGTTAGTTGTACCCACTCAATAATAGTCACTATTAGATAAGAGGTTAAGATATATATTTTTTTAAATCATACTGTTTTTCTTTTGTCTGGATGGTATCATTTCTAGTCTTCCACCCAATTTCTGGTGCTTGGCACAAATTCATCCACTTTCTAAGATAACAAATTATTTTTAACAAAACTCAAAATGGGATAAAAAGACATAATATCCTAGCTCAGAAAGGCAGAGGGATTATGCTGATTTTCATGTAAATAATTAACTCTGGGCAATTATTCTACATTAACGAAGATAAATTCTCTATGGCTATATGCCAAAGAGACCTGTTATGCACTAAATTGTATTCTTTCAAAATTCATATGTTAAAGCCCTAACCACCAGGACCTCAAATAGCAACTATATTTGGAGATAGGGCTTTTAAAGAGATGATGACATTAAAATGAGGGCATTAAGACAGTTCCTAAACCTATCTGACTGATGTCCTTATAAGAAGAAAAAATTTAGAAACACAAAGGGACACTGGGGATATGCACACACAGAGGAAAAACCATGCGAGGACAAGTGAGAGGGTGACCATTTACAAGCCAAGGAGAGAGACCTCAGAGGAAGCCGAACCTGCTGACACCTTTATCTTGGATGTCCAGCCTCCAAAAATGTGAGAAAATAAATTTCTGTTGTTGAAGCCACCCAGCCTATGGTATTTTCTTCTAGAAACCTGAGCAAACTAATACACAACCCATCCCAATAATTACAGCAGATCAGAAGAAGAAAGAGATGGGACCTGCTGGGGCAGAAGCTGCCTGTGTTGGGGGGAACAAGAATGTATTTCTGGGCAGGAGGTGGGACTAGAGGCTCTAAAGATGGAAGGGTCACTGAAGAACAAATTTAAATTGTACCCTTCTGTCTGCATGATGCTCTCAATCCTTCTCTCTCCGTTATGCCTTTTCTACATCATTGGCCCTTTCCAACTTATAATTAATTTATTTTCATTTTTAGTTTTCCCAACCCAAATAACAGGGAGGGTCTGATTTTATTTTGCTTTTCTAATCCCCTTTTCCAAGATATATGCTCAGTCCCCAGATGAGTGCCTGGCACTTAATAGAAGATCCAAAATATAATGAATAAATGAGTAGGTCCAGAAAGAAAAGACAACTTCATGGGTGGTCCTGAAAGGCAGAAATAATTTGATTGAGCTGTATAGTTTGGAAAAACATTTCCCATTCCACCAAGATAGAATCAGCATCATCTGTAACAAAGAGTAGCTTGTCCTGAAGTAAACAATTATTCTGCAAATTATTTCTACTGATTATCTAACAGAAAGAAATTTTACTCTTATTCTTTATAATGTTAAGGATTTATATGAGAGTTTGTATTAAAGTAATAAAAAAAGATAAAACATAAAAATGAAATTAATAAGTATCAATTGAAACATTATTACTTTAATATTTTGCAAGTCTATACATTTTAATATTGAGAACCTAAGCTATGCTAGGATGAAATACATTATTTTGCATGCCCACTCATTTTCAAAGTGCATTCCGGGTAAAAAGACAAAAAAAACAAAAAAAAACAAAAAAAACCCCATGAATTTACTAGAGCCTGACCAAGTAATTAGCCAATTATTAGATAGTGTAAAACTGTTTGCAGGCAACATAAAATTTCAAAGTGTCTCATCAGAGAAAGGAGACAATACCTTCTGTATCATCAAAGAAGTGAGACTGAAGGTTTTTCTTTATACTAGCAAAGATGAAGAACTCCTGGGACAAAACCATATAGGAGAGAATAGTCTTGGAGTCTTGAAGTCTATGTCGTAAAATGATTGAAGGGTTTTTTATTGGAGAATAGTGGTATGAAATGGTGGGAAGTAACTGGCCAAGTCAAAGAAGAGTAGGAATCATGGTAGACTCTTATTTAAAGGATGCCACTCATGGTAATTCATTATAGGAAGATCAATATCATTATTGTATGACCAACATGAAGAGATAATATAGAGGAAATAGGTAAGAACATAAACCATCCTCACTTATGAGGAAGTGAATGGGAAGAACAGATCTTAATGGATAAGATCAGGAACACCTAGTAAGAAAAACAGTAACAGCAACTGTCCTTGAGTATCATCACGATCAAGCGATAAAAACAAACCACTTCAAACAGCACTGCTTCTGCTCTCTTTTTAAAATCACATGCCAGGGGACTCCTGGGTGGCTCAGTCTGTTAAGCATCTGCCTTCAGCTCAGGTCATGAACCCTGAGTCCTGGGACTGAGTCCGCCACTCCCCCTGTTTGTGCTCTCTCTCTCTTTGATAAATAAATAAAATCTTTAAAAAACAAATATCAAATCAAATCAAATCACATCACATGCTAGTCATATGTACATGCCCTGGGTTATATTATAACGACAGTCTGAACTGTTCTTTTCCCCTGTACTATCAACACACTAGCAAGGAGTTTTCTTTCACTTCCCATTCTCCTACAAGTCATTCAGTTCTGTCCCCCTCAAAGCTACAGTGACCATTTAATTTGCCATCCAAACAGGGACATTTTTATTAATAATGTTATGGAGCCAGCAGGTATAAATTGGATCATCCCATCCAAAGTAGGAGGTGTATGTGCTCTACCTCTCATTCTGGACAGAAGCTGCCATTTGCCTCCCTGTAAAAACCACTTGTTAAACACACAAATATGGTTAAGTGAATGATATTTCCTCTTCTATCTTTGGTTGCATTAATCGTCTCCTACATTATAGCCAATATTCCCAAGTGGACTTGGGTTTTAAATGTTGTTTTATGACAGAAAATATTTTACACCTGTGATATTTTTATGTCTGGATAGTCTGAGTTAGCACTCCTGAGTCTGTTTAGAGGATAAAATGTTCAAACCAAAATTGTATCTAAACATCAGCCATCGAGGTACTTTAAAGATTAAAATTTAACCATTATTTATAACTACCCATATGTTGTGGAAACGTCCTGAGTATACATCAAAGAAAGAGTTTTTCCAGCAATGTTTTTCAGAGATTTCAAAGGCTGACAAAATCTCTGCCTCACTTGGAAATTGCTGAAGAGATCCTCTGGAACTATTGAAATAGATATTATATGGTATTGGTGTTTTTTGTGGGTTTTTTGTTTTGTTTTGTTTTGTTTTATCTCAGCTTTCCAGATGTTTTTAGAATGTGCATGGAGAATTGTTCTAGCCAATCAATTGACATAAAATTCTTTGCTTAATTTGTTATTGTATGGCAATGCTATTTTGGATATATCTTTAATTTGTTGTTGTATTGCAATGCTCTTTTGGATCTGTTTTTTTTCCTGGAGACCAATGAAAAGTGACAAGTTACTGAAAATAGGTTGGTAAGCCACATAATTACAGAATGTAATTTGTAATAACAAATATACCTTCAAACAGAGTAAATAATATGAAAATTTAACTACTATGTAGAAATGGTAATGACTTCATGATTAGATAGAGTACGAATAATAATAATGTCATTATCAACAGGATTATGTTACTGAAATCAATACATAAGTGATAGTATCACAATCTGGCAAGAGTGGCCCATGAAGTAATAAACCTAATATTTAAATGAAAGTTAATTGAAAATTTAAATAACAATTATACGGAGAGAAAATTGATTTAAAATGTTTAACAATCAAATGCTTTTTTAATTTTAAAACCTTAAAAGTTTTTTTAAACCTCCTATTATGAAGAAAACTGATAGAATTTGCATATATATATATTTTTTTTAATTTAAAGATTTTACTTATTTATTTGACGGGTAGAGAAAGAGCATGTGAGAGCACAAGCAGGGGGAGCAGCAGAGGGAGAGGGAGAAGCAGGCTCCCCACTGAGCAGGGAGCCCAACTCAGGGCTTGTGACCTGAGCCGAAGGCAGATATTTAACCAACTGAGCCACCCAGGCGCCCTGTATATATTTTTACATTGCTTTATATGACCATGTTAAATGGTGCTATGCTTAACTATATGTAATTTAATATATACTCTATTAAGGTCTTTTTTTGGACTGCATGTAATCAGAAAATCCAGAAAACACCAAAAGTTGTATATATTATATGCTACTGACATTTATAAATTAGAGAGTTCCCCTAGATCAGTGTGTTATGGGCAAACCTGATAGAAGGAAAATATGCACAGACCCTTGTGAAAAATCTAAGAGACTATCCTTGATTGTTCTGAATAATTCTGGTCTAAGAGTTCTGAGCTCCAGTATCTACCTCTCTCTCCCCAAAGACTGAGGTTGAATAATTTCCAAAACCTTCATAACAAGCACTGTGTCAGCATGAGGATCTTGGGGCTTCTTTAGGCTAAGCTGGCAGGCTTCTGAGGATCCTGATGCTAACTAGGATCTTGGGTTTTGCAGAATGAGCAACAAAATGATTTGTGTTTTCACTCTCTCTGCTAATACAGATGGGAAAATGCTATATAGCTCACCAGGTTTTGCAAACTTTGACTTGCCGACTATCACATGATCAAACTAGTGATAGATGAAAGATCAAGAGTGGGCTATTTTAGATAAACGTAGAGAGGATTCCTTCTAATTTTCTCTCTCATTTTCTATCTGGTTTGTGTGTGTATTATTTCCCATACAATCAAGTAAAGACATTATGTAAATTTTGCAAAAATATAACTGTAACTCTAGCTAGGCAGTAGACAGTGTAACTATATGCATTTCTCAATGCACCCGATCTGTGCAATCTACTTTTTCCAAAGTAGAAGTTGCGTTTTTGCCTTTAAGTATAAAAATAACACATCTTATTTAAAAATATATAAAAATATTGAAGGGAAAATAAAAGTCTCACTTCCGTAATTGTTGTTTTTCTACATAATTAAAAAACATTTTACAAATATGTTTGTGTGTTTCTGAATCTATCATGTTCCCTTCATAAGAAGAGAGTTCTGTTTGTATAATATCCCCGGACTTTGCTCCTCATTCATCCATCGCCAAGTGAGGAGAAGGTAACTTGATTTTACTGGTGAGTTGGAATTAAAAAAATGCAAAGTAAGTTGGTCTATACCTCACTCTTCCTTCTTGGAGCTAGTGGGTTTGCAGTGAGCATATTTTTATTCTCAGCAGTCAGGCTGTTAGTTTAGGGGTGACTGAGCTGTTTCCAATTGGGAAAGTATTGATATTTACTGCATAACTGGTAGATCTCTCTACATGGGAAACTCAATATTACCAATTTAACTTGACTACAGAAATAAGCCTCTTTTCTGCGATGTCACTGTTAGCAGAGATGAATAGGATATTTTGGCCTCAATTTTGCGTTACATGTATGTGGCAACCAGTTTACATCTTGAGGTGGAATGAGAAGTATTATTTTTGGGTCAAGCCATATGATGAACTTACTAATATATCCACCCACCCTTCTTTACAGATGAGAAAATGAGGCACAGATGAGCTTACATATGTCCAAGGACATACAGGTTATAAGTGGAAGAAATTAGATTCAATTTGGTTGGATATAACCTACTTTATATAACCAATCGCCTTCTTTTACAATATTCAATTTTTGTTCTATAATTTGATAATATATATGATTGTATATAATACGCTAGCTGAAGACAGTTATTTAAGTCTTCCTGACTTACACTTTGACATTTTATGCATTACTGAAAACTATAGTTGTCTCAACAGGTTTCCTTACATACAGAGAAAACAAAAATTCTAAATTGTGTATTTTCGAGGGCATGCTTAATACTATCATTCTTCCCTTAAAAAACAAATATATATATATATATATATTAACCTTACTTACATGTTTTGGTATGTCAGAAGTTTTGTTTCTCTTTTGCATCAGTTAGATGCTTAATTGTTCTTACTTTGAATCCTCTGGTTCAGGAATCAACAAACCTTTTTTTTGTAAAGGGCCAGATGGTAAAAATTTTTGGCTTTGTGGGGCACAATCTCTTTTGTAGCCATCATAGGCAGCCACAGCCATAAATGAATGGATATGTGAGAATTTGGCCCACTGGGCATAGTTTACCAACCCTGCTATAATTCTGCAATGATCCTAGCTCACATATGATCAAGAGACTCACGTTGCAGGCAGGTTCTAAATCATGGTGAGGTAGTTAGGTGATAGACTTTGGAGCCCGAGTGTCTACATCTATCTCTTGGTTTTATTTAAAAAATGAAAAATACTAATAGTTTCTACATCATAAAATTATTATGAGGATAAAAATGAACCAGTATATATGAAATAATTATAGTAGTTTAGACACATGAATGAGATATGTTGAGTACATGCAGCTATAAATATTATTATAATCAATTATTATTTATATTTATATTTCATGCTTAATGTTCTGTTAATATCAAGTATAATGAGATGTTGAATTTCCACTATCAAATATCATAGGTTAAATCACCTTGTATCAATTCATAGAGCTTTGCTTTATTTATTTTATTTATGTATGTATGTATTTATTTATTTATTTTATTTTTTTTTAAGATTTTATTTAAGAGGTGAGAGCCCCAGTGGTGACAGGGACAGAGGGAGAAGGAGATGCAGGCTCCTGGCTGGGCAGGGAGCCCTCATGTGGGGCTCAGTCCAAGGACCCTGGGATCATGACCTGAGCTGAAAACAGATGCTTAAAGGACTGAGCCACCCAGGCGCCCCACTTTGCATAATTTAAATTTGGTTTACATTGTAGGAGGACAAGCACATTTAAATCCATCATGGATAATAATTGCACAGTTTGCTCTGTTACATTGATAAGTAAAACCCGGGGTTTCTCTGTTAGTTTTCCTCTCCTTATTCACAGTAGGAACAAACTTGAATTTATAAACTTTCCATCACTGAGACATTTTTTATAGCCAATCTCCCTTGAATGTGAAGTAGTTTCATTTATAATGACTATCTTTGTAAAGCTCTGCAATGATGCAGAACTGCATCAGTTTCCAGGGACTGAGAGTAACAAAAACTATTAATTATTACCATAGTAATGAACAGTCAAATATCCAATATATTTGGATCCAAATAAAAGTGCCACTATTATATAAAATCTAAACCAACTACTAATCCATTTATTTTCAAAAGTATAGTGACAAAATTTATTGTAGAGAAATGTGATACTTGTATTTGCCAAAACATTCTTACAGAAAAAATATTCTCCTGAGAGTAGAAAATAAATACCATAATATACAGAAATTGTGCTTTATATTCATTGTCTCCTTTTGTATACTTCTTCCAATACAACCCAGAGATGGTAAGGTGGTATTAAATAAAAAGCTGTTGATATATTGATTAATTAGAAAAGTTGAAATAAAAGTTAAAGAAAAAATACAGAAAATGTAACCATGACTTTTCAGGACAGACAACTATAGCACTTTAACAATGTTATACAGGCAGAATTTTATAAGAAAAATAATATTTATTTTTCACACTGAAATAATTATCTATGATCTCACAATATAGCTTGTCTATCCCTTATATACCAAGAACTTTTATTTTCTGTTGTATTTTATATGCTTGGAAACTCATTTTTTGCAGATTTATATTCTATAGGTAGAATTTCCTCAGATCTCAGTATTTTCTGCATATAAATGAAGAGATAGTGAAGATTACTTTTTTTTTCTTTTGATAGGTGAGGATGCTAAAATCTAGACAAATTATTTGACATGCTCAAGAAGAACATGTGTCTTTTGGTGACAAAGGCAGGACCTGATACAAATGTTTGATTCCAATGCACTGGCTTTCAACTATTACATTGACTTTATTCTTAGACAACAATAGAGATAGCTTATATCATTTCAAAAGAAAAAACTCACAATGATAGCATATTTACTTATAACTATGAGTAAAAAAATATCACCATAATTGTAAGCCTGTGAATTTACTCAATTTTGGTTCAGGACTTTTCTGATTTCTGACAATTTTTGATTTCACATTCAATTTCAAAACAAATTTACTATAATGCTATGGAAGAGATTACATATGGCAGCAACATATACCCAGTATTTGATGTATGCTTCTCCAGCAAATTCACCCTATAGAGGTAAGACGTTGACTATTTCAGTCATAATAAGCATCAAGAATGATATTCATGTAGGGGCGCCTGGGTGGCTCAGTCGTTAATCGTCTGCCTTCGGCTCAGGTCATGATCCCAGGGTCCTGGGATCGAGCCCCGCCTCCGGCTCCCTGCTCAGCGGGAAGTCTGCTTCTCCCTCTCCCACTCCCCCTGCTTGTGTTCCCTCTCTCGCTGTGTGTGTCTCTGTCAAATAAATAAAAAAAAAAAAAAAAAAAAAATCTAAAAAAAAAAAAAAAAGAATGATATTCATGCAGTAATGACACTGAAAATTTTAACATACATACGTACACCCACACAGACATACATTTTAGATCTAGTATGTGCTTCTATGGGTGCCTCACCATCTTCAGCTAACATAATCAAGAAACTTCATAGACATAATTTATGAGTAACATGGAATAAAGATAGTTTGGCAAGGTAGTTGTTTGGTGACTCATATAAACTTCTAAAATTGAACGCTTTTTCAGTGGGCAAAATTGAAAAGCCCTCATCTTTGACCTATTCAATGATTCATTTATAAAACTAAGTGATACATTTTAGAGGAATGTACATATATTAAAATGAGGTGCGGGCACCTGGGTGGCTCAGTTGGTTAAGCAACTGCCTTCGGCTCAGGTCATGATTCTGGAGTCCCAGGATCGAGTCCCGCATCGGGCTCCCTGCTCAGCGGGGGGTCTGCTTCTCCCTCTGACCCTTCCCCTCTCATGCTCTCTGTCTCCCATTCTCTCTCTCAGATAAATAAATAAAATCTTAAAAAAAAATAAAAATAAAAAAAAATAAATAAAATGAGGTGCACTGTGGCATGTCATATAATAATGAAAGGTCTGTACAACTGAAGGGCTTCTAGCTACACGTTTAGCTGAGCCTTTGGGCCTTCCCTCTTAGCTCACTGCAATTCACTACCTTCCTGATGCACTAAGTTGATTTATTGTCACAGTAAGTAACTGAGTTGTCAAACCTGAAAATCTAGTAGAGCTGTCAGTTTTACTCATCTCATTCCATGTAAAAATTAAATATCATTTATTATATTAAAGTTACAATCTTTCAATTTGAAATTTCGGTTTGAAGGATATTTATCAAAACTACTAAGTTTTCCCTGTTTTAAGGTGAAATGATATGTATAGTGATGTTCATAAAGCCAAAAAAATTGTTTCCTGCATGTGATTGCCGCAATGATAATTATTTAATAAAGTTACTACTTACAAAAGCAAATCATAATAAATTGTGATTAAGGTAAAAATATCAATCTATAAGTGCTATTGTCCCACTAACAATTTGTAGAAAAAGCAATGAGATCAGGCATATTAATTATTTTATCCACAAACATATTAAAGAGGATAAGATTAAAGAATTGCTTTACCTTATGTAGTCATTAAAAATCATTGAGGTACACTGAAGTTTCTTAAAAAATGGATAGAAAGCAATCATAATCTATTTGAAAAGAATTTCAAATTTGAGTATAACTTTTCTTTCTTTCCATTTACAGCAATACCATATTACAATTTTATACTTAATTTGGATAAAGATATGTTTTGAAACACTTAGGCATGTTTGTTTCTGACACTTCAGTGAATATATACATGCAATTATTTTTCTTTATTAATTTTAAAAGGTTTGTTCATTACACAAATTAAAACGTTATCCAACCTTGATATCCATAGGGTGCCTGTGTTTCTAAAGATGAACATCCACTGGTAATAATGAATATGACACTTAGCTCATGTTCATCATATTATTCAAGCAAAATAGAGGGAAAGACTCAACCGACATGACAAAGGAAATATTTATTAGTGTATACTTTTTTTAAATTTGACTATAGGCTTTTGATTTTTTTACTAAATTACTAGCAGAGGAAGTGGCCAAAAGATAATTTTCAGATACTACATTTTTTTCATATAAATGTATAGTCTTAAAGAGTTCAACTAAGGCAAGTTGGGGAATGACTTATCGACGTTCTCTTGATGCCAATGATATCTGCCAGATAGAAAGATAATGCAAATGATATTTGCAATTTTAAATTTTCTAGCAGCCATATTATAAAAATATGACAGGTAAAATTAATCATGATACTACAGTTTAACAATTATATACAAAACATTATCATTTCAACATAGTCAATAAAAAAAATTGTTAATGAGAGTTTTCATTCTGTTTTTCTTACTCGGCGTTGAAAATTCATGTTATGTTTTAAATTTACAGCACATTTCAATTTGAACATTAAGTTCTTAACGGAGTGAAATATAGTCCTAGCAAAACAATACAATTGTCCTTAATAGAAAAAAAATATTACATTACTTCAGCTTATATATTAATATTTAAATTAATTTAAATGAACTAAAGTTGAAAATTCTGTTTCTTAGTTGCACTAGTCACATTTCAAGTATTCAATAGACACATGTGCCTATTATGTTATATGCTATCATACTGGACAGGACAGTTCTCAACCAGGTAATAAATCAGAAAACTAGGGCCTATTTCTTTTTTTTCTTTTTTTAAGATTTATTTAATTACTAGACAGACAGAGAGCCCACGTGTGGGCACACAACCTTGTGCGTGAGTGGGGGGAGGGGCAGAGGGAGAGAGAGACTCTCAAGCAGATTCCCAGCTGAGCACGGAGTCCAACCTGGGGCTAGATCTCATGACCCTTGGATCATGACCTGAGCCAAAATCAAGAGTCAGACACTTAACCAACTGAGTCACCCAGGCACCCCGAGTCTATTTCTTGAATAATTTACCATTTTTAATAAAATACAGCCATAAGTATAATGTTTTTAAGTTTATGAAGTATATGATCTTTCTATAATGTTAGTTTCTAAAAATGTATTAATATTCACCATAAACCATGATAATCATGTGACAACCATATAAACTTTTATTCTTTCTTAAAATACACACAGACACATAATTACTATTTTTGAAATGACTGATTTAGTTAGCTCTGAAAGAATTTAGTTTAAATTTTATATAATATGTTTTAGAGATTCAATGTATAAAATGGTCACATTCACTGAACAAGACAGCACAATTTCAATACTGCCATGTGACAGAAGGAGAGAACATAACCAAGAGCCTTGCTTTGTATAACAAGAAGATTAGTAGATTCTCATAAGGGAAAAAGGATGGCAGCTAGCATAAAAAGCAATTAAAAAAACACACAAAACTCACTGATCCCAGCATCCCTGATTCATCCACACAATACAACCATCTCATATAAACTCTGCACTTAAAGGAACAATAAATTCGAAGATCAAGGAAACAAAAAATTGAAAATGATAAATGAAGATTAAAATATTTCTGTTTGCTCTCTATCATTAATTGTTGGTTTTCTGAATTCAAATAACTTCTTGTCAAAAGACACAAAATTGATGATAAATATGAAATTAATTTAAGTCTGCATTAAAAAAATACTAAGGAAAGAGAAGTTGGAGACAGCAATACAAGAGAAAAAATAATAAGTTCCTGTGGAAATAATGCGAATGGATTTCTCAAGCCCAAGTTGAATCAATAAAAATGTGACAGAATACATGCAGATATACTACTGTCAGTAAATTAAATTGCATGGAAGAAAGAACAATTCTGTCGTTCAAATCAAAAACTTTGATTTGAATACTACTTCATATAGCTACTGAAAAGCTGTTCTATCTCTCTCAACCTCAATCTCTTCTTTTGTAAAAGGGGGTTAATTGAAGGTTAGGATGTTAGGACAGAAACAATATAAGGCCAATCGTTCAGAGCCATTCAATAAAGAGTAGGTCTTGTTAATAGTAACAGTTAGTACCAATGATTGAGCTCAGATTACATATCCTTGTATTCTTACTGTGCCTCCTTATATCCTCTCATAGAGCTCATGAAAATGAAATTATTGTCCACGTTTAAGACATGGAAATCTACCTTCAGCGATATTAAGCATCAAACAAAATTACCTAACTAGTATGTTGTAGAGCAAAGGTTCAAACACAGGCAATCCAGAAACCCTGCTCTGAAATGAACATCATGATGTAATTGAGTGTAAACTCATACTCATACATCAGGAGAAATGTTTAATTTAAGAATTTAGTAGTTGAATCTTCCTAGCCATAATGTACAATGAATCTATCATAGAACAACTTCTCTGTAATACCTGGTTAAAGCAGGAGAGTGGCAGTCACCATTTTTGATATTGTAATAATATCTATTCATTTATATTTTTAAGTAGATCAGTATAGGTATTATATCTATGATGTAGGATTATAATGCCAGGACAAGCGATATTTACCAAGTGAATTCTATGTTAACAGCAATTTTGGTAAACAGATGCATTACATTTATATGTTTGTTGTTTAAGCAACAGATTTTTTTTCTTTACAGAATACTCATAATCAAATTACTTGTATTCATAATAAAACTTTTAAATTGCAGTGACTCATTCTGAAAACACTGGCTTCTAAAAATAGAAATCTTACTGAGAACAGTCAATAAAGCTATTTTTCTTTATCAGGTTGTAAAAACAGAAATTACTGTGAAAGTACAGTTACTCAATTTGTCTTCTTTAAGCTTCTAATAGTTTCCAGTCTTTCAGAAGTAGTGCCCATAATGCCATACAGATTTTATATTTTAACAAGTTGCAAAAGTATGGCAAGAATAGAGGTGCTAAAATTAAGCAGATATAAAGGTTATTGGAGTTTAGAAAGCCAAAGAGTGGAAATTGCGATTGGTGGGCCATTTTACATGGACATTGGAAATCATTCATTTACTCATTCAACTTACTCAGCAAATATTTATCAAACAACTTCTTGTTAGGCATTGTGCTAGTTTTACTGTATTGCACAAAACAGATAAGATCATTGCCTAGAAAAAGATTGCATTTCTGGTTCTAAGAGGTCATGGGACATAGGGGAAGGACGATAGTCCATTCCATAGAGGGAATGATAACTTTATAGGAGACTAAAGGAGAATAATAATTAAAAATGGAGCACAGTTTGTATTATAAAAGCCTGGGAAGATAATTTGGCGACAAATAAATACAGTATTCAGGCAAGTGATTATTTCTTTCATTTGTATTGACTGAAGAATCCAAGAATAAATTGTGCATGAAATAAATGATCATCAAATTTTTAAAATAAATATTTTGCAAAAGTTTGTTTTGAGATTCCCAAGTTGGATTTTTTTCTTGAGGGGGGGTGGAAAAAGCACCTGAATTTCAAGTATTAAAGCTTCAACTTAGTTACTCAACACTCAGTACTGGGTACTTAATCTCAAATCTGAACCTAACTACTCAATGAGGTCTCCTGTCCCACATCTCAAACTACCAGTAGAATATTTCCACATAGATGCCTCATAGTCAACATGTGCAAAACTAAGCCTTTTATCTTTTTTATTGCCCAAAAGCAGATTCCCTACAAACCTCCATTTCTGTCAAAGCAAGTAAACAAACAAAAACCAACCGGCCGCTTCAATCACTTAAACTGAAATACTGGTTCTTTCACTTTTCAATCACCATATCTCTCCAGACAGTACTTCTTTCTTATTCTCTATTCATACCAATTTTTCAGCTATGTAACTCTTGAATTTATTTAAATTTCCCAACAAAAAGTCATGATAGAAGTCTGAGGGGAAAAAGAAGTGGGAGAAATTATCTAAGGTGTACTTTCAAAATTCCTCACAGTGTTTATGAATTGCCATATATTCAGGATACAACTGTTGATTTAAAATAGTATTTTTGAAAAGGTTCATAAAAAGACCACATTTTTATGCTAATTATTTTGTTGAACATCTGATTTTTTTTTTTTTTAAAGATTTCATTTATTTTTTTGACAGAGAGAGACATAGCGAGAGCAGGAACACCAGCAGGGAGAGTGGGAGAGGGAGAAGCAGGCTTCCCGCAGAGCAGGGAGCCCGATGTGGGACTCGATCCCAGAACCCTGGGATCATGACCTGAGCCAAAGGCAGACGCTTAACGACTGAGCCCCAGGCGCCCTTGTTGAACATCTGATTTAGAATATATTTACACTTACTCTTCAATGGTTGAATAATTAAACTACAATTAATTGGATGCATACCATGTGTACAATACATATAATTTCTCATGTATTCACTTAACAAATTTATAAGATAGGCATATTTATTGCAGTCAAGGAATATTAAACTGATAGAATTTGAATAAATTGCCCAAGATTATATAATTGATAAGTTTCGAACTGTTTCCTTACATAAATACCTGTGCTTTTTACCTATAGTAGCATGAATGTCAATGTGGTTCAATGGGTCTTTATTGCTGGCTCTGTCTCACCAGGATTCCTTAATGTTTATGTGCTAAGTGAAAACTCTCAGTTCCCATGTCTGCAAAATGTGCTCCTCTTTCAGTCTTTCTCACATAAGGAATTTACACAAACAAGTACCCAGTTGATCAAATTATATAACTAGGAAACCTTGTTTTCTGTTCTTCTTCACCCACATACGGTTTTTCAGCAAGTTCTGATCAATCTATCTACAAATGACTATGCTCCTAATTTTTTATTTTCTCACTACTAAGATAGGAAGCCAAACTCCCATCATTTATCAAGTGGACTATTTTATTGCCCTTCTAACTGGTCTACAAGCTTCCAGTAATTCACCCACAAAATTCATATGCTTATATTGGCCAAAGTGATATTTTAATTTATAAATTATATCATATTACTCCTTTGCTTAAAATCCTGTGTCCTCTCATTGCACTGCAAGAAATGCTCACATCTTGGGGCACCTGGGTGGCTCAGTCATTAAGCGTCTGCCTTCGGCTCAGGTCATGATCCCAGGGTCCTGGGATCGAGTCCCACATTGGGCTCCCTGCTCCGCGGGAAGCCTGCTTCTCCCTCTCCCACTCCCCCCTGCTTGTGTTCCCTCTCTCGCTGTGTCTCTGTCTGTCAAATAAATAAATAAAATCTTAAAAAAAAAAAAAGAAAAGAAATGCTCACATCTTCCTTTGATCTAAGCTTTCTGATCTGGATCTGCCTATTTATCCCATCTTCACCTTGCACTACTCTTTTTATCACCTCAAGTGTTCTTCTTTCACATGATTTAGGTTTTTAGAACTTGGCAAACTCTCTCTTACCTCATGACTTGCACTTACTTTTCATATGTCTGGAAAAGTACTTCCCTAACTCTCTGTGTGTTCAAGCCCTTCCTTAATGTTCCGCTCCTGTGTGCCATCTACTTAGAAATTATTTGCCAGCCTGACCTTACTAACCATTCCAGAGTTCCACCTGTTTCCTTCATAGAATATATCTCAATGTGAAATGACTTGTGTATTTGTTCATGGTCTGCTTTCCCTACTGGATTGAATATAAACCCTAGGTTCACTTTAACCCTGGCCCTTGGAACAGGGTCTGACACATAGTAGGCTATCTGTTAATACTCGTCGAATTTGTGGATGAAGGATAAATTTAGTCAGAGCATAACATTTTTTTTCTGTACAGGAAAACACATATATCCACACACACACACAAAACCATACAGAAATACTGCTACAAATGGGAGTATATATTTTAATTATAACACTCAGTACTGAGTTATTAATTTTTAGTTGATATTTTCAAACAGAGCAATAGATTAATAAAATTATATTAATGGTTTATTTACTTCTTGATGTAAAACTTCATATTTAATTTTATATTTGAAATTGATATTCCATTCATTAGCAAAGCAAGTAACTTATACTTGCAAAGTTGAGACAAGGACATGCAAAATAACAAAGCCTTGGGCAATCATGAGAATTTTCTTCAGTTATTTAACATTCAGACAGAGTTTTCGGCTATCTGACTCACACTGCAGTAATTCCAAGGATATATACCACCTTTTAAATCTACTCTTAAGAGAAAGGATCATTTATTTTGATTTTCAAAACCTCAGTCAATATCTTAAAATGATTTCTGGGGTATTTCACAAATTAGTGGTTTATCATATGCATACTTAAAAATGCCACACAATAACTGTATAAACAAAAAGAGAACAGAGTCAAAAAAGTAAGTAATTCATTTCAAAAAGGTGAAGTTCCAAAAATGTAGTAAAAATAGTTAGAACAAGAAATGATGTTGAAAGTCATAATCTTATCCAGAAATGGTGTTATAAAACCGCCTCTCATTCTATGTGCTTTAATGCATTTTATCACAGTTCTTACTTTCTAAAATAATATTTAGTACTGAAAATACTGTTATTTTGTCAAAAAGACTGACTTGAGATAAAAAATTCTCAACTTTCTAAATATACACACATACACACACAAATGCACACCCCTTGCAGAGTAACCTGAAATTCAATATATCACTTCATTGGCATTTGCAGATTTTTTTCTGGCATGACTGCTATTATGGCCCTGCTTCTTAAATTCACATTCCACACAGATAATTTTCTTATGGCTTCTGCTACAAAACACATGTTACTTACGTGGCTTCTTCCGCCCATTTATGGTTATAATGAAGCTTGATGTCAAATAAAGACATATAAAAGATATAAACAATAAGATTCAGAGAGAGCTGTTTTGTAAATAACAGATCATTTTTAAAAGAAAACCTATGTTACCAAAGAATAGTGAAACGATAATTTATATGAAGAAGAAACAATCAACCAGCAAAAGAAAACAGACTCAAAGAGTTCAATGAAATTAATCATTATATATCTGGAATAAAAATCAAGAAGGTTGCTCCCCTCCCCCTTATTGGACTTGTCACAAATGAAATATGTTACAATAGAGATTTGGAATTACTTTTTTAAATGATTATTCTGTCAAGTATTTTCCTCAAAACTGGTACAAAAATCAGCAGAGAAAAGTAACTTAAGAAGTCAAAAGTCCAATTAGAAAAAAAATAATGCAACTGGTTATTAAGAAATAAAGGGAACTATCAAAAATTAGATGAAGTTTAAAGCAGAGCACTATCATCTCTAAAGTTCATATACACGTGCTGAGGTGTCTTATGAAGGATTAATCCTTGAATATTATGCCGTTTGTGGAATAGAAAGATGGACTTGGTCTTATTGAAGTGAAGAGTAAATTCTATGAGAAACTAAATCATACTGGCATCATAAAAAGTGAACTTACAAATATGTAAATGATTCTAAACTTGTCACCAGATTTGGTGAGAAACAACTCAGTCTGATTTATCTTTAGAGAGATTAGTTTTTCAGGTGATGAAAACATTACATGATTTTGCCTTTCTCTTAGGAAATCTTAAGATCCTGAAATTTCAAAAGTCTAATGAAAACACATGGCATCATAATGAGGTTGGAGGGAAAGAGCAAATTGAAGGGAAGGCATGTATAATTAGTAGAGAGATCCTATATTCAGAAAGATCATATCACATGCAAAAATCAGTCTGAGAGAATGAAAGTGAGATTAGGATTTCGTTTAAATTATATAAATAAATAGAATAAAGTTAAATAGTCACAGACTTTGGCAGTATATTTAGTCACTAAATTATATACAAAGAAAAAGACTGTCTCAATGGAAATACACCCTCCCACCGCCCAGTGCACAGGTAACAGAGATCACATGGTGCAAATATCCGTGCATCAAAACTAGGATGAAAAAGTTTGCACTCATTTGAGTTCTGTTAGAAAGTAGTATGAACACAATGTTCATAGCATGAGAAAACTTAAGAGATAATTTGGAGGTATGCCCTGAAACATGAATAAATGATTCTAGGGTACGCTGGAGGGATTCAGGTAATTTAGAGGGAAGAACAGAAAATGCATTAGCATTTTCTCAATAATGTATGCATCATAGTAAAACGATATACCTGGGAAAAACACTACAGAAGAGAAGAATAATATTCAATTCTGGATGAAAGCTTCTAGTTCATACCTTAAATGAGTTACTCAGAAGTTGTGGATAACAAACTGTTTGATTTGCAATATTGAAAGGCCTCCATTTACAGTTAAAAAGCTAGCCTAAAAATTGAAAAAGATATTGAAGAATCGTTGTTAGAGATTTTTCTTTCATGGTATAATTTGCTGATCGTTTGTAAACTATGGTAGATATTTAATAATTTAGCTACTTTGTTGCTCCAAAGCATATAATATAAATGTATTAGGAGGACTATAGACTTAAATTTTCTTGGCAAAAATGGTCATAGTGTTTCCTATATATTTATTTTCCTAAAATTATTTAGCAATTCCCTTTTACTCATATTAATAGCAAATCTTTAAAATAAGCTTAGTTCAGCAAATATTGGATATATGGCCCATACAACTAATATAAACTTGCGCTGCTAACATTTCCATCCTTTTTGAAACCTAAATTAGTTAGAAAGTATTCTAGAAGTAAATAATGAGGTGAGTCCACATTTTGGTCTTTGGGTCTGACAAGCAAGAGGAAGGTGTTGCTTTAGTGAACACACTCTAAAATGTGCAGCTTATCTTGTTTTACAAAAAAAAACTCTGTGGCTGAAACAGTTGAAGATAATGAGGGACGACAGCAGTAAGCACTGCTTCCTCTATGTCCCCAAGTCACATGAACTTAGGGAGCACTGTTGTGTCACCAATCATAATATTTCCTGCAGATGGGAAAGAAGGGCCAATGCTGAATTTCAATAATCAAACATATATTCATCAAAGGACACGCTAGGGATATCCAACTAAGAGACAGATACCAGAGCTCTACTTCTCCCAGATCATAATAACTCTATAAAAATAGTAATCATAGCTGACTTTTATGTAGTTCTGATGACATGCCAGCCTCTCTTCTAAGCCCTTTTCATGTATGAACTCATTTAATCTCCACAACAACGTTATGAGGAAGGTGATCTTCTTAGAAGCCTATTACAAAGAGACAGGCCCAGAGATGTTAAGAATTTTCCTCAGATGATGCAGCTCGTGTTTAATATTAACCCAGACAGTTTGACTAGCCTCTGGGTTATATTATCTCTTCCCATATATTTCCTCCTGGGGAGATTCTGTTAAACACACACATGTCTGCAGGTGCACACAAATGTGGACAGCTACATTTTGCTGTAAATACCCTGGTTTGAAGTCTTCATTTCTTCCTATAAGAATTCTGACTAAAACATTTAGGTGAGTTTTTTGTTGTTGTTGTTTTTGGTTTTTTTAAATAATTTTATTCTTCTTAATTAGCCTACAAAAACACAAGAAATATATTCAGAACAAATGAAGATTCAGTACTATATTGCATAATTAATAATTAACTATAAAAATGACTTCAGGGGCGCCTGGGTGGCTCAGATGGTTAAGCGTCTGCCTTCGGCTCGGGTCATGATCCCAGCGTCTGCGATCGAGCCCCGCATCCGGCTCCCTGCTCAGCGGGGAGCCTGCTTCTCCCTCTCCCTCTGCCTCTCTCCCTGCTCATGCTCTCTCTCTCTCTCTCTGTATCCCTGTGTCTCAAATGAATAAATAAAATCTTTTAAAAAAATGACTTCAGATTAACTGTGTATATATGTGCATATATACATATATGTACATGCATGTGTGTGCACGCCCACGTGCAGATATCATGTATGTGTTGTCATGGCCTATCCACGTCCATAACTTTTATTTTTTTAAAGGTTTTATTTATTTATTTGACAAAGAGAGAGCACAAGCAGGGGGAGCAGCTGAGGGAGAGGGAGAAGCAGGCTCCCTGCTGATCAGGAAGCCTGATGTGGGGCTCGATCCCAGGACCCTGGGATCATGACGTGAGCTGAAGGCAGATGCTTAACCGACTGAGCCACCCAGGCGCCCCCATAAGTTATATTTTAAATTCACAATTCTAACCACTTTTATTGTTTTTCATTTATATAATGGTTTTTCAAAAAAAAAAGTATGGATTCACTTTCTTTATGAAAAGAGATAATTAAATAAGAACTTGTTTTGGGTAACGTATAAGTTTGTTTTATCCAAAAACACCAATTACTTTCTCTGTTCAATCATTTTCTTAGGATTTTTGGATACCGAGAGTAACACTGAATTTTAAGCAAGACAATAGACTATATCAGTCTGCAGATTCTCACCTCCGATGGCTACGATCTGTTTAACCCTACAACAATGGTGATGGTGCTGAAATGAGTGGCTATCGTGTAACTCCTTTGAAGATGTTTTTGGACAACTTGGTTGTCAATACATCAAACTTGCTGATCCTCTGGCTCCCTGCAAGCAGCTAGTAATCAACAGCATCTCACTGTCTTTTTTTACACACTGTTCGAACATGCTTTTGTAAAAGCTAAATCTGACTACTAGAACTGACAAGAACTTGGGACTTATCCTTTATAAAATATCTATGCTTAATTAAACAATAAGCAATAAGCCAACCATTGGAAAAATCAATGTACTTCAACTTTATGTTCTTTTATATATTTGATAGTTAGATGTTAAAGTACTAAAAAGAAGCCAACTTAAACTTTTATTTCCTTAGGACTTTTTAATGTAAAAACAAAAATGTACATTTGCTGATAAATACTTGGAAAACTACTCGGTTATAATTCCTCAATAAATATACATTACTCGTAGTAATATAGTTTCACAAAACATAAATAGAATCTTTTGTATTTTCTTCTAGTCTTGGTCATAAACTAAAATAAAAATTACTTGAAATTTCTATGCCATTTAAACAGTCCACAAGAGACTCTTGAATCTTCATACCTTGTAAAAATCTTAGACTATTTTAAAATTTCTTTCTAATTTAGTGCACATTAATTCAGAGCCAGGATAACTTATTTGGCATTTATCTAACAGTAAGTCAGAAAAAAACAAACAGAACTAAACTAAAAAAAGAATGTTCTTTATCTTTCTCTACTTAATACATCAATCATTCTGTGTTGTTACTAACTGCTTTCCATGAAAACATATTTTTAACCCCTAACATTTAGCCAAACAATTCATGTTTCTGTTTTGTGTATTTTTTTTTTTTTTTTTTTTTTTAATGAAGCATGATTGCTCTTTCTTCTGAGATGCATTTTCTAGCAAGTGACAGAAAATCCACCAATACTGTCTTCTAAAAAACCGATTTTTTCCCCTACATAATGAGGAACATGGGGAGAGCTTACACTGTTTAATACTGTTACCAAGGACTCAGACCCTTTTCAGTGATGTGCTGTAGCAACCTCAGGTCTTCAATTTGACCCCCCTACTGCCATCTGACAAGCACAGACTACTGATGTAGTTTTATGTACCACAACCATAGTCAAGAGCAAGGAGGAGAAACAGCCAAAAGTTTCTCTCATTTCCGCTATCAGAGAAGGAACTGTTTTTTCAGAAGTCCCCAACAGAGTCCTCATTGATCTGAATGGGAACACATATACACTTTAACTACAGTGGAGGTGGAGGGAGCAATCACTTGGTTGTGTACTTTCCACTCTTAAGGTGGGAGGAAGCATGGGGAAAGCGGTTGAGATATGACTTTGGATGACAGCACCGCCAACTACACTATGATCATTTACATAAACATTATTTTATTTGAAACTAAGTGCTGAAACAAACACAAAACACAGAGTATTCCTAGATTTTAGGAGAACTTCTGTGAAAGGCTACCCTAAGGTTTATATATTTTGTTAAAATATTAAAAATATTTTAAAAATTAAAATTTATTATTACTTTTTAATGATGCAATATTTAAAAAGGGATTGAAAGATATTTGGACGTTCTAACTGAAAAACTTGCAGAATCATGTGCTACCAAAGGGGTCTCACAGATAAATCGGTGCAAAATGAAAGTGAAATATACATGTATTTCATTAAATCAAACTGAAGTTCAAATACTGAAATATACTAAAATAATGAAATAGGGCAAATACAACAAAACAGAGTATAAATGAATATACTTATATATAAACTTAAATATATATTATATATTTACATATTTGAATATAATACACACACACACATTTATATATTCACCAAACACAACAAAAGAACTATAATGATATTTGAGGCTATCTGCATTATACCCATACCCACATATTTAAACACTTATTTTATATGGTTTCTATGACTGAAAATTATCTAGCCCCCCTTTTATGGACAAGTTCAGCATGGAGACATTCTCATAGTAACAACATATCACTCCAATAGCTTTCCTGTAAAAGATACTTTAATTTCTAAATGTGTGTGGTATTAAAATTCTAGGAAAAATGTATAATTTACTGCTTTGTTGGACAAAAAAAAAAATTTGTTGTTCCAGATGTATTTACCAATTCTGAATAGTCAAATTGATTGAAAAAATAGCCCATTAATTAAGCTTAAGAATTAGGTACCATTCACAATGAAACTCAGGAGGTTGATGGGAATGGTAAGCCTAAAACAGGGTGTTGGTTTAAAAGTTACTTTATGGAGCAGTGGACCTCAAATCCTACCAGCACCACTACTCTCCAGTTTTCCTATCTTTGGAAGAAGAAGACATTATATCCTCGAAAGGATGGAGGAGTTGAATGAGTGAAACTCTGGGCTTGAAAATACCAAGCACACATAAAGGGAGCAGTGATATTCCAAATGTAAAACAGAGAGATTGAATAGAAGTTTATACAGTGATAATGGAACTCCTAGCCCCTTTCTCCAATTTGGCTCTGGAAATCTTACATTCAGGTTTCTACCCACTAGGTGAGAGGTTGAATGATCCTTTAACAGAGAAGCTAAAACATCTGAGAGGAAAGACCATAGATACTGATAATTGGGGGTTCCTAAAAAAAGCCAACCTCGCCAGCTGGTCACCCTCTGGGATATCCCACCATTTACTATCCTTCCTAACTCACAACAATATCCATTTATATCAATGTACATACTCACACAAACACACAACATCAGAGCTTATATATATAGGATTGATTAAGTCTTTATTAAATTGAACTAGACAGCCAAATATCACCAGGTATTTGTGGGAAATTTCCATCATGAAAGACAATAACCAAAATAAACACAAAATGCAATGCAGAAGAAATAGCAACAATACTGAGAATAGAAGAATCAAAGGAAATATAAGCACTGCACTCAAGAAATGTGCAAAGATATCACATCCATAAAATAAAAAAATAGTAAGCTATGAAAACATAGGACCAAAAATTGTCCTAGATTTAAAAAATAATAACAGAAATTAAAAAATCAGTAAACAGATTAGAAGATAACATTAAGGTCACAGAAATTAGAAAACAAAACATGAAGATTACAATAAGCAAGAGATTTGAAGAACAATCCAGGAGGGCTATAAAAAGAATTATTAGTAAGAGTTGTAGGAAGAGAAAAAAATGAAATATTGTTTTTAAACAATGATACAGTTTTTCAGATAAACATCCCCTGTCAAGCTTATTACTCAGAAATTTCAGAACTTTATAGATAAAAAAGAAGATTCCGAAAGCAATTCTGAGAAAAACATTAGCTCTCATCCAAAGGATCTGGAAGAACAAGGCCATGTGCTTTTCCACTATGATGTAAATATGAAAGGAAGGACAAGGACATTTCAGAGCTGCAGAGTTCCAAATGACCTCTTTATTCCATTTCTAAGAAAAATATTATAAGTTCTACTACATCATAATGAGGAAATAAATCAAGATGAAGGAAAACATGAGTTCCAGACTAGGGGGAAAAAAAAAAAAAAAACAATAGAAGGAAAGCAGAGGGAATTCCAAGCAAATCAGTATCCCAGGACTCTACCGTGCTGTGTTCTGGATAGAGCAGAGGGAGACCGCCATTGAAAAGGATGTCCTAGGACACACAACCTTGAGAACTGGATAAACCCAATCATCCGACAAAGTTTACTATCTAGAAAATTCCACTGACATTTTTCTTAGAAACTGGAGGGTATGAAAGACTTAGCCTTAGGCTAAAACAAACAAAAACAAAAACAAAAAAACAACAAAAAACAAACAAAAACAATATGAAGCAAAAATTAACTCCAGAAAAAAAGAGAAAAAAAAAAAAAACTAGTGGAAAAAAATGATGAAGCATGCAACAAGTCTCAAAATGAAAAGTATTTGTATATTCATGTAAATTAAAAACTTGAATATAGATTTAACCAAAAATTTATGAGCAGGATATGGGAGCTGGAGATACATGGGCCAAGTTAGCTAGTATCTCCATTTACCACAAGAAGTTGATAAGTAAAATTGACACACCAATAGATAAAATAGTTAAAAGTATTTAAAAATAAAGTTTCTGGTGTTCAGCATTCAGGAGATGTGGCATAAAACTGATTTTTGCTATTCTTATTATAATTCTTAACTCTTACCTGTTGAATTTTACATATTGAATGGCATACTCCTATGATACATTGATCTACAAAAATTGATGCAATCTCTTAAACTTAGTTTGAAATCTAGCTGTTTAAACTAATATTTTGAATTCTGATATATTATATTTTAAGGAAATAAGTGGTTTATTTATATTTGCTTTTGTTTTTAAATACATAAAACAGACGGTTTTAGGCTGCTCTTTACAAGCATTCTCCTCCAAATAACACATTTTGCTGTAGACAGACTTTATGCCAAAGAGATGAAAATCAAAATTGGATGCAATAATAATTATCACAATTCTCTTTTTTGTCTTCATTTTTGGAAATCATGCTGATGTGCTACACAATAATTTTAATTAAATGCTAGACAATGCATGATATACATGATAGTGGCAATGAGCTTTGCTCTAGATTCCTACTAGATTCTAGCTCTCTCACTTTCTGTGTGACCTTGGCCAAGTTACATGATGCCTTTGTGCCTTGTTTCTCTCATATTTAATAACACAAATTTAAAAAAAAACAGAAATCATAGTGTTGTGGGATTAAATTAGATAATTCACAGTAGTAACTTAGCACGGCACTTAGCAGTAGTAAGAGCTTTGTAACTATGAGCCATGTTATCATCATTCTCAGGACAAAGTGTTTTATGAGTCTGATGAAGAACAATGAGAAAATTTGAGATATTATTGCACTTTTTATTCTTTTTTTTTAAAGATTTTATTTATTTATTTGAGAGAGAGAATGAGAGAGAGAGAGCATGAGAGGGGGGCGGGTCAGAGGGAGAAGCAGACTCCCTGCCGAGCAGGGAGCCCGATGCAGGACTCTATCCTGGGACTCCAGGATCATGACCTGAGCCGAAGGCAGTCGCTTAACCAACTGAGCCACCCAGGCGCCCTCACTTTTTATTCTTTTAACTTTCTTTCTGTATTTTGTCATTACATTTTTATTTTATTCTTCAATTCATTTATAAATATGTATTTATATTTTTGTTAACAAAATAAAACCATTTTAAAAAGAAAGAGTTTTCTTGAGTCTTCAATGTCTTAGTCAACTGTATCACAATGTCCTAATTATACACACACATACACATTGACATATATATTCTGAATAAGATTTGTAGTAACTGAAAATCATAAAAGTCAAAACCATTCCAATTGCACGTCACTCTGAAGGATTAATTAGCCAATCAGAATCCTGAGCACATACCCAGAAAATACAACTGTGGTCTTTTTTATGATCTTAATTCCCAGTAGGATTTCCATCACATCTGCCTTAAAGTGATATGTTTTCAAATATTATTAAATAAAACTAAAAAAATACATGACTTTTAGTGTTATGGATTCCCCATTTCTTATGGAGAGATAAGCTGAGAACATTTTGCATCACTTTTCAGGGTGTGAGTTCTTATGGGAAATCTCCTAGCCAATGATCTCATCACCTTATTCCATTCACTTAAGCCTCATCTTCCAGATCCTGACAACTGAGATTATCATAGACTGGATGTCATCGTATTGGACAAGTAATGACATGAAATAGTGCTTGACATGCTTAACATACTGCTCGGACAATATTAAATACTTACTAATTGCAAGAGGAAAGTACAGTAACCAGAAAACCACATCAGTGAAAACTCTGGATAAGCTTTTCACTATTTTCATTTGATATTCAAGTTTATATTCAGTCAGGAAAGGAAGTTACAAGTCATTTCAAATGTTTAGGTACAATCACTAAAAATGATCCTGAATTTGTTCTATTTATACTGAGTTCAACAGATTTACCCAAGGGTTTAGAATAATTACACAATAGAGAAAAAAGTGCTTTAGAAAGTATTTAATTTCCTCATTTTACAAAGGAAAAAAGTCTCTGAAGACAGCCAAAGCAAATAGAGTAAACACAGCATATCATTTTGCAAAGTCTATTTTACTTCAAGAAATATTTGGGAAATGGAGAGGAAATGTATTTCTTATTGGAACATGTTTGATACATTATATTGAACTTGTAATTCAAGAAAATGCTCAAATATGAGCAAGAATTCTAAGACTTTCTGTTTTTAGCTGTGTTAATATGTATTCATTCTGTGATTACTAATACTTGGTGATTCTTTTTTTGAGAAGAACTGATATGGGTAGTTAGTAAAATTGGTTACACAATAGAAATAGAATGGACATTGTTCTAAATTCCAATTCTGAGAACTTTCTCCATAGGAACATTTCCACTTTATTCTTTCTCCTGAGTTCCTATGCATAAATGGGAATCATTCAAGTCCATTTCTTGGGTAAGGTACATCTAAAAACAGGACAAGATTTAACATAGTCCTTCTGGGTTGCTACTGTAAATATACATGATATTAGAAATGGAAATGAGCTCAAGAATTGATTTTAAAAAGTAAATCATTAAAATTAACCTATGTCACCAACTAGGGAACCGTGAAGTTGGCATTGGGTGAAGAGGCCAACATGTAAGAGTCACCATCTAGGCTCAGAGTATGGTTCAAATGAGTCTATGATAGAAAATTCTCAGTGACATCTTTAAGTAAATTAAGTGAAAAAAAAATCATCATAATAAATTGTATTATATACTTACATTCTGATGTATAGTATCATCTGGGCTTGTTTGGGTATATTTATAAATATAAAACTAACAATATAACACAAGACATATTGTGATAATTGCCTAAAATTAAGTATAAATAATGCACAAAAGAATTAAGGAACTAAAGATGAGTTCTGAATACTTTGGTGGGAACGTAACCCAAAGAAGAAATTGAATTAACATGACACTTGATGTACTCATATGTTTCCATATGGAATTAGGATAGGGAAAGACATCTCAAGCAAAAATAACATTTACAGTGAAATATGAAGGGTCTTGAGTGAATGACATTAGGTTTTTTTGTAATAAAACTTACAATTCCGCATTTTAATTGTGACAGAAGAAATCTACCTTGAGGATTACATTTTAATACAAATGACCATGTTTACTCACCAGAGGTATCAGATCAAATAATCCTAGAAATCTACCGACTGACATTTTCCCAATGATTTCCTTTTGTGGACGGAAAGATACGGAGGGAAGTAGAAAAGCATCACAAAAACATAGCTATAGGGAGTCACGATATTTTTTATTTTGAATTTCTCTTTAATTTTCATACAGAAATTCAGCAAGAAATTGTCTTTAAAAATAACATCATGGCATATCACTCGCAAAAACTACCCCTCAGCTCCATATATTGTTCACCCTCATTCCCTTTTGACATTCTCAAGTTGTATAAGTTAAAAGAAAAATGTACTAGAATCAAAGCTTCAAAAAATTCTTCAGTTTTTTTCTTCACAATTTAATCCTTATCTTTGAACCTCAACATAACAAAAGACAAGCAAAATTTTCAAAGGGTAATTTTAATTAAAAAAATGTTTAAAATAGCTATATTAATTTTAAACAGATATTTGCTCTAATATTCTTTATATTTTCCTCTATTTGTAAAATGTCTCAAGGCAGCCTTATCTAACTTTAAAGTCATGTTCTGTTGGCCATGTTTCACTACAAACGGCAGACAATACAAGTACCAAAGCCTATTTTGTATATATTTTATACCATAAAATCCCTACATGTTTGCTTTTGGTGATCACCATTTTAGGAAAATAACCAACACACAGCATTTCTTGTAAATCTGAACATACGGTGCTATCTCCCTTCCCTCTCATGTTTACCTAAAGTAAAATATCTTTTTCAGAAGGTACTTACCCTTTAAACAGGTAAGTGAAGCGAGGGGATGACAAAATTTGAGAATGACTTGAAGCTGAGATTTTTTGAGTTCATAAAATAAACATTTGGGGATTCTGAAATAAATAATTCATCCTGTCATATTACATCATTAGATTGACAAATGATGATATGTTTCAATATGGCTTGAATTGGTAATTCCAAGACCTGGCCCCTTGCCAATTAGCTCTATTTCTCTCCTTTTGTTTCTTATATTGTGACTCCTTTTGCACTTACTGTTGCTGTTCCATTATTTTTAGGAGGTATATGCATACTTCTTTTGAATTTTTAAAAAATGGTTAGTATTGGCTATACCTAGTTATGATTCAAATCTATTGACACCATTTAACCAATCCTAATGCTTCAGGAATAAAAAAGTCTGTATGTAATAATGTAATATTCAGGCTTAGTTTGGAGTTGCAAATTCATTAGTTGAAAGTTTCCACTTTTCTTGTTAGAAAACTCATTTTTTTACCAACCTCCTGTAATGGGAGAACCTAAATAAGCATAATGGACTGCAAATATGCATTGTTTCATACTTTTTTTTTTTCTTTTTCTGCCTTGCCTGTGCATTTTTCCTCAGATATAGGGAAAAATAAAACAAGGAAAAGTAATAAGAAAATATTTCCTTGAAAAGTGCAAGCATTAGTAATTTTCCCACCTATCTAGATGGTAACAGGCAATCCCTCAAAGGGAGCTATATGCGTTTTTACTTAGTGGAGATAGAATCTTCTATCATTTCCCAAGGGATAAGCCTGTAAAATATTGATGTTCTGGAGGAGAGTGTAGAATAACACAAATGTTCTTCCATTTCTTCACGAGAGCTCTGCTTCCTTTTTCTGAGCCAGTTCTTTCATGAAATCTCTCTCCTCAAGGGAGACCTTAATATTCCCCTTCACAGGCTCAGACTCAAGCCCATTTTCATTCAAAATTTCTGTAGAGCCTTCCTCTCTGCTGCTTCCCAGCACCTCTCCTACCCAGAGGGATTCAGCTTAAAGAGAAGGGAAGATGGTGGATCAACTAAGCTACCAGGCTCTTCAAATTATTATTGAAGAAAAGAGGTGAGCAGAGAAAGAGGAAAGAATAACAGCATCTCCTCATTTTAGGGGTATGAACCCATGGTGTCTTTTGGCCAATTAATTATATAATTCAACAAAGGAAACCACTAATATAAGTGATAAACTAATAATTATCCATAACCAGGTCTAAGCTGAATGACGCTTGTTGGTTTGTTAGGTTTGCCCTCTTTCTTCCCTGTTTTTGAAATTTCTTTAAAAAAAGTATGAGTGGGAGACAAAAGGAAGATACAGCTCTTATAGTTTTCCACCGCTGTGATGTGCTGAAGGGAGGAAGATGGAGATATTTCTGAGCAAACAGAAACTGCATTTTGCATAAACTTTAACATAATAGGATATGATTGCAGTAACTATGGTATTTACCCAAAGATTAAAGTAAAAGAAAATGGCACCTTAGATAACCTTAAGTATGTTATTGTGTAACAACTATTTTACTATAATTTTAAATAAAGGCTAATATTATGAAATGATTATGCCAACAGTACTATGTATTTATTCAGCAAAGTTATTTGGTAATAGTTAAAGTTCATTCTAAATTAATCCCTATTTTATAAATATTGTTTGATACAAATGGGTTTTTTTAAAGATTTTATTATCTATTTATTTATTTGAGAGAGAGTGTGAATGGGGGAATGAGCACAGGGAGAGGGACAAGCAGATTCCATGCTGAGCCTGGAGCCCAATGCAGGGCTCAATCTCAGGACCCAGAGATCATGACTTGAGCTGAAACCAAGAGCCGGGCGCTCAACTGACTGAGCCACCGAGGCATCCCGATACAAATGTTTTCTCATAAAGAACTCAATATTTGTGTCATTTCTTTATTCCTCCCAGAATTTTCTTGCCTAAATTATTACTTCAAATGTATATAATTCGTATATGTGTGGCATAACCAGGGAGACAAAATGCTGCAAGGCTTTTTACAAATATTTTTTTGTTTGTTTTAGTGTATGAAGGATGCACAGAATGCATACAATAAATTGGTTGTAAAATCAGAAGATCAGGTATTTTTTTAATTTTATAATTTAGCCAAAAATTAAACAAATATTAATTGTGCCCTATGAAGAAAAATGGTACTTAATCCCTGCCATATCCTAGATGATCCAGTCTACTGGGCACTTATTGGTAAACATAACACTTCATATACATTGGCTTACACAGTTTTCATAGCATGAGTTGTGCAACATTGCCATTACAGATCATTAAACTGAAGTTCAAATGGCCAAACTGGTCATGCAGCTCTGGGGTCTTTGACTCTAGATTCTAACCCACGGGGTTCATCTCCAAACCCTGGTTTTTAACCAGGAGAGCATCATGCTCAGACTGTGAGGCTATGGTGAGATTACCCATGTGTCTTGGCGAGATTCCCCATTGACCCATCCTATGACCTTGTGCAGTTGGTTACCATCCATATACTTTTGCCTCCTCAGGTGTAAAAATAACTCCCTATAGCCCACATTTAATTCATATCACATACCTGTGAAGAAGCAAGACAGTATTTGATTCTTAATATAGTTGGAGTAAACAGTCTGTTTTTTTTTTCTCATTCGGGGTATTAAAAAAATCAAAGCTAAAGAGGTAGAAAACCAGAAGTACATATAAAATTGACAAATAGAATCAACACCCAAAATATAAATGCAGACCCACAAGGGGTTAAATTTCACTAAGGCAGTCATGTTGAGTAATTATATTTTTTCTCTTTCTTGTTTTCTATTTTGATATATATTTTTTGTATTTTATAATAACAGAATGTTTTCATTTCAAAAATAGGTAAGTCTATAAATACTATATGGAGAAATGCTAAAGGTCACAAATTTTTAAAGTGACAATAAATTTCTATTTCTATTTCTCTTGATATGTTTGAATGAATGAATGCTGTTTGAAGGAACAACATATCATTTGATAATTTCTATATATGGTAGGTAATTCTTCCTTTCCATTTCACAGGAAAAACTACTTTCTAGCAATTCTTAGTGAATAACATTTAAAACCAGCTTAGCAAAATTTAATAAGAAAAGAGTATCTACAGAAAAACATCACATATACCAGGCACTGTGCTAGAAAATTCCAATGATTTATTTAATTTAATTCTAATGACAGCCTTATGAATTAATATCATCCTATTTTTTGAAAAATAAATGGATGCTTTCCAAGGTTAAGTAAATTGTTCACACACCTGTAACTTTTAAATGACAGGCTAGCTATAAACTAGATGCACTAGCTCAAAAGTCTCTGTGACAACACACTGCTTTGGAATATATTCTGATTTCATTGTGCATGCATGATTGTTGGGGTGTTTACTGAACCATACTGAAAAAAGAAACAGATGGAGCCTCATAGAAGTAATTAGTTAAGGTGTTAGTCCCTTAATTACTAACACTCAATTCCTAAACTACTAATTATTCTTCCTCAGTGTTAGATCTCATTCATAGCCTAATACCATTTGACACTGGGACAGAGAGAGAATTTGGTAATCAGATAGGAAAGTTAGGGTAGTTGATGATGGGCATGGGTGGGAGCAGAGGAAAGACTAGTTAGTACAGACTGGATTTAGGTTAAATCGAACAGTGGTAATAAATATTTGCTGAATTTATATTAAGTGAATGTCACCGTATTAACTTATGAGGGTTGCCATCACAAACACCACACACAAGGTGGCTTAAATAACAGAAATGTATTTTCTCATACTTCTGGAGGCTGGACCCCGGCTGCCAAAGTGTCTGGAAGTTTCATTTTGAGGCATCTTTCCTTGTATGCAGTTGGCCACCTTCTCCCTTTGTCATCATATGGTCTTCCCTCTGTTTGTGTTGCCTGGCACTTATCTACTCTTCTTATAAGGATACTAGTCCTGTTGGACTAAGGCCTACCTTCAGCACTCTATTTTTACCTAATTACCTCTTTAAAGGCCTATCTTCAAATACAGTCATCAAGTCACATCATAACCGACATGATGCTGAATTTCATATTGAATACAGAGATGAAATGAATAAGGATTTGCCTTCACGCAAGTTTCCAGTAAGGTAGGGGAATTATTGTCTCAAACAAGACTCTTACTTCCAAACCAGTTAATCCCATAATGCTACAGAATGTTCTTTGTGTAACACAAACCATTGATGCTGCTTCTCACTTCATATTGTTAGCATGCTCCTATCAGAGGCTAAATTCACACTCCTCAGCATAATAATTAAGTCCCTGTTTCACTAATTCCACCCTCTCTCAGTGTAGTTGAATTATCTGCCATGGTACCTTCTCAGCCCCTGAAACTTTCTCAGTCAACAGCTACCCGTTAATACTTTAACAACACTAACCATGTTATTGTTTCCTTCCTGTGCTATACTTTCTGCTTTTATTTGCACATAATTTTCTCTACCTTGAAATTCTTTTTTTCCATTTCCATTGTGGGACAGGCTAGGTTGCTAGCTGGTCTCCACAACTGTAGTTCTTTTTCTGAGGATTATATTTCCCAGATTTTCTTACAATTATATATAGACACATTGCTGATTCTAATCAAATCATTTGAAATAAAATTGATATGGGCTATTTTTGAGTCAAGAATTTTTGAGGGAATGGTTTGTCCTCTTCTACCAGTCAGATGCAGCATCAAGACCTGGGGAAGGAGCCTGGGTCTCTGAATTACCCAGGGAGAAGTGTCAGCTATTGAACTGGAATAACCCATGACAACTATTGCATGAGTGAGAAAAATACTTCCATAGTGTTTGCGACATTACATGTATCTAGGTCTATATGCTAGTTCATTCTAGTCGACCTAGGCAATATATCCAACTACTGAATTCTTATTTGTATTTAAAAAAAAAATAGTTCAAACATCATTATCCATGTAAAGTTTTCTCCCATGTTTTCCCCTTCTGAAACACACACCCTATAGATTTAGAAAGGAGTAGGAAATATAAAACACTGAAAAAAAATGAGCAGGATTTAAGGATAAATTAGATGGTCTGAGAGGATGAAGAGTGGATGGTGAAGGAATGGAAAAGAATTCTTAACATATTTCTAAGTTTAAAGTATAAGAAAGATAATTGAAGGACAGAACTGATAACTTCAAGCTTGGACCTGTTAGGTTTCACATGGATATACAATTAAACATACCTAACTACTACTTATAAATGTGAAGAGGGTGGGATTAAATATATATTTATGATTGAGCCTCTAAAAAATTACTGGCAAGTCTGTATGAGACGATGGAATATATGTGGGAGAAATGTGGAGGAAAGGGGAATATGGCTAAGAGGATATGGAGAATTTTGAACATTAGAAAGATCAATTAAGAAGTCTCAAGATAGCACTGTAATATTAAAGTGGAAAGAATAAAACAAAAATTTAGAAGAAGGAGTCTAACATGAGAGAAGTTGTAAAAGTTGTAAATCACAGATGATAAAAACCATTATGTTGTACAATCATTAGTGTGAGAGTGTAAGCTCTCTGAGAGCAGGAATATTTACTTTTTGAGCTGTCATATTCCCAGAACCAGAATAGTGCTGACACATAAAAAAATGGTAAATAAATAAGGTTAAATCAGTGATTGAAACATCTGGAGAGGATAGATTAATTGAAATACTGAAAACCAGACATTAGATTACAGGACCTTCAAAGAAAAAAATTCAGATCAAGCAACTCAAGTGTGTTTGTGATGTGGGAGTTTCAGCGTCTCTGAAGAATGAAGTTTTGAAAAAAGTGGAGAACATCTTGAAAATGGATTCCTTGTAAGAGCCTTTAACAAGTAATAAGTGAAATGATGATCAAATGGACTTCAATAGCAAATTGAATAAAATCTCTTACAACATATCTTATGAGTATCTTGTGATGTAGAGGGTACACCTGATGATAAAGCCAGCAGCTAGTAGATTACCTGAAACTTAGAAAAGATTTAATAAATGATTGCTAATTTAATGTTATAAGTTAATTAGTGGAGTGGCAGAATGGTCAATATAAATGGAAATAGGTTTTATATTCAATGTCTCAAGTCTTCTCTGGTTATTTGAAATAAACAAATTAGTTAGTTCCTCCTAATCAAACCCACTGGCTTGAGACTTTTATTCAGAGAAGAGCCGTATGAATAAAGACAATTTTCATGAGATAAATACCCTAGGAAGGGTGTCATTATGCCAGAGCAGGCTCAGGAAGTTAGGGGAAGCTGGAGTAAAAGCTGGGGTATCTCTGCACCCCTTCTCTACTGAGAACTGCTGGTGTGTGACTGGAAGCAACTGGATCACACAGGAGGCAGTCCAGTGGGAGGGGTTCCACTGCTCCTGCTAAATAGACACTGTACTGTTTTTCTGGTCCTCCTGGGAATTCTTCAGGTTAGCCAAGGCCCTGACAGAGAGTAATTTTTTTTGGGGGGGGGGAGGGGTTTGTTCGTTTGTTTGTTTAAACCAGCTAGAATGAATTCTGTTGTATGCAAGTAGGAGTGCATCAGCAATTCAAATAAACATATCATTTTTGCCTATTATATTGACATTCAAAGTGGCTAAAGGTGTTCACTTGTTGATACGTCAGTACCCACTTCATTTAACTGCTCTGGGAGATCAAGGATCAACTCTGTCTTATTTTCCTTTGCATCAGGGCGCTAAGAACAGTGTGTATGAGATACATAAAAAGCAGTTAGTAAATATATGCTGCCTGAATGAAGGAGTTAATAAATGAATAATCCCCAAATTAGGGACATTCTGGTAGATATAGCTTAGTAATGGTGTGTGACCATTACCTATATACCCTCAACCGTAGGCCTGCAAACCCCTAGTTACCCAGCAAAAACTAGCAAACTCAAGCATGGCGAAGGTAGGTCCTATATCTGATATTGTTACAAAGACTGACAAGTTAGAACCACTCCCCTAAATAGACAAACCACATGGATATTCCAGCTCAGAGAATCTTGACCTCACACCTCGGTATAATAACCACTCTCCACAGTGTCCCCTGCAGCAGAGTTGCTAGAAGAAGGCATGTTCAGCCAGCCACCCCATTCTCAAATAAGTCAACTTAAATATCAAGAGTAGAAGTCCAGAGAAGAAAAATAAGAATAGTTTCTAAGGTACCCAAGTGTCAAAAATATCTATAAGTACAAGTTTGAAAAGTGGTGAAAGACTGATCAAAGATCAAATCAAATAGTACTTTTATTGGAGAATCCACCAAGTGATCCTTTCTGTCTACTATTTTTATCACCATAATTATTGTTATAATTATTATCATCACCATTGTTAATACCGCTGTTTAGTTAGGTTTAGCCTAAATATGTCAATGTTTGCAAAGACTTAAAATTATTATATGTAGATCTACAATCAACCAAACTGAGATTTTATTCTCATAATATAAATATTCGATTTTATATATTTATGGTGCTTAAATCACTCACCATTTTCTTTGATGTGCTATCATATACTATTTAATAAACTTAAATAACTGCAGGCTAGAAGAAGAAAAAGAAATAGATCCATTTCATCCCACTTCCAGAAAATGAAGCAACATTTCAAATTGCCAGAGACACTTGTTGTTAATTGCTTCCATTGATTACTCCGTTCTGTTGTGGGAATCCAGCTTGCCTTCCCATCTCCTCTGCACTGTAAAGTGAGGTATTATTCAATTCATGAATTCTTAAATTGAAACTGAAACCAAACTTCCCACTCGTATGCCCTTGTGTATATACCCAACAGCTCACCTCCTCTTAGCCTGACTTTAACTTCCCTTCGCTGTTCCAACACAAAGAAATGCGGCCATTATCTTTAGACACAATCAGTCAGTAAAAGCGACACAACACACTGCAGATCTTTCATTGAATTCCCATTGATCATGAAAAAAGATAGCCAAAGTAAGAGAAACCAATACTTAGTACAGGTACTCATTTAAAAATATATATGTAGATGTGTGTGAAAAAATATATACATACATACATACATACACACACAATATATATTTATTTTTTGATACAAACTTGCTTGGATTTTTTTTTTTTTTAATAGTCTTTAAATGTCACCAGATTTATCCTTTGTTCACTTGTAAGGGTTTGATGTCAAAAGACCAAGGGGCTTGGTCTCCTACAGTATTTCATAATAAATTATTATTCCATCAGACATACTTAATTTTGAATTAAAAATAATTTATGGAATTATAACATGATGGCAATGATTTAAATAGAAAATAAGCTCAAATACAAAATACACCAAAGATGCACAAAAAGAAATAAATATTCCCAGATGATACAAAATGTATCATTAGTCCATTGCTAACAAATTGCTAAAACATCAAGAAGGGTTACCTGTTTATATATGTGCTACATCTAGACAATCTAGTAGTAAATCACTTAGGAAAAATAAAAGACCCAAGATTAAACAACTCAGCTAATGATAACCACGTTGAAGTTAATTTTATTTAATATAAAGACTATATTGTTCTGCATTAGATACCTTTTTGTAACTTCCATAGTCTCCTAATTATAGCCTAAAAGAGTTAATTCTTAATTACCATGTGTGACTTAATACAGTAAAATATTTTTTTCTTATTAAAATGTGTCACATTGGGGAGGGTATATGCTATGGTGAGTGCTGTGAATTGTGTAAGACTGTTGAATCACAGACCTGTACCTCTGAAACAAATAATACATTATATGTTAAAAAAAAGAAGATAGTAGGAAGGGAAAAATGAAGAGGGGGAAATCGGAGGGGGAGATGAACCATGAGAGACGATGGACTCTGAGAAACAAACTGAGGGTTCTAGAGGGGAGGGGGTGGGTTAGCCTGGTGATGGGTATTAAAGAGGGCACGTATTGAATGGAGCACTGGGTGTTATACGCAAACAATGGATCATGGGACACTACATCAAAAACTAATGATGTAATGTATGGTGACTAACATAACATAATAAAAAAAAATGTGTCACATAATTTAGAAAAATATTAATAATAAAATTCCTTTTGTACTATAGAGAAATTATTTCATGTTTTAAGAGGGAAAGTTTCTGAATAAACAATTCATGACTAGAGTAATTAATGTTTTTATGTATGGGAAGGGTGACTTTGTACTTCAGAGTAGATGGAATAATAGAGTTTCTTCCTTGTATTTTTATGAGTGGTCCCTTGGTTACAATGGAAACTGATATTGTCAATTTCATCAAGATTCAACTAACTTTAAAATGTAGTCATTTGAATCCAGTGTTCTGTAAGTGAATCAGCTTAAAATAAATGAATGTTTTGCTGAAAGCAATGAACTCAAAGCTAGTGTGTATGCTTTTTATGTACATAAAAAATAACTTTACTAATTTGTTTTTTTGGAATTAAAGATGACTTTTATTCATGCTCCATAAAAAATAGAATAGAGCAAATGATACTGTTACAGAAAAATCAATTACTTGAAGACAAAAATGACATGCATTTGAAAAATTCCTGTGTACATAATAAATAAATTCATACAATGAAATGTTCTCATTCTGTTACTGTGTCAATTTGTTTAGAGATGTTATAATATAAAAAAAAATTAAAAGATCTTAGGGTAAAAAGCAAATATAACTCTCACTTGAAATATGAGTAGACTTAAAAAGTATTTCTTGACATTATAAAATAAATATGAACACTTATTTGTGGTGATATATTTAAAAGAGCTGCTAATTCTTCTGTGATGGTATTGACATATTAAGTCAAATAGGCAGAAAGTACATTTTAGTACATAATCCTTACACATGAATTAAGTACTTCCATTTTTCACATGGATTGAGGAATTAATTTTGTTTATTATCAGATTTTTGTGGGCTGAAAAAAAATATGCCTGGATTTTTCTATTTGTGGAACATGAACCACTCTCTGGAAATGGAAGAAATGGGTAGCAGACATGGATAGGAAATGATTTATCAGCTGCCTACACATCCATGAGAAACTTTGGAGACTGCTACTGATATTCGATTAAAATAGGACTAGTTCTTTAGTTGTTAAACTGGCATAAATTGCAAAATTCATTCATGAAGTCAATAAGGCTTCACCTTAAACCTTCTTTTAGACCTAGGGAAAATGATAATGAATAATTTCATACTTATGTAAATGTATTATAAACAAGGAGAAGGGTTCAGGAAACTAATAAACCAGAAGACAGTCATAGAGTTGAAGCCAGGTGGGGTCAATAACGATCTATACAAAAGATTAGAAGGGAATAGCTCAAATATCATTATTTTAATAATTGTCCTGAATTCTGATTAGAGACACTGAAATGAAGACAAGGCTGTTACATGTATCTTCTGTTTCTCTAGATTGCTTCTCCTCATTGTTTTTATCCCGGACTATTTCTGTTCCTGCCACTAATACTATTTTTCTAGAGCAATCTGCATTTTTTAGTCAGATTTACTAAACCTCCACTGTGTTTAGAGCTAATATGTGTGGAAGTTCTGAAAAACAAGATACATAAAATCATTTTTAAAATGAAAATAGTGAAATACATTTCTATTTCATTTCTCATTTCAAAATATTCCACATTTTGAATATCAGTTTTGTTCAACTAATGATGACAAATCATCAAAACTTTTGGCTGCATATATTTTTAAGTGGTTTTCCCAGTTAATGAACCACAACACTCAATCTCTATAGTATTGTCTTTTAATTTTAGCAATCTACACATACTTGATTGCAAACAGGACTTAAGAGATATATTGCTGGATCAATATAATCTATCAGCACTATCACATCAAACTGAATGGATACCTGCAATATTTGTTGGGAAGCCAACAGCTTCAAGTTAGTAAATCTCACCTTGATGATAAGTAGGAAAGCAAAGGCATGCTGTGGGAAAGTGGGTGTTTGGGCATGTTTTGCAAACTATTTAATAACAATGTGGTCTTCATAAATTGTAGACTCCTGTTTTAAATGGAATTTTGGAAAAACACTCTGAATCAAGTCTTCAGACTTGTTTGTTCAGAAAAAAAAAAAAAGTAAAATGTAAATGTATAAGACGTACACACACTTGGAACAAAATCCCATAATGTAACGTGCAATGCACTGTTATTTTCAGTTTACCTCTTGTCTTTTTTAGTTTATTAAAAGTACGTTAGAGGCGAAGTCATTAAGTTGATTTCATAACCTTAATCAATTGCAACCAAAAGCTGAAAATACCATAATGGATCCAACTCGATTTTATGCTTGATTTAACTCTTCATGACACAATTGTGATGCTATTAAGATGGCGTTGCTAAAACACCATCTGAGGGGAAATGTATACTCTTACAGTAATGTGATTCCTAAGCTAATCTATCTATATTTCTTGCCTCTCTACTCTGGATATTTGCGATGTGTTCAAGATTCGAAACAATATCTACAGTCTTAGATATTTAAAATAACTTGGAAAATTATACATGAAAAGTAGTATATACTTTCTGAAATACTTCCAAAAATAGGGCATTGTCTCTTGAAAGGGAAAAGAAAAGATTCTGTCAATATTTTCCAATGTGTTATATGTATTAAGTATTGCTATTATATTGCTATAAATACATATAGCCTTTGTTTCTCTATTTCATATCCCTCGTTAATTATATTCTCTTAGTAAAAATAATAAATTTCTAAATATGTAATATGAAAATGAGTAAATTATCCACACTCAGTCAATTCATTAAAGGGACTGTAGGATAACAATTCAACAAATGTCTTTAGAGAATACAGTACAGAGTTAAAACATAATGTTAGATTCTAGGGGATAGTAAGATTGATGTGACATAATCTAACATTGAGAGTTTTAAATTTAGGGAAAGACAGGGAGATAAGTTGTTATAATCTAATATAACAAAGAGTCCATTTGGAACATGTACCATGTATAACAGGTAAGATATTGACTATAATTATAATAAAAGGTAAGTGGTATACATTAAGTAATCAGCACATTTGAGGTTATGCCTTAAGAGAATGAGTTAGAATGGTTAACTCTATGGGACAGGATACATTTCTAAGGTTCTGCCCAAACTGTTTGCATTATTCCCTTCCTTTGATGAGGCATAAGAAGGAAAAAGTAAAGGTGACTATAAGGAGAAACATAACCAGGCAGACTTTCTAGAGGATCTGTCTCTGGCTTAGGAGAACTGAGGAATGAATTTTCAGGGTGGAGTCATTACAAAGCAAAGCTCAAACTTTCCAAACATGTGGTTGAGAACTATTGCTTTCTAATAATACCCTGATGTTTTCCATTCTATTGGCCTCCAAAATTTGGGAGAAGCAGGCATATTGTTTCCTAAAACTTAGATATTTCCTCTTTACTGATTTTATGGAGACTTGGTTAGTAACACTTCACTGAGTAGACATCACTGTGGTTAAGCATCCTTCAATGTGTGTGTAGACAGAACTTAATTCTGGGGTCGTGATTTGGGGAAATAATGCAGAAGTTGGCAGCTAAAATGAAATTAAGGCCAGAGAAATATAGTCTAGGCAAGAGAGTACAAATATGCAAGGACACAGAGCTCTGAAAGAATTTTAAATCTGAGAGATTTCCAGAGTTTCACTATGCATGGAATAAAGAGAGAATATTGGAAAGCTAGCAAGGGTCTATCACAAAATACCACAAATGCCAAGCTACTGAGTCTGACCACTGGGGATCCCCTAAAAGACAAAAATGGGGACCTTAGGAGTCTAGATCTTTTTAACAAAGTTTTAATTTGTTAAAGATCAAATAAATATATACAGACCAAAATGTACCATTCTCTCAATTTACAAAACCAAAGGATACTTTTGATAATTTTTAAAGAAGGTACAGTTATTTGTGTGGGAAATAGTAGATAAAATAAATACTAAAATGAAAAAAAAAAACACAATAAAGTAATTTTACATTTCTACTGCCTGAAGTAGCACCAGAATAGGCTTTTATACTGCAGTGTCTCTATCATTGTATTTGGGTGCTATATGTTTTTATCCATGTGTAAAATGGTACAGAGATGGAATGTGTGTGCATCCATGTATATGTTTGTGTGTTTAATTCAGGCATTGAAATTATGCAGAGCAAACCATTAATTAAAATAAATCATCTCACCTTGATTTGAAAGAACACACTACACTTTTCAAATGAAAAGGGGCTAAATTGTTAGAGCTAAAAGTTTGATAACAAACTCATAACCTATACGTAGTAGACTCCAGATAATTCTCTAAGAGTACTGACTTCACTTTCTTCAGTTTCAAAATATTAAGGATTATTTTTCATACTTACTATTTTGGTTTAGGAAATCACAAATTACAATAAGAAACCAAAGATAAAAGGATCATTTAGAGCAATAGCAAATCCAGAATTACAAGTAGCTGATTGCCAAGCTAAAATTACGATCAGTACTATTCATTCATGTCATCTTTATTTGGTGGTTACTATGTACATAACATCAATAAAAATGGTGATTAAAATGAATATCTTAGGTGCAATAAATAAAGTTCCCACATTCAGAGGAATAGAAACAACCAAGGTAAAATCCTAGCAGAGCCACATACAAGATCCATGAATGTAGAAATTTTCTCTATCTTGTTAATTGTTATGTTGCCAATACCTGGAACAGTGACTCACTACATGGTACTCATTACATGGCTTCATGGTCCTTGTTGAGTGAAAGAATGAATGCAGTTGCCCCGGTAACATGGTTGGTTCATCACTGCAAAACATTGTTATTGGCATCCTGGAAATCAACACCATGGATACAAGGAGAAGAGCCTTGCCATAAATTGCTTAACTATTATTACCAATCATTTTGTGCTACAGAATTAAAACTTTTAAACATAGAATCAGAAGAGATACACATCTTGACTTACAACAATAGAAAGTATAAGCATTTGGCACTTACAAGACATAGCCCTCTAATACCTTGTATAATACAAGCATCATGGCAATTATATTCTCTTAGATGGAAGATGCTGGAAATCTGCATCTCAACTCTAGAATTATTTGTGAACATGACTTAATTTTGTATCCAATGCCACATTATATGGCATAATCTGATGGCAGATGGTCCTGGGAGGCTCAATTATGTAGAAAGGCAAGTTATGTCATAAAAATAAGTTACCTCCTCTGAAAGTGTCACTGCTCATAAAATATTGAATGGGGGAAAAACAAAACAAACAAAACTAAGCAAAACGCACTTGCTGCCTACCAAGGTTTAATTGGTCTTGCAGTTATTGACTATTGCTGCAAATAAGTCTCATAGGAAAAGCTTCTTGTACCTCTGACAATGCAAGTCACAGGAAAAATAATAATTATACCAAATAAAACACCAGCAGTTGATGAACTGGCTGATGAATGTGGACAAATATTCAGATTTAATGGATCAGACACTGCCAAAAAATAACTCAATAATTCTTTCACAAAAGTTACCATCAAAATGGGTGCTAATACAAATATATATCTTTTGCAAATAAGATTGTCTAAGAAACTAAAGGGAAAGGAGCTGGTTAAAAATATTGTGGGTCCTTGCTTTAAGAAGAACAACCATAATAAATGATAGAACTATATTTTTGGTATGCCTAAATTACATGCAATAGTGCACAATGACAGTTTAAACTATCAATGATGATTCATCAAGACATATTCCATGGTCACAGAGTGTATAAAGGCTCTACCCAACCTCACTACAACATGGCCTAGGGCCACCTCAGCATGACTTTTTATTTTTTTATTTAATTTTTTTTTTTAAGATTTTATTTATTTATTTGACAGAGAGAGACACAGCGAGAGAGGGAACACAAGCAGGGGGAGTGGGAGAGGGAGAAGCAGGCTTCCTGCCGAGCAGGGAGCCGGATGCGGGGCTCGATCCCAGGACTCTGGGATCACGACCTGAGCCGAAGGCAGACACTCAACGACTGAGCCACCCAGCCACCCCTCAGCATGACTTTTTAATCGGTTCCCAGGGTATTTAACTGATAATGATGACAAAGCATCCATTGAGTGTTTTCCTTGACAGGATGATTGGTGTCAATCTTTGTATATGCATGCATTAAGCTACTTTTTCACATTGCTACATTAATAGCAGAAAATCAGAAGAATCCATTTATAATTATATGTCTCTTTTTAGCTTAGTTCTTAAATATTACCACCTCCATATCACCCTATGCTTTGTAGTATTTGTCTGTTTTCTTCATATTTTAGTTAATTGTGTATTCATTTCTCTATCTCTAGTTAGTAAACTTTTTGAAATCAAGGAATTATATAGTTGATCTTGTTGTCTTGAGTGGTTCTCAGCAAGGCTGGAAATGGTTTCTCTCTCTCTCTCTCTCTGCCCCCTCAATCCTCCATAAATATAAATACTGAAATTATATATCTAAGTGGAATGATAAAATTTTTGACTCCATCTATCAAGCACTAAATGAGCCTACTAACTTTCTATAAAGCGAGAAATATATTGGGGAATTAAAATAATTTTATTCTAATCTTGTCACTTTTTCCATTTACTCTCTCAACTTTCACTTTTGCAACAGGAGAGATTTGGATTATAATTTTTTAAAAGATTTTATTTATTTATTTTGGAGAGATGGAGAGAAAGCATGTGAGCGGGGGGTGGGGGTGGGAGTGGGCACAGGGAAAGAGAGAATCTCAAACAGACTCCATGCTGAATGTGGAGCGCAACATGTGGCTCAATCCCATGTCCCTGAGATCATGACCTGAGCCGAAATCAAGACTTGGACACTCAATGAACTCAGCCACCCAGGCACCTCTGGATTATAATTTATATAAAACCCTTTCAAATCTGAGTAGTCTAGGCTTCTTCCTTTATTGCTAGGCCTTATAAACCAAAGTAGGAATATCTAATTATATTACAGACAAATGAGGAGTTCCTATTCAATATTACATTTTACCATGGCCATTGGTGATGTAGGAAATCACACTGAATATCTGAAAAAAATTCTTGTTATAATGTCAAATGTATTCTCAGAATCTGCAAAAATTACTTTATCTGCTTGATATAAACCATCTCTGCTTAGAAACCAAACTTCGAAAAGTGAGAAGAATCTTTATCAGAAAATCATGTAGTGTTTGTTTGTTTGTTTGTTTTTAGTGTTTGTTAGTTTAAGTAAATAAGTGCCATGGCTTTTCTTATGTGGACTATTCAGTAGGAAACCTTAAAATGAAGTGCTTAAACATACACCCAACACAAAATGCTTCATGAATTTTCTGGGGTCTTTACAATCATTTGACATGTTCTGCTTTTATATTCTTGAATAGAAATGAAACACAAATTTCAAAGATTAATATTCTTATCTATGATGGTGAAGAGACAAGGACAAAAAGGGAGAAAAATGGATTAAGAGTTTTAGAATTTAACTATATCTTAAGTTAAACATTAAATAATAACTATGCTTTGCAAGGAGCCTGCATTTAGTAGATTTGAAAATTTTTATCATTTAATTAAAAAGACTGGGAAAATACTGATCTATGTTGTCACAGCATTTATGTAAAGTACTTTGTATAAGAACCAGGGCTTCAGGGTTGTGTAAAATGCAGGAAAAGAATTCCCAGGATCCACTCTGAGTTGGAAATTTAAGCAAACTCTGCACCTGGGAGCAATCAGATGATTAATTTTACTAAAAAGGAAAAGGCACAAATGACTAGTAGTTTAAGAGAAGATAAAACTTTTGGGTGCAAGAATCAGATCCTTTGGGAGAAAAAGCAAGACCAAAATACAAAAAGCCTTAAGAAAATAATCCAATAGCATTAAATGTGTCTTTAAGTGATCACATCTGAAAGAATAGATAAGAAAATTTCCTCTACTCCTCAAATCCTTCAACATAAAGAAAGTTGGCAGAAATTTGCAAGTAACAGTAAACTCATTTCATGTACTATGCTGACAGGCTTGAGCACAGATAAATGACTGAAGCAGGAGTAGAACTGTGTATCAAGTATTGAACTTAATATAGGTAATAGTATTAATCTAAGTATAAATGAATCAGTGCTTTATATTTTTATTTGTATTAAGTTCATATTTTCAAAATGGAAATACACATTTGAGAAGGACTTTAATTCTTTAAGAATAAGGAAGGATTATTATTGATTAAATCACATTTATCCACTCTTAATTTACTAAGATTGGGTAACTCATAAATAAGTTGAGCTCTTTTCTACTAGACTGAGGTGCTATAGTTTACCTTATTCATTCATGCACAGCAGCTAGCACTTACCAGGTATTTATAAATGTTTCTAAGTCAATGAATAAAGGGATGGAAGTTTATTCTTTTTTTTCTTTTTTTTAAGATTTGTTTATTTATTTTAGAGAGGAAAAAAAAAGAGAGAATGAGCACGACGAGGGTCAGAGGGAGAGGGAGAGGGAAAGGGAGAGAATCTTCAAGCATACTCCCCTCTGAGTATGGAGCCCAATGACGAGGGCTCAATATCACAACCCATGAGATCATGACCTGAGCCTAAACCAAGAGCTGGAAGCTCAACTGACTGAGCCATCCAGGCACCCTAGAAGTTCATTCTTTGATCAGAGTGTTTATGAAACATTAGAGCTGAGATGAAATACCAACTTACTTCTTGTGCACATATTCATACCTTCTAATAAGATTTCATCTTAGTTATACCTGATTATCTAATCCCTGGGATAAACTGTGAAATTCAAAGATCATCTGTGGTTGGCAGTGAGGACAAGATAGGATCCACTGGAATTTCTTTACTCACCAACAACAATGAAAGTCTGTGATTAGCTCATTTGAATCAGATACAGTGTTTTAAGCCTTCTTTGGGGCCATGGCTGTTCAGTAAGAATTCATATGACATGAAGAAAAGAATCTCAAAGTAGAAATTCAGCCAATCTGTCAGCCAAGTAAAACCTAAACTATTCCATTTATTTGTTGACAAATATATCAGGGAAAGGAAGAATTGGTTCTAAGAAATTTATTCTTAATTTTCATATAATGGTAATTTGCAGACAGAGTCACAAGTGTTAAGCTTCGTTGACTATTTAAAGCTTTCTCTTCAAGGTAAGTCAAATATGTATAATCCTGGTGCTTTTATACTTTGCTTTTAATATAGTAACATTTTCTTCACTCAGTGCTTTGAGCCACTCTGGCCTTCTAAACAGTCTCAAATTAAAAGTAATGGAGAAAAGGACTTCTGAGTTACAGAAATAGCCATTATAAAGACTAAACATTAGAACTTAATTTAGAGTTTATCTCCTTACTTTATACACAATTCTAACAACTTTGATTATCTGACTTCTCAAACACTGCAGATTAGAGAAAGAAAATTAAAAGGAAGAACAAGAAACATGCAGAGCCAGTTTCTGAGAACTAGCTCTACAGAGCAACAAATTGACATCAGAATGTAGGCATCACACTCAATAATATTTGGTCTTCAAAATGATATGAAGTATAAAAGACAAATTATTCTTCCATTTGTTAAAAATGGCAAGGAAGACTTTAGTCAAGACTCTTTCAATAGAAGTAAAGACCATTGACATAGGGAGAAAGACTGAACTCAAACATAAATATAGAAAGGACAAGTGGGGATTTATAGCCAATGGGCAGTGAAACAGTAGATGAGAAATTACTAACCGCAACTTGGTTAGATATGGAGGATGGGGAAAGAGGAGTTTGAACTAGACAGTTCATGAGAAGCAGGGCAAGAATGAAGTTTAGTAGAAAAGAAGTCTCAGAGAAGCCTAACAAAAGAGTTGAGTCAAGGAGATAGTTTCTGTACAGTCAAGAATAGGTCCATTTAGGTTTTGACCTTTAAAAGAAGTTAGAGAATCTGTGCAACATTTGAGAAAATGTATATTAAAAAATGCTTATTTTTCCCCAATTATGCCAATTCAATGGTAGTCTCCCACTATGCAGAAAATGGACTAATCCAGACCACTTTACTTCCTAATGATGCTTATGATAATTTAGCACGTCAAATAAAGTAATTGTCAAATAAAATAATTGTCTTTAACTTTTCCCAAATTCAAAAAGCACATCAGAGAAGCATTAACATTTCTGAACAAACTGTGTAATGGTCATTATCTGTCCTTTTATGAACAAAGTCACAAATAGTTGGTGATGATTTACACTTGGTCTCCAATAAATAAACAAGAAGGAGGTAAATTAACATTTGCATTGATTGCAGTCTTGCAGATATCACCTTACAAAAACAGAAGGAAACTGTTTACAAGAAATTTCCTGCTTTTTTCAAGTTGTTCACCTTATTTAATAGAGATGGCTTAATCTCTTAGTTGAAATAGGTTGATAGAATAAAATTTGGATGTTTCTTCTAGGCTTCACTTGTGTTATCCTGGCATACTTTTCTTTCTTGAAATTTCTTCTTTTCATTTTATTTATATTAATTTATATATTTTTCCTTCTTTAATTTCTTCCTCCTCCCTCTCTTCATTCCTTGTCTTTTTGTCTCAATGTCTTTTTTCCCTCTATCTTACCTATCAATATTTCAATGGTCATCCTTTCTCTTTGCTGCATCCCAAACCTTACTCATTCCTTATGCCTTTCCCTGATCTTGAACTGACTGACTTGTTTCAATTTTATGCACAAATATTATTTAAAAGCTACATTAAGTTGATTTTAAGCTATCCCACTCATCTCTAAGTTGACCCATATACTCCATTTTATAATGATGGGGTTGAAATTCTGAAAACTATATTTCCCTTTTTTCAGGTGTCGTATTAAAAATATGGGTAACTAGATTGAAACTAGAAGGCAGAAAAAACAAGGAAAAGTTGGCTGCTCTGCCCGTCAGCCTCACTCCAGCTTCCCTTCAGCAATGGCTCTTCACCATCAGTAGCAGTTAACCCCAGTCTCCAGTAATTTGGGTCCTTCAGGAACAAATATCACAGTGTCCCTTCAGATGTACTAGTACTCTAGGAGATGGTCTATTCTGAGGTCTGGACCCAAATTATGTGGTATCCAGCTTATGATCTCCTGAGGTATCAAGAGTCGCCAAGCAGTGACTGTTTTCCAGAATTTGGAGCCTAGCTCTGCAAAGCCCATTCTCTAAGCTCCTGTGCTATTAACTGCAGCTGCATGACACCCCTTTCTCAGGATCTGTGTCTCAATTCTCCAGGGTACCATCTCTAAGTTTCCAGACTCTGGAAGCCCCAAACCCTACCCTTTGTGCCCCAAGTCTTAGAGGGTGTAATTCTGATTTACCTTAGTGCTCTCTCTTGATCTTTCCATTTTTCTAACACCTCTTTAACTAATGTATCTTAAATTCTTTCTGTTGCCATATTTAGTATGATTTCTCTGTTTCTAATTGGACCTTTTAGTCTGATACTATATTGGTACCAAACATAATCCCAGGATACAAAACCTCATAAATGAGATTTATGGGTTGGTTTAGTTGTATCCTTGGCCTTGAATAATATGCTGAGCATCTCAACATGGAAAATGAGAAATCAGTAATTCTTGCTGTGAATCATGATTAAATTGTCACCTGTGGTTGATTGTGAACCATGTCTAATCTTTTCTTTTTTTTTAAGATTTTATTTATTTATTTATTTGAGAGCGAGAGAGGAAGCATGAGCAGGGGGAGGAGCAGAGGGAGAAGCAGGCTTCCCGATGAGGAGGGAGCCCCATGCAGGGCTCCATCCCAGGACCCTAGGATCATAACCTGAGCTGAAGGCAGATGCTTAACCAATTGAGCCACCCAGGTACCCCAAACCATCTCTAATCTTGATGCATATGAGCGAGGGTATCTTCTTTCTACTGTCCTGGAGAGTATGAAGAAAACAAATGACAAGTTCAAGACTTTCAACTTTTGGCTCCATTGACAGATAAAGAACAAGAGATCTTCTGTATATTCTTAAAATAATTTATTTCACTGAAAATCAAATTCAATTTTGTGAGTTAAAAACTAAGTCAAATTCACAGACTCCCAGAGCTTGACAACCCAAGGCTTGAAGAGAGAAGTATTATGGTATATCTAATTTGTTTTTCACATTCCTATATCTGCTGGTCCCAAAACTTCAGAGTAAAGCAGAAGTGTACAACATAATAATCTAATTGAACTTTCCAGAAAAATAATGTTATCTTGGAATATCTGCATAGAGATGGTAGAAGATCCAGTGGACATTGTTTTTGCAGGGAGAGCTGGTTAAATGAAAAGAGAATCTCCCAGCAACCCCAGGAAGCAAACAATATGCCCATTTCACTTGACCTGAGACAGTAAGTGGGAAAATTTGTGAAAGGTGTTGATAGCCTTTAAAAAGTGGAGGATGTGGTTGGGTTGCTGCAGCTTATGGCCTTGTGTATAGTTCTTATTTAATTTTCTTTTATTTATTTATGCTCTTCACTGGCCTTGACTCACTGCTTCAGAGGAGTAGGTCCTGGTATTCATTGTCCATCAGTGTCTTCCTTTTTACTTTTTCTTTATTGAATGAAATTATCAACACCACAATTCCCCAACAATTCATCACCCTAGCTCCATTTGCTTTATTTTATTTTATCAAGTTCATTTCTCTGAAGAAACAGGACTTTAAATCTATGAATCACTTATCTGAAGAGCAAAAAGTATTATACCATTTGAAAATGTTTTCGTTCTATTCATTTACATGTGAGTTATTTTGAAAGTAAATATGGATGTTTTCAGGATTTTTTAAATCTCCTTTAAGCTTTATCTTTAAAATATCTTACTTAAAAAAAAAAAAAATTCTAAAAAAAAAAAACCAAGCAAAAAAAAAAAATAATAACTCAATTATATTACAAGAGAAATGTACCAAACATAAATTTGCACATACAATTTTACTATCCTTGAAATGATCTCTAACCTGTTTCAGGCATGACAAATACTCTGTCTTTGATTTAGGCTAAATTTGAAACATTAATTTTCTTTAATTTTATTAGACAAGGAAATCATTATCATTTTTAAGAAAAATGTCTTGTGATTAAAATTGACTTTACCTAGAGAATTATGAATCTTTGATCATTAAAAAACAAAACAAAACAAGAAACAAAAATGTATCCCTGTTGGGTCCTGCCTGAGACTTATCAGACACAGTAAATACCTAACATATTCTCATGATCTCCTTCAGTGATTCTGGGAAGACAAATACAGTTCTTATTTTCATAGACCTCTTTATAATTAGAAATGGCATGTGACCCATTTCTAGAGTATAAACCGAAGTTAGCCGGGGCAGGGGGGAGTAGGGAGAGAGTTACAGGGTGAGATTTTATAAAAAGCTTTTGCTTTTCTGATTAATCAAAACAACAATACAACAATGAAAATGGGGCATGTGCAACTGGCAAAGCCCTTCCTTCTAGTCCCTATTTACTGCCTTAAACTTAGATATCTGGAACTGCAGCAGCTATCTTGAAAATACTAACAATAAGCTTGGGGGGAAGGCCACATAGAGTTTCCTATTACCTGGAGCTGCAAGAATTCCTAACCTTTAGAGAGAGAAATCATGAATTATTTTCAGGTCACTGTTTCATGTGCTTGAGTAGATGGGAGTAAATTTATGATACCATGAATTATTTTGTACATATATTAAAATCTTGATAAAACACGTCTTTCCTTGTTAACCTGATAGATCAGTTTAGTTGCTAACTCATATCATACATACCCTACAAGTCTTGCTCCCAGCTTACGTCTCCTCCCAATAAAAAATTAATTTCTATAATATGTAAAATTTTCTTATTCTCTGGAGTATCTGCCTTTTTTGTTAGGAAGCAAATTATTAAATATTAGGTAGTATTTTTTTTTCTTGGAAAAGTTAGTATAGGTGCCAGAGTTTTAAGAATATTTTGGGGTGCCTGGGTGGCTCAGTCAGTTAAGCGTTTGCCTTTGGCTCAGGTCATGATCCCAGGGTCCTGGAATCAAATCCCGCATCCGGTTCCTTGCTCATTGGGGAGCCTGCTTCTCCCTCTGTCTGCCATTTTCCCTGCCTGTGCTCTCTCTCTCTCTCATTCTCTCTCTCTTTAACAAATAAGTAAATAAATCTTTTTTAAAAAAGAGTATTTTGTTAATCCTGAATAAGAAAGTTAATATTAATCATATGTTTAATATCTTATTTATGAATTTATAAAAATATGACTAAATATATATACCTAGGACTGAAATAGGTTATGTAGAAATTTAAGAAAAATAATAAATATTTAAAATTTAAAATGCAGGGGCACTTGGGCGGCTCAGTCGACTAAGGGTCTGACTTTGGTTCAGGTCATGATCTCAGGGTCCTGGGATCAAGCCCTGGGTATGGCTCCCTACTCAACAGGGTATCTGCTTCTCCTTCTCCTTCTGCCCCTCCCCTCCACTTGTGCTCTCTCTCATGCACTCTCTCTCTTTCAAATAAATAAATAAAATCCTTAAAAAAAAAAGTAAAATTTAAATTGTGGTTCAGTATAATAATACCTTTCTCAATGTGGATTAATAGTTCTATAATTGGTCTAGATCTTTTTTTTTTTTTTTTTTTGAGAGAGATAGAAAGATCGAAACAAAGAGCATATGAGCAGTGGGGTGGGGCAGAGGGACAGAGACAATCCCAAGTAGGCTCCACACCCAGTGTGGAGCCTGAGGCAGTCTCAATCCCATGACCTGGAGATCATGACCTGAGCTGAAATCAAGAGTTGGTTGCTTAACTGACTGAGCCACCCAGGTGCCCCTAGATCATGTTTTTAAATATAACGCCTCTTTATTCTGTCATTAATAGCTAGATATAAAAAAAAAAAATCTTTCTTTTTTTTTTAAGATTTTATCTATTTATTTGTGAGAGAGAGTGAGCAAGAGAAAGAGTGCGAGAAGGGGAGAGGGATAGAGGGAGAGGGTGAAGCAGACTCCCCGTTGAGCAGGGAGCCTGCAGGGCTAGATTCCAGGACCCTGGGATCATGACCTGAGCCAAAAGCAGATGCTTAACCAACTGTGTCACCCAGGTGGCCCTAAAAATATTTTTCTAAAGGTAGAAGAAATGTCTGCATATGTGTATATGTTTATACATATAAGTATTCAGACATATTTATAAGTATACAGCTAACTCATAGATTAAGTAAGAATAAAAATAATGTAATTCATATCTTTATAGGTGACTCAAAATACATAAAGACTACAGCAAAAATAAGCAAAACTCATTAAATATATTTCAAATTTATATACAAGGAGTAAAATGTTAGGATATGGCATTTAATTACTCATGGTAAAATGCTGGTAATTTAAAACAAATTTTTCTGAGACAATGTCAAGAATATTTGTTTTCCTTTCTAGGTTTGTTCCTCTGTTTCCACATGTAATTTTGAAAATCAACACAGTGGTATGCATGAGATTTCTTTTAAACTTGCCGCAATTTGAATATATATTTTAAAGTATGTTATTCTAACAAAAGTCTTAAGTTTTATGATTTCATATGGGGTTATATTTTAAGTACTATCCACATTTTTCCACAAAATCCCACTCCTTCCATCAATCAATTGTAAAATAAGGCATGTAAATAACATTTGCCAACAATGTAAAACTAAAACTAAACAAAATAACTCATATCAAAAGAAAATTAACTGTCATGCACACACACACACACTTACATACTCTCATACACACACATACACGTTCTGAACCAATCTCCATCTGTTGCGGTCACCTCCTGTGATTTCCTTCACTATGCACAGACACAGAAAATGTGGGTCAGGCATTTGTCAAGCTGCTGTGCCCTCCCCTAGCACTCAATATACTTATATGACAAAAGTCAATTTTTTACTGTAATTGCTTAATAACATTTATATTTCTCACTACTGTGTAAATTACCTGAGAGTAGGGCTTGTGCTTATTTAAATCACTGTTCTAGCTTCAGTACATACCATGGTGCCTGGCACACAGTAGGTGATCAATTAGTATTTATTGAGTGAATACAGGATTATGAGGTTTTTTCAGACATTACCAAGAAGTATTAATTTATAAGATGAATAATTTCTGGAGATCTAATGTATGTCATGGTGATGGTAATTAATAATACAGTATTATAAACTTGCAAGTTTCTAAAAGAGTAGATCTTAAAAGTTCTTGCCACACAAAAAAAGTTTAATATGTTAGGTGATGGATATATTAACTAACCTTATTTAGGTAGTTATTTCACTATATATACATTTAACAAATCATCATGTAGTACACTTTAAAATTACAAAATGGCATATATCAATTACATCTCAATAAATCTGAAAAAAATAAAAAAATAAGGTGTATTATATTTTAAAAGGTATATCAAAAATATAAATAAATAAGGGGTACCTGCGTGGCTCAGTTAGTTAAGCATATGACTCTTAACTTCGGCTCAGGTCATGATCTCAGGGTCTTGGGAATGTAGCCCTGAGTCAGGCTCTGTACTCAGCAGGGAGCTTTGTTTTCTCCTTCTCCCCCTCTCTCTGTCCCTCCCCCTGCTCTCTTTCTCTTTCTCTCAAATAAATAAATAAATCTTTAAAAAAAGATAAATAAAATATATGAATTCAAGTTTAAATTTGATCTTTTATTTTCAACTAATTTTGAATTAAACATTTGCATTATAAATTAATATTACAGCAAATTGGGTCAATGAAGACTAAAATTTTATAATGTACAGAACAGATTATAGCCATGAAATTCTATATGGCCCGAAAACATAATCGATTAAAAGAGCTACTGTTCTTCCAATTTACTTCTTTCAATAGTTCCTTAAGAAAACTATGTAAAGAGATGTGTCAGTTCAATCCTATTAATGATATCCAATTTGCAGTACTTTCAAAGAAAAAGATATAGGGCTCCTGGGTGGCTCAGTTGGTTAAGCGACTGCCTTCGCCTCAGGTCATGATCCCGGGATCCTGGGATCGAGTCCCACATGGGGCTCCTGGTTCAGTGGGGAGCCTGCTTCTCCCTCTGACCCTCTCCCCTCTCATGCTGTTTCTCGCTCGCTCTCTAATAAATAAATAAATAAAATCTTAAAAAAAGAAAAAGAAAAAGATATAAAGGTAATAACATTTTATTGTGTGGATAGTTAAAAATCATTTGGAACCCTAGAGAAAGATATGGCATTTGAGAAAGCAGGTGCACTTAAAAATATATACAAAGAAAATATAAATCAGTTTCGAAATGGATATTGTCATGGGATTAATTCTTGTTAAAAATGTTCATCATGTTAAACAGGGTTATAATATGCATGTTTTGTATTGTTTAGAATATTCAAGCATCATAGATGTTGGCATAGAGAAAAGGCAACCTACAGGTTGGATGAGACTCATAAAAAAGAGTTAGTTTATGAGAAACTGTCAAAATGCACCAGATATGTTAATTTAGTAAAATATCTAAGCAAGGACCTTGTGAAACAGATGCAGTATTTATCTAATTTATTAAATACATGTAGTTAGTATAGTAATAATATAGCAATCTACAAAGTACACAAAAGATAAATAAAGAGAAATACACAGTCATAAGTGACAGAATTGGAAAATTCCAATTATAACCATGCCACAGCTGGGCTGATAGCTTTGTGACCCTAAGTCAGCCCTCCATTTGGTGAAACCAGCAATGGCAAAATGTACTTGTGCCTATGTCTTACCATTAAGGCAAGTGTGTGTTGTTAGTTGAGGGGCTCCTTATTCATCAGCAGAGCATCAAGGTGGAAGGCTGATGTCATTGAGAGAGAAACAGGCTGCATTAACATCCTGTAGCCTAGAACCAAGGTAGTGTTGCTTTTCTGCTCATACCCTGTCCTAAGTAACTTAAACTACCCTAATCTTCTTTCTGCCTGAAATCGATGTGAGCATCTTAATTTGATCCATGACCCTTTCTGTTCTGTCACTTTTGAGATGATTGACTGGTGATGGTGATTTACTTGGAGGCTATAAGTCTATCAAAGTAATTGAAGATCTGCTTTAATTTTGCATCTTCATTTGCTATTTAAGAAGTGTAAAATTTTCATATAAAAAATAAGCTGTAAGAAGATTATTCCACGCTCCATTTAGAACAGAAGAGAAAAGAAGTAATATTTGTCTTACTTGTAATCAGTTTTTCAATGAGAGAATCCCTTTTTTGCTTGTTTTTGGTTTTGTTTCCTGTTTTGTTATTGTTGTTTTTTTCAATGTAAGGAGGAAAGAAATTTTAAGTTGAGCAGTTACTACTTCTGATCCTGATCTGTTTGCTTGTATTCAAGTCCCAGCTCTGTTGTTACCGGGTTCTGTCTCCGTGGATAAATTAATAATCTCTTCAAATCTCAATTTCCTCATTTAAATATTAGAGGTAATAACCTATCCTACTACTATATCCTACTACTATAAACTGTAAAAGTTTAATGAAAAAAATGTTTCTAAAATGATTAGAAAGGAGCCTGATACATGAAAGTAACCAATAGCAGTTATCACCTAAGGTAGAAAAAATGAATATTTTTAAAATGTGCAAATAGTTCAAACTACTATTATAGACAAGACCATGCTCTTTTGAAGTAGAAAAAATATAATACATAATAAAAATGATAGACTTTTTCAGGCAGTTGCCGGGGCCTGGATAAAATGAATCTGTCCATTGTATTCTAAAATTGCAGCTTTTGTATGTGCTTAGGCCGAGGGTGATTTAACTTCATAGTAGAACTTCTATTTTTTATTTGACTTCAGTAAGGTAAAGATCGTGGCCAACAAGATGTCTAATTTCTTTTACTTTCTTCCTTATCAATAGGTTTAACTTTGTTTTAAATTAGTAGTTTACATTTTTTATCTATTTATTTATTACCATTCTTCCAGAGGTAGAGTTAGGTTCCATTTGCTTTATGATTATTTTTTAGAAGGAACAAAAAAGATATGTATATAAATTGAAGATTGCAAAAGTAATTTAGTACCTTATAGGTGATCTATAATATTCATAATGTTAAAGATCATTTTAGATAAAATAGTTCAGAAGCAGATATCAAAAGTGACTTATGTGGTCAAATAAATTTCAGAAATAAGATCAAGTTATATACTGTTTCTATAAGCATAGAAAGGACCTAAGAATAGAGAGAAACTTGCTCTCAAGGACTCTGCAGGGCCTGAGACTTTACCCCACTTAGTAGCTAATAAGCTAGCTTGTTAGTTTCATAGATGTTGGCAGATGTAGATTCTAGGTCAATGACAACGTACTTTATTACACATGGAAAAAACAATAACCAAAGCTTTTTGTCCGTATGTGCTATTTCCCCATGGGAGTAATGCAGGAACTAGGAGAGAGGACTCTTGTGTCAGTCAGTTTGGGCTGCAGTAACAAAATGCCATTACATTGGTAGTTTAAGCAAGATTTTTTTTTTTCTCTTCTCACAGTTGTGCAAGCTGAGAAGTTCGAGATCAAAGTGCCAGCAGACTTGTTTCTTGATGAGGCCTCTCTTCCTGGCTTATAGACAGCTACCATCTCAAACTATGCCCACATGCCCTTCCCTGGTGCAGAGAGAAAGCAAGCCTTGGTGTCTCCTCCTCTTCTTACAAGGCACTAATCCCATCATGGGCACTTTACTCTCAGGACCTTACATAACCTAATTACCTCCCAAAGGCTCCACCTCCAAATACTGTCACTGGGGGTTAGAACTTAATAAATGTTTTGTGTGTTCTAACTGTTCTACCCACTGGCTCTTCCTCCATCTCTCTCCCTGTCCTCAGGCCATCCTATTCCTTAAAACATAGCAACATTAAAATTAAACAAATTAATAACCCTCCAATGGCCTCTAAGTGTTCAAGTGAAAGTAAGAGTCAGTTGTTGCAGCAAATATTATTGTTGTCTTACTTTACGAAATAGCCACAGCCACCCCAATGTTCAGCAAGTACCAGCCTCATCAGTCAGCAGCTATCAACACTGAGGAAAGACTCTCCACCAGCAAAAAGATTCCAACTTGCTGAAAGCTCAGATGATAGTTAGCATTTTTTAGCAATCAAGTATTTTTTAATTAAGGTATGTGGATTTTTTTTGCAGTTTTTTTTTAAAGATTTTATTTATTTGCTTGACAGAGAGATAGCGAGAGCAGGAGCATAAGCAGGGGGAGTGGGAGAGGGAGAAGCAGGCTTCCCGCCGAGCAGGGAGCCCGATACGGGGCTTGATCCCAGTACCTTGGCATCATGACCTGAGCCGAAGGCAGATGCTTAACGACTGAGCCACCCAGGCACCCCAAGGCATGTGCATCTTTTTAGGTATAATGCTATTGTACACTTCATAGACTACAGTATATTATAAACATAACTTTTATATGTACTGAGAAAATAAAAAATTCATTTGACTTTCTTTATTGCAATATTCTCTTCATTATGGTGGTCTGAAACTGAATCCACAATATCTCCCAGGTATGCCTGTATAAACTTTGGTGGGATACAATCATTCAGTCCATAACTGTACATCCACTGGATTGTGTTACTGTTCAGTGTTTTTATAGCAAGCAGAAGCAAGACTTATTTTTGTCCAGGGGAAGAAGTTACATCACCCCTGAGTTTTGCTTGCTGCAAACACAGCTGGGTAACTGTCTCAAGTAAAGAGTGGTCAGATCTAGTCATTCTTGTTACATTATAACCAAGACGAACAAGCAGGGACACTGATGGCCCTTTGTAGACTGCCTCTCCTAATATTAGGCAAAGTTTAGAACTTGAATAAAACTGTAAGCCAGGGGAAAAAAAAAAAAAAAAAAAACACATTATCCTCTACTTCCAGCATTAAGAACAATGACTGGCACATAGTAGGTCAAATACATACTGATTACCATAATTCAATAATTGAGGAAAAGCTAGTGGACTTATCACTTAGAGTAGCAGGAGGGGGTTACCTATGGCCACCTACACCTTGTTAGAGAGTTGGACTTAGTCGAAAAATCACTGAAGTTGTAAGTAAGGAAGGGGCATGGTCAGATTTACATGTTGGAACAATGACTTTGACTTCAATATGGTGATGGATTTAAGGGGAGCAAGACAAAGACAGGGAGACAAATTAAGAAACTATTGCAATAGAAGGAAGAGATGATGAATAAGGGTCTAAACTAGGGAGTTATTACGCAGGACAACATGGAGAGGGATATGAGGAATATTTAGAGAGCAATTAGCAAGACAATGCAGAATGGAATGAGAAGAGACAGAGATTAAGAAGGTACATGGTAGCCTCACTTGAGACATGCCTTAAGCATGAATCAGGAATTCAGAAGGAGTAGTGGGACTTTTATAATTAGATCCATTGAAATGAATCTATTTTATAAAATAAACTCTATTTTTATAGTTTCTAATAGCTTTCAAATATATGTGATTTTTTCACAACTGACAAATATAAAAATTAAACATTTAAGTGTTATCATTATAAATATCTTTCTGTACAGCAATAGTTTTCTTTCTTAAACCATCAAAATACAGTTATAAATTAATTCTCCATTCTAAACAGATCCTTTCCTTTCTTCTTTGCTTCATTCCCTACACAGATTATTTCTGCGATCATATATGTAAGAAAACTGGTCAGCTATATGATTTACCCTTTAAAAGCTAAGCAATTTATTCTTTGGTGATTATATGACTGGTAACCTTGGTTTTGATAAATTGCTTTTTGGATTATATTTCTAAAACTAGCAGCTTTCTTATATTTGGTTACAAAGACAAAGTGAATTTTAATGATAGCTATAAATAACATGCCATCAATTTGAACTAGGAAACTAGTAGCCTCCTTCACCAAAATTTGGTAACATCTTATAGTGAAAAGATAACATTGAAATACAAGGAACCTATGCATGCATGTGAATACATATAATTGTTTGCATAATCTTGAATATTTACTAAATGCACATTCCAAGTTCCTTGGTTCCTTGTAAACATGTAACCTGATACGTTTTGACCTGAAAGTATAGACTGAAGTCATATAAGTCAATCGAACTGCTTTATGCATAAAGACAAATCCAGGCTATTCATAGAAATCCAAATTCTTATTCTCAATACAAACAGAACCACTTACACTCACCACTTAATGGCTTTAGATAATAGCTTCTATTTCGTGGTATAAAACCTAAAAACCAAATATTCCCACTTGATAGCTCTATGAAGACCTGGAAACCACCTTCAGTCACAGTGCTTCCTAGCCACATTAGCAAGAATTTACCTTTCAACATGACCTTACTAGGCCTGGTTATTCTTGTCCAGGCTGAGGAAGAAAAGAATTTTAAAATGAGATGTTTCTTAATAGTGCTGCTTTTTAAGAAGAAATCTCTTTAAATGGATTTACTTTTCTTTGTATAGACATATACATTAACTGTAAGGTAGCTGAAGAATACACAATAACTTTAAGAAAAGCATAAAAACTACCTAGTAAGTCATATGTAATTGCGAACATTTTGCTTAACTTCCTATATTATATGCATAAAAATATTTAGTAAGAGGAAATTTCTATTTTTTCTGCTTAGAACTTCCAGAAACAACTTAATCTTATTTTTCCTTCAGCTATATACTCACTTCATCCAAAAACAAAATAGAAAAATAGACATGTATCACAAAGCCATACTATATGCATATATAGTTATTTACAGAGTACAAAATCCCAAAGCATTTTATCTGAGTGTGGGTTGGAGGGAGGGAGATGGCAATTCTTTTTGCTGAAGACATGTTAGGAATTCCTGTTCTTCTGGAGAGAATCAACACATACAAAACCAAATACCTATATCTATCTCAATGGTTCCCAAACTTGTCTGTATGTTACAATCATCATTTTGATGATCTGAATCTATTCTAGATTTAGAGCATATACATTGATGCCCTGATGCCATTCTCATAGATTCCAGCATAACTGATCTTGGGAGTAACTAGGATATTGGGATTTTCGAAGCTCTTTTTTTTTTTTTTTAAAGATTTTATTTATTTATTTGACAGAGAGAGAGCACAAGTAGGCAGAGTGGTAGACAGAGGGAGACGATGCGGAGCTCGATCCCAGGACCCTGGGATCATGACCTGAGCCGAAGGCAGATGCTTAACGACTGAGCCACCCAGGCGCCCCTCGAAGCTCTTTAGGTAATTTTAATGTGCAGTGAAATTTGGGAACCAGTCATCTATACTATACTGTAACTTGCCTCTTTCCATTTAAAAAAGCACATTTGAGATCTTTCCAAATGTTCATTTCTCTTTTTTGTTTTTTACTTACTTTAATGAACTGTGGTTGACAAACAAAAAGCTGTAAATATTTAATGTATACAACTGGATGAGTTTGGAGAGAAGTATACACTCCTAAAACTGAGATAGGGAAGCTGAAGGGACTCCAGTTTTAAAAAAGGCTCCATCTCTGCTGTTTTTCTGCTGGGCCACCTATACTCCTGTTCTATATTTTGCATCTGAATAAACCAAAGAAGCAATCTTACTACTCCAAGGGGGAAGCAAGAAAGTTCATCATTCTCTGAGTTTCTCCTAGGCCCCCAAACACCTGAAAATATCTAGGAAAAGCCAGATCCCAAACATGTTTCAGGACATTAGCTGCAAACAAACCTTGGTTGACACTGGCATCAATACCCCCTACCTTCAGTAATTTATGCAATAACACCTGCCATTCCCCTAACACTTGCCTTTGATTGCACCTTACCCTGGATTTCTGAAGGAACATGTACCTTGGACTTCTTTCCAATATAAACCCCTAACCTCAAGCAATGATGATGCTCCTTTCCTTTCTGAGTCTCTTGGACACTCTGTCTGCTATACCCTGTCACTTAATTTATTCAATAAACTCTGTTTTTACTTCCTCCTGACTCACATTTGATTTCTATCCTTCCTGATACCAAGCACCCTCCTGGCTGGTCCTATGAAATGCTCCTCTGGTCCTTGGACCCAGCATACCTGCATCACAAGCATCATTAAAATCAATGCCATAAACACATCGACCACCTCCAAAAATTTCTTCCCACCTTCTTTATTATTTCTTTATTAATTATTTGGTGATAAGAACACTTAACATAAGATCCACCCTCTTAGCAAATTCTTAAGTGTACAATAAAGCACTGTTAACTATAGGATCCATGCTGCACAGTGGATGTCTAGGACTTATTCATCTTGTACAACTGAAACTTTGTACTCTTTGACCAACACTTTCCTGGTGTCCACTCTCTTCAGTCTCTGGTAATCATTATTCTACTTTCTGCTTCTCTGAATTGAACTACTTTAGATTCTTTGTATCAATGAGATCCCCTAGTATTTGTTCTTCAGTGTCTTAGCATCATGCCCTCCAAATTGTTGTCACGAATAGTACAATTTCATTCTTTTAAAAGGCTGAATAATATTCCATTGCATGTAAATACCTCGTTTTCTTTATTCATTCATCTATCCATGTACATTCAATTTACTCCCATGTCTTGGCTATAGGATAACACTGCAATAAACACAGATATCTTTTTGGGATCCTGATTTTAATTCTTTGGATATATACCCAGAAGAGATTGCTAGATAATATGATAGTTCTATTTTTAATTTTTTTTTGAAGAACCTCCATACCATTTTTTCACAGAAACGGCACTAATTTGCCTTCCCACCAACAGTGTACAAGCCTCCCTATTTCTCCACATCTTTGTTGATACTTCTTATCTTTTGTCTTTTATTTTACAAATGCCACCTAATTTTCAAAAGAAAATACACAATTTTCCATTGTTTGGACATACCATAATTTGTTCAACCACTGTCCCAGATTAGGATACTTCATTTGTTTGTAGTATTTTTTATTTCATTATGCTCTTATGGAATATATTATTTCATAGATGAACAATATAACTAGAGGATGAATACTTAGAAGTATATTATTTGCATAAAAATGCATGAGAATTTATGAATTCTGTGAATACTTTGAAATTGTCTTTTACAATGTGCCCAACCACTGCCATTACAGAAGAACGACTGTTTTTTCACAATCTGTTAGTGTTTCTCAAACTCTAATTTGCATGTGAATTACCTGGCGATCTTGTTGAAATGACAATTTTGTAGGTTCAGAATGGGGCCTGAGATTATGCACTTTAACATTTCTTCATTCTATGGTTTCTTAAGGTGTTATACTGGGATATTTGTTTGGATTTTTCTACTTACAGTAAGTATTTGCATCTGCATATCTCCCTCTAGGAACTGTTTTAGCTTACCTCCTAAATTGTGCTTTTTTCTTCATTCATCTTGAAATATTTCCTAGTTCACCTTGTGTTTTTTTCTATGAACACTGGTTATTTAAGTACTAATTTGTGAGTTTTGCAAATGTCCTTACACTATTGATTTCTAATTTTTAGTGTAAGTGAAAAAATATTTGGGACATACTTATCATGAAAAAAAGTTGTTATCTGAAATTCAAGTGTAACTGGGCTTCCTTTATTTTACCTGGTATCCTACAACACCCCACACCACCACCAAATTGTGTTAGCTGCAGTCCTTACAAAACCTGAGTCTATCATTCTTCTACTGTTATGATATAAATTTGAGTTATTAAATGGCCAAATTTAGAGCTATGTTTTAATATTTTCATTGAACTTTAATTCACAAATGTATATCTTTTGAACACTAAAGTTAAATAGATAGTTATTTCTAATGCATTTTTAGAGGGGGGAGGGGCAGAGGGGGAGGGAGAGAAAGAACCTTAAGCAGCTACCATGCCCAGTGCAGAGACACCACCAGACAACCCGAGGGGCTCAAGGTCACCATGCTGAGATCATGACCTGAGCCAAATCGAGAGTCAAATGCTTAACCAACTGAGCCAGCCAGATGCTCCTGTGTCTAATACATTTTTAAATATTATATATCTTATATAATTAAATGCAGTATACTGGTTAAGTTTATATAAAGAGATATGTCATCATCAAAACTGCCAGACTAAGTCAGTGAGACTCACAATCAGTTAGATTAATATTTTCAGTTAGTTATTGTGCATTCAGCCCTACTATGTTTCACATACTGCACAAGGCCTTCAGATGCAAGATAAAGAAAACACAGTCCTGATTTTTTTTTAAAGTCTGGAAAGAGTATACGAGTATATAGTAGGGTCATACTGATGAGAGAGCAAAAGGCAAGCTGAGGGCAAAATGCAGCCTGACATCCCACAAACCAACCCCCTTCCTTAAGGGGTATATATATATATATATATATATATATATATATATATATATACATATTATATATGTATATATAGCATTTCTTAGGCACTAGTAATTGCCTAAGAACCAAGGCAGGGGAAAAACAAATGGTCAACTGATAAATATTGCAGTCACGTAGGACATGAAGCTCCACTATAGTTTGTAACTGTCTTAATGATTTACAAAAAAAACACAAGCTTAATAATAGTCAGACCTCCAAGAACCTAGAGTCTTAATTTCCTAGAGCCCTAACATCACCTTCACCTCCATAGGATAGAAAATCCTGTGTAATCAGTCACTCCTCACAATCACAATCAGCATTTTCTGCCCATAGGTCTTGTCCCTGTGCTATAATAAAAACATCTTTTTGCACTGTAAAACATCTCAAGAATTCTTTCTTGACCATTGCACTTGATGATCCCTCATCAATACCACAGACATATCAATCTGCAATTGTAATACAAGTCAGTCTCATTAAATGCCAGCAAAAGAACATTAGGTCCCCTCTTGCTAGCCAGATAAGTTCAATTTTTTGGGGAGGGAAGATATATATAATTATTGTTATGCAATATATGTATGATTCTACTAGATTTTTCTTCAGATAAGGGCAACATGATTTTCTCCTATTTCCAGGTGGCTATGCTTTTAGAAATCCTTCCGAATGGTAAGTTTCAAAGAGGTAAGAGACTGAAATTTGATATACTATTAAAAAAAATATGGGAGGAATTTTGATGTCTTTAGATCTTTCAAGCAACCTGGCAGTACTATGATATTTTCAAATGAACATTTCTATTCTAGCCCAAAACATCATAGCAAAGGCTTACAAATGCCCAATATTCAGAATGTTTGTATAGTAAGTAATACACCTCAGCATTTATTAGGGCCTGAAATATAATCTCAAGAATATATGAATCTCTAATTATAAAAATCCAACAATAACCCTCATATTTTGGTTAATTAGTATAAATGATATTTCTACTGGACTATTAAAATCTTGGCCATAGATTATGAGAAATAACTAGCTCATTCACTGAAGTATATTAGTAAGAGTCTTGGCAGGAAAAATCAGATAGCATACTCAAATCAGGAGAATTTGGGGAAAGTTTAATACAAGAACTATTTACAAATGGGTGGGAAGAGTTACCTTCAGCTAGTACCCTGAAACTAATAGTAGGTTTGTTTTCACCTTGTTACTTGAAAGAATGAGGGGAAATAGTTACTGGAGCCCAGAAAAGAGATCTGGATAGAGAGATGACCACTGTGAGAGGAACAGTGGCCCTTTGTGATAGGACAGAGCCAGCTGTCATGACCTGGTGAGTGAGAATCCAGGTCACAAATATGCCAGCCTCATTCTCTCCCTCCTTCTGATTTTTTAGACCTCCTGTTTGGCCAAACCCAAATTGAAACAAAAGGGCAAGAGTTCCCATTGATGTCGTCAATATGGAGCAGGCTCTGATGGAAAGAGCAAATGGGAAATGTATAAACTAGAAGTTACCAAGGAAAAGCAGCCGTTCAAACTCTATTATTTTGTTTTACTCTACTACCTCATCCGTGTAGACATGCTTAGGTTTTCCTCTTTCTGATACCAGAATCTGATATTTGGATAAGTTTTTTTTTTTTTTTTTTTTTTTTTAATTAATTTATTTGACAGAGAGAGAGATAGTGAGAGAGGGAACACAAGCCGGGGGAGTGGGAGAGGGAGAAGCAGGCTTCCCGCGGAGCAGGGAGCCCAACGCAGGCCTCGATCCCAGGACCCTGGGATCATGACCTGAGCCGAAGGCAGACGCTTAACGACTGAGTCACCCAGGCGCCCTGATATTTGGATAAGTTTAGACTAATGTGTCAGAAAATTTTGGAGGAATAAAAGAAATGGCCTGATGAAAAATATTGGATATTAGATCTACATAAAATTCACATCAGGAAAATTGTAGATCTTCATAAAGATAATCACCCTCAGAGGAGCTGACTTTAAGGAATAGTGAAGGCTTTATGTCACTGCTCTTTAGCACAGAAGTCCCAATCACATTAGGGCATCATGGGCCCAGAAATAAGCCAGCAAGCAACCAAAAAGAGTATCTTTTTTTTTCCCCAAAAAGAGTATCTTAACATAAGTACCAAATTACAACTTTCAAGAATAAACCCTCCATGGCAGATGGGGACAAATACTCCTCTACAAAAATAAGAGTAGGCTCCTATAGTTTGACCAAAATATTTTGTTATAGGCTATCACAGTTTATGTGAGCACAAATATAAAGCCCCAGAGAAATAAAATTAGCAGAAAAAATCTGAAATTCAATAATTCTCTCAAGAGGAAAAAATGGCATATGTAGAAGTATAATAATCATGTATCTATCATTTCTGGAATTATTTAAGAGGCTGGAAACATATTAATATTTAAGGAGATATTTTAAGCACATATAAAAATGGCATAAATATCATATTATTTTACCATTATAATACATGTATTTGCAGATAGTGGCTCTGTAATACCAAATTAAATGTCTAATGAAGAATGCAGTGGTTAAGATTTTCTCAATCAAAGAAGACAGTAAGGGGAAAGGCCATAAATTTCATTATGAATTACAGGAGGATCCTTCATGAGAGAACTGAGTTTTCATGAGTGTCTGGTTGACATTTGCAAAATTGATATGCCTTGACATTTAGAAGAGTTGTACAGAATTATGTGTACATGTTCTAACATTATGTAAACTAAAATACATTTGTAATGTTTAAAGCATTTAAAATAATACTACTGTTATAAGAGACTAAGAACAGGTCTACTTTTAAGTACAAGCAGATTTCAGTCTTGGAAAATGAAACAGTGACATCTGGTTCTAAAGTTGGATCTGAAAGCAAAACAGATCAAAAAGTCAAGCTACTGAAATAATGCTGCATGTTCTTATTTTATTTAAATAATACTTTAAAGTTTTGGCTTGCAGGGTAGAAGGAAAGCAATGTACCATGTTAAATAGAAGACGGAAAAATTTCAGCTTTAGCGACATACAATTGCTGATATTCAACAATTTTGACTTGCAAAGGAGACAATTTCAAATGATATAAAATGATAGATGATATTTATGGAGTGTTTTCTATGCGCCAAGCACTATTCTCAGAACTTTACAGGTTTCCACTCATTGAATGTTCCTCAAACCTGAAGAGGTTGGTACATATAGTATCCACATTTTACAGATGAGAAAATAGACACAAAGAAACTAAACAACTCACCCAGGGCTACACCTGTAGACAATGACAAAAGTTGTACCTGAAGTCAGCCAGTGTGCATACACAGCTGTCTTTGATTACTATGCCACTCTATTTCAAATGATGGAGTAGGGGCTGAATGTGTGCTTGTTTAAACATCAAGGGGGTTGTGGTGTGTTCTTCTTTGAAATGCTGTCCCTGCCCTTTTATTCAAGGGGTATCCGAGTATCACCAGTTTACTCTAAGAAGTGCCTTGAGATGATTAATTTAGAGGCAATGTAAATTCAAGAGGGAACAAAAGACTGAGCCAGAATGTTAAGAAATTTTAGGAAATGTAGACCTTGCTTAATACAGTCACAATGGGAAATGAGCAGGGAACATAGGACATTTTGCAAAAGGAATATACGACTTCTGATGGGATAGAACAGTGAATGAGAGAAAGAAAATACTCATCTTCCCATCCTGGTTAACTGAGAAAATTACTTGAAAATTGTTAGAAATGGAAAGTAAATATCTTGAAATTGAGGTTCTAAGGGAAAAAACATATTAATGTTTTATATGCTAGCATACCCTATAATAGTTTTAAGTTTGTTTTTTTTTTTTAAGAAACTAAATAAAGTAAGTATGTGTAGTATGTGCTTAATGAGTTGTGGCTTCTATTATTATTTTATAAAAGGTTATAAATTCCTTTCAGAAACTGAATATGAATATTTGGAATTTGAATGAGTGACATGATTATTATTTTCCATCCAGCTAAGCTTCTATTTCAAAGAGATTATATTTTTGGAAATATTTAATTTTGATTTGTACAAGAAATCCCTCTTCAGCATTTGGAAATAAAAAATTAAATACTAATAGCTTGCTCTCACAATTGTTAATAAACATTATAATGTACTTCTCCCCAAAATATTAATGTAAATATTATTCTCTATTATGTATAACATTTAAAAAGAGGTGAACTCTTGTGATTTTTTACTTTCAGAATGATGTCTATATTCATATAAATGTGTGTGTATGTGTGTGTGTGTGTGTGTGTGTGTGTGTGACATTTGAAGGATTCCACATTACTCTTTACTATTGATTTTTTCAGAAAATTCAATTCCCTAAAAATAAGCGTGTACATTTGAGTACACACTTGCAATGATAAACAAATAATCAAAGAACTTGATAACAGGGACCTTGTCACATTCATACATATGTTTTTCTTTTTCTTTTTTTTTTAATATTTTATTTATTTGCCAGAGAGAGAGAGAGAGAGAGCACAAGCAGAGGGAGTGGGAGAGGTAGAAGCAGCCTCCCCGCGGAGCAAGGAGCCCGATGCGGGACTCGATCCCAGGACCCTGGGATCATGACCTGAGCCGAAGGCAGACGCTTAACGACTGAGCCACCCACGCGTCCCCATACATATGTTTCTCAGGCAAGACAGTCACTGGAAGGTGACTGACAAATTCTTCTTGGAAAAAATAAAATAGGAAATCCAGTTGTATATGTGCTGCCGAAGAGAGCACACTAGGAAATCCAGTTGATCCATGGGATAAGTTTGCAGGAGATAGGCATTTCCCCTCTCCTGAGCAGTGGTTCTGTACTTCCTGTTCTTCAGTAAATATACCTTTGTTTTCATTTTCATTGTTACCTTCCACAGCACCATGAAACATAGTTTCTTGAAAGTAATAAGTACCTGTAATACATTTCTGGACTAACTATATCCAAAGTCATATTACTCACAGACCTACATGTCTCCTCTCTATTTTCTCTAGAAGAGGTAACATTCTCTGCTCTCTGACAGGAGGAAGAACAAAAAATCTGACTTGTGAAAGGCTGGAATTCAATATAAATAAATGGAAATGTAAATAACTGGAAATGTAAATTGAGAATAGAATGGAAAAGTGAAACAGATGAAAAAGACATAATGTAAACTCAGTCATTCAGAGAGCAAATAGACATGTATGAAGATGATGACAAGAATATCTTGGAATGGAAATGTTTGTGATGCATCCAAGTACCAAATTCTGATAGACAACAATGAGGTTGCTCTTTCCCAGGCCAGAGGGGACATATCTGAAGAAGGTCTACATTGGTGTGATTGCTGAAATGGGATGAATGATTGGGAATGACAGGCGGGAGTGAGAAGATGGAGACAAGGGGAGTGCTAAAAAGAAAACCTTGGAAAATAACTATCTTGAATTGTAGGATAGACAAGTAAAACCTGTAAGGAGAATTAAAACAAAAGGCAGAAAAATCAAGAATTAAAGTTAGTAAAACTCAGAGACACAAAAAGTTGGGTGTCAAAGACTATAAAGAGTGTAAGTGAGGTGAGAAAAGACACTGCTAGGTTTGTCAGTTAGTTAGGTATTGGTGAACATTTGAGAACGGGGACAGTAGAGTGGTCAAAGAATAGTGCAATCCTAGATATGCCATGGCAAGGAGAGAATAGACCAAAAGGAAGAGAGGCATTGAATGCAACTATGCTTTCCAAAGTGTGTGAATGATACGGTGGTATGAGCTACCCAGCTAATGTAAATGTGGTATCACATTTTACAGGGATAAGTTCATGATAATTCTTTCAGGTACAAAGGGAGGAATCAATAAAGAGAAGACTGCACATAAAACAAAGGGACGATTAATACCTTCTGGAGATGGGACAGGATTGCAATAAGAACTCAGTAGGAAGTAGCAACAGCTGTTGATCATCACAGTATCATCAACATTAAGAATGACATTTGCAAACCATCACCACCACCACCTCCAAAAATTAAGTCTTGTCTTCCTTTTTCTTTTCCTTGTAGAAGACTGCAAATGTGAATAATACACAAATATTTTATTCCACAATATTGTATAATCACAGACTTCTGTTCTTAAAGAAATTAAACTGAAATTTTAAAAAGTAAATGATGCCCAAGTTACATTTTTAAAATCTTATGTTTGTATCCATCTAAAATATGTAAAGAAACAGAGGGTTTTAGAGGGAAGGGGGTTGGGGAATGGGTTAGCCCGGGGATGGTTATTAAGGAGGGTACATAGTGCATGGAGTACTGGGTGTTATACGAAAACAATGAATCGTGGATCACTACATCAAAAACTAAGATGTATTGTATGGTGACTAACATAACATAATAAAATTAAATTAAATTAAAAAAATAAAATAAAATATGTAAAGCAATAAATAAATCATATTACTGATTAGTGTGATTTCTAGAAATAGTTTTATAGACTCTTATAATTAAATGAGATGTTGTGAAAGGCTTTTTCTTTAAACGTATTTTAATAAAATGTTAATATTATCCTTCTGACCAACATGCCAAATTATGGATATTGTCATGTTTATGCAATCTGAATAAACATATGTTGATATTCTGATCATAATTATTTTTCTGAGGAAAAATTATAAGCTTTTGAATGTTTTGAATCATATTTTAATTTGAATTTTGAATTAATGTAATTTTAAATACCGTCTTTACTACTCCCTACAATATAATCAAAGGCCAGAGTGCCTCAGTGGCACAGTCGGTTGGGTGTCCAACTCTTGGTTTCGGCTCAGGTCATGATCTCAGGGTCATGGGAACGAGCCCCACATCAAGCCCCGCATCAGTCTCCTTGCTCAGCATGGAGTCTGCTTGGGATTTTCTTCTCCCTCTGCCCCTTCCCCCACACTCAAGCTCTCTCTCTCTAATAAATAAATCTTTAAAAAGAAAAAAAAAAACACAATAAAATGCAGAATACTATGTACTCAAGGAATTAAAGCTTGAAAGAATAATTTAAAATATCAATTATTAATTAAGGTGACAAACTATGCAGATCAGTAGATTTATGATTTTATTATGCACTTTTTTTTTTTTTTTTTAAGATTTTTATTTATTTTTTGACAGAGAGAGACACAGCGAGAGAGGGAACACAAGCTGGGGGAGTGGGAGAGGGAGAGGGAGAAGCAGGCTTCCCGCGGAGCAGGGAGCCTGATGCGGGGCTCGATCCCAGGACCCTGGGATCATGACCTGAGCCGAAGGCAGACGCTTAACGACTGAGCCACCCAGGTGCCCCTTATTATGCACTTCTAATTTTAACTCTGTAATTGTTGTTCCACACCTGCTAATAAGGATATAAGAAAACAGTGGTTTCGGTCACATTTGCAGGGTGTTTAATCACTGCCCTTGAGAAGTCTGTTTTTCTGGTTTCTAATATGTGCCTGTATTGATCATCCTGAAGGGGAGGCTTCTTTCCCAATTTCTAATCATGCTTAGAAATCTATAAACATTTAAAAATCTTCTACATTAGGCACTATTGGTTTTCCTGCCATTTTCATTTCCAATGACTAATTAATGTCAGGAATAGGGAGATCATTTCCAGGTGATTACTAGAAGTAAATTGATTTATTAGGCTATGACTTATAATACAAGAATACAATGTGCAGTGCATGATTTTGTTATATGAAATTGGGAAGTTCTTTATCAGGAAATCAATAAAATCTTGCAGACTTGCAGTGCTATTTGAATATGAGTTCTCTCTTGCTATATAAATTATTTATTAGGTATCATAAAATTACATTTCAGATCATGTTTATAGCCAACAAATAATCTTACGTAGTTTTAAACAAATACATACAGAGTAAGGATTAATAATTACAGTACATTTCAGAATTTCATTGTTCTTCCAATCACTGAAATTATCTTTCTATTAAGCTCATAGTGGAGAAAGAGTAACAGTCACATTTTACTTTTTTTCTAGTCCTTACTATGCACAGGCAATCTGCTTGTTACAAGTTGTCTTTTCACTACAAGGAGCAATGCATCATCAGTGGCTCTAATCTTAATAGAGTTATTTTCCTTATGTGGGGCATGGAGTTTTAGTTTTTTAGGGAAATGCACATCTTTGCTCAGCTCCTTCATCATGCCTGTCCTCATAGACAGATAACAAAAACAGGCTTATTATTGTAGTAAATCTAAAATCGTAATGGTAAATTGGGAAGAGGATTGTGTTTTACTTTCCAACGCTCATAAAATGATCAGTAAATATCTTAATAAATGTTCTGAAATTATGTTTGGTGAATAAAGGTAATTTTGCCTTGAGGCAAAAAAAAAAAAAAAAAAGAAGAAGAAGAAGAATGCTATGAAATGGATAAAATGGATAATGTCAGAATTAAAGATAGCCTGGCAATGTCTAATGGACTCAAAAATAGATTTTTTAAAAGATTTATTTATTTATTTACAGAAAGAGAGAGAGAGGAAGAGAGAGGGCAAGTGGGGGGGGGGGGCAGACACAGAGGGAGAGAGAATCCCAAGCTGACTCCATGATGATTCTACAGCCTAACCCAGGGCTCAACCTCATGACCCCAAGATCATGACCTGAGCCAAAAACAAGAGTAAGACTCTTAATCGACTGAATCACCCAGGTACTCCAGGACTCAAAAATACTTTTAAAAATGGATGTTGTTCATCAAAATACATACAAATCAAATTAGTCTAACTAACAATTATTTGATTCAGTGACTATGTGAGTCACTCTGTCTTTCGTGCATAATGTTGTGGTGGTTGCCAACATTGTCTACCTCCACTTCCAGAGCCAATCTTTTCTCTAACATATCAGTATTTATCACCTACTATGATACTTAAAGGTCAAAATGGAAAAAAAAAAAAAAAAAAAAAAAGGCTGCTTCACTTAAAAACTGAAATAGTAATCATAAAAAATTAGGTCTATGCATGATAAAAACAGTACTTTTTCCATACACGTTTGAGAAGACTCCTCTTCATATTCAAATGTGATCCCTCCACCTAGATTTTAGAAGTTCCGAGAAGCTAAGTTAAGGATTTAGGAATTAAACTTTTAGGATCTGGCTTTTATAAAGCAGATAGCAGGAAGAGTTGCTATAGGAAAATAAGTTGCCAAGAGATTATGGCAGTTGTTCAGGTGAGAAAAATGTGTGGCGTGGCTATGGCATCAGGATAGAAAGAAGTGGAAACTCTTTAGAAATATTTAGGAGAATAAGTTGGCATTGAGTGGCATGGAAGGTCTTTTCACCACTATAGGAAGAACATTGGCTAGCATACTGACTTATTGAATGAATAAATTAATGCATAAATAAATCAATGATTTTATAATAAGGTGGTAGAATGGATGAAAATGACAGGGGGAAAGAAAGAGTGTGGAATGATTTCTGGCTTGAGTAACTGTCCACAGTTAGTATGATTTACTAAAATAGAGAATGTTAGAAGCTTGTCATGAGGTGGGGGTGGTAGCTAAACGTTCTAGTATTCTTCTTTATTTAATTTTACATCCTTTGGTGATAATATTCCCTTTTTAATTTTAGAATATTCCTCATTGAAAATAAGATCAAAGTACATTGCTCTTATTGACATATAAAGATGCAAATACATTAAATTTAAAAGCTTCTGCACAGCAAAAGAAACAATTAAGAAAAAAGACAAGCTACAGAATGGGAGAACATTTTTGCAAACCATATATGGATAAGGTATCTATATCCAAAATATCTAAAGCCTTAAGATAACTCAATAACAACAACAACAACAACAAAAGCAATCTGATTAAAACATAGACGGAAGAACTAAATAGACATTTTTCTAGAGAAGACATCCAAATGGCCAATAGTATGTGAAAAGATGCTTGATATTCCTAATCATCAGGAAAATGTAAATCAAAGCCATGATGAATTAACATCTCACACCTGTTAGAATGGTAATGCTGAAGAAGAAAAGAGATAGCAAGTATTGGTGAGAATGTGGAAAAAGGAAACATTGTACACAGATGGTAGAAGGTAAGTTGGTTCAACTACTATGGAAAACCGTTTGGAATTTTCTCAAAAGGTTAAAAATAGATCTACCATGTAATCTAGCAATTCCACTTCTACATGTATACCCAAAGGAAATGAAAGGAGGACATCAAAGAGATCTACAGGATCCTATGTTTACTGCAGCATTATTCACAATAGCCAAGATAAGGAAACAACCTAAGTACCCATCAGAAGATGAATGGATAAAGAAGAGTCACACACATCTGTAAATAGAATATTATTCAGCCATGAGAAAGAAGAACACCCTGCCATTTGTGACAACATGCATGGACCTTGATCATATTATGCTATGTGAGATAAGTCAGAGAAAGAAAGACAAGTACTGTATGATACCATTTATATGTGGAATCTAAAAAAGCCCAACTCATAAAAACAGAGAATAAAATGGTGACCACCAGGAGATAGGAGTTGGGAGATAAAACAGATGTTAAAGGTACAAACTTGGAATGAACAGCAAATAAGCCCTAGAGATCTAATGTACACCAGAATGTAGACTATAGATGACAATAGTGTATTACAATAAACTTGTGAAGAGACTACAATTTAATTATTCCAACTACTAAAAAGAAAGGATAATTATGTAACATTGTGGAGGTGCTAATTATCACTACAATGGCAATTATGTTCCAATATATAAAGTAATCAAATTCACAGGTTATATGCCTTAAATTTATACAATGTCATAGGTGAAATATATTTCAATTTAAGAAACAAATAAATACAAACAGAAAGAAAAAAAAGATGCCAATTACCTGGCACTGTCCGCACCTCCATCTCGTGTTTTGCTATCTTCTACTCTTTTAGAGTCATTCTCATGTGATAAAAGTCTACATATTTTCATTGTCTCTCTATTTTCTCTAGAAAGTTTTTACTCTGTTCCCCAGTGATAACTGGTCAATTTTCTCTCCACTAAAATATTTTAACACTTTCATGAATATAATTTAAAACCTTTGTCACATTTTGATTCCTGAGATAATGGTTCTTTAAACTGACTGACTGTGTCTAAGGGAGGTAAGACACAACTTGGAGAGTATTGAATTTACTATTCCTATATAGCAAAACAGTTGTTAAATGGTATTATGTGGGGCTCATAGCAAAATACACTAAAACTGGTAAAAAGATACATGTCAGGATGATAAAATCAAAGGGGGTACATCTAAAATATGCTAATCAAGATGTATTGAAACTTGTACTGAAATCCTAGACAAAGAATCAGCAAATGTTAGAAATCAACCCAAAGAAGACATTATTGTTCCCCAATACTAATTATTTCTTCGCAAAAGTCAGCTCAGCACTACCGTTTTCTATCCTCTTTATAACACAGTATGTAACAGTACTAGTGACAACAGTATGGCAGCAGGAAGCAGACAATAATGATTTTTTACCACCAAAAGAAAAGGAAAAGATAATAAAAGGAATGTAGAGTGATCAAAAAGATTCAAGGGACCTTGCATGATACCAGGTCTGAATTGTACATTGTGAATAATCCACGTTATCACAGGTCACAGGCATTGCTACTCTGCTGTATGTTTCTGAGAAAACTCATTTACTCTATGCATTTTTGTGTGTATTGACATTTAAAAGACATTAAATTAAAAAAATAAAGTAAAGGGAATATTTCAAAAATAAAACATTTAATTAAAGTAAAGATTAGAAGACTCTTCTATTCACCGCCTCCTTTCCCAATTCCCTAGAGGTTGCTCCAATTAGATACACCTTTACAGAAGTAAAGTCTACCCACAAAAATCCCTCTTTTTCATCCTTTCTTCTGAAAGCGCCCTTTACAATTTTGCTCTAATGGATTGTTGGATCTCTCCCTGCAGGGATCCCAAGTGGTAGAGGATTTTTGTTTTTTTGTTTGCTTGTTTGTTTCTTGTGTACTTTTCTCATCACTGAGCCTGAAAGCAGGGTGGATTTGTATCCTCCTTGTTCCTCATTGCTTTTCCTAGATCCCATGTTATAAGATACTGACCTTCAGGATATCGCATTAATGCATCATCTGCTGATACTCTGGTGTCCCCCGCCCCTCCCTAATTCTTCATGGCTTTAGCTCCCACTTCACTATCACTTTGCCTCTCAGAATTTTTGATGAGTTCTCAGAGTGAGCAGAAATCCTAACCAGACTTTGGCTTCCTAGTTTCTCCAACTACTGTGAACTTGTCTTGCCCACTCCCGAGCCACTCAGTTCCAGTCATGACCCAGACCTTGTCATTACCTGTAATAACACCTCCTCCATAATCTCAATTTCATGCATCACACTCTGTCAGCTCCACTTTCTGACTTCTTGCTTGGACTCTGCCTCACGCAACCCCACTCTGATAAGCCATCATGCCACCGAGATGTATATTTATTGATCCTTCAATATTTTCACTTTCCCTCATCAACCTTATATTTTTCTCTTACATCAGAACCAAGTTGAAATTCCATGGTCAGTTGTTTTAATGACTCCCTTGCATATACTCTCAACTATAACACTTTTCAATTTTGTCACACAACTTGCCTCTATTCTAACTCTAATTAAATAACTCTTTACTAATCCAGTCCTGAATCTGGGCACTGACATAACTGGAGAAAATCATAAAACCATTCTGCCTGATCTCATTTTACATTTTCTTTCTATCTTCTCTAAACACTAAGGGAATTTATTTTTCTGTTGCTTTCTCTCCCACTCTCTCAAATGACTATTCCGAACCTTTTCTATAGTCTTCAAACATCTATCTCTTCCCTCATAGTCACATTTAGCTGATGAACTTGCCTCTGAATTCACTGAGAAATGAAGTCCAGTCACTTGCCCTTACATCTATGTACCTGTTAATATGTATACCTTCATACTCTGCCTTCACTCCTGTTAGTACATCAAAGGCCACCCCCTCCACATATGTATTGGTTACAATGCCCTCTCACCAGGGTCTTGATCTCTATATAATATTATTGGCCAAAGAAAAAGTCTCTTCTTTTGATGGACTCAGTCTTTTATTGGGGTACAAGTGCTGGTAACATGAGCTACATTACCAGCCCCATTCGCTCCCTGGACTCAGTACCTCTATGCAGTATGTCCTACAAAACTCTAAGCAGGAAATCTGTCTTTTTCCTTCTCAAGAACACCACTCCAGCAATTCTGTATTCTATCTCCAATGCCATCAATTTCCTGTCCCTACTACATTATTCCTATCATGCTCTGATTTATTCTATACTAAAAATATCATTTCTCTTGGCCAACCCCTTCCTTCCAGCTCCCTTACTGTTCTCAGTTTCCCAATTACAGCTTAAATTATTTTAAGAATTCTTTATATCTTTGCAACTCTGCTTTTCCCCATCTCTCTTAAATGCACTATAGATGGGCATTCTCTTCTTCCACTCCACGGAAGCTATTTTTGGTGAAGTCATCAGTGTTCTCTACTGAGAAAGGCAAGGCCAGTTCTCAGAACTTAAGTATCTTGGACACTGTTGATCTCTTCCTGTAAACTCACTTCATAAAAACTACTCTCCGTTTGATCCAGTCCTTCCTCACCTCTTTTCACTGCCATCTATACCAGAGTGGTCCAAGCCACCATCAAACCTAACTTGAATTATAGCAGTAACTGCTTACCTGGTCTCCCTGTTCCCATCCACGCCACATTTCAAGGGTGCTCACTGCAAATCATGGTAATACTTTTAGTATATACACATCGATGAGGTTACTTTTCTATTCACAACCTTCACTGGTTTCCCATTTCACTCAAAGTAAAAGGAAAGTGTACTTATAACCGTCACAAAGAATTGGTAGCTTTATGACCTCTCAGATCTAATTCCTTTCAAACTTGCTAACTCTGATCTCCTTTACAGGTCAATAATTTCTCTAATTTGGTTTTTCTTCCTCAAGATTTCCAAAATTTAATCCCTCACCTTCTTCAAATCTTTACTCAAACCTCACCTTCACAGTGAAGCCTCTTGCCCAAACTGTGGAGAATTCCATCTCTCTCCCAGGACTCCCAAACACCTGCCCTGCTGTATTTTTGTCCTCAGAACTTATTACTTTTTTACATATTATATTACACTTATTGACTCCCACTTCTGAGAATAATTTCATTAAAAGTAAGGAGTTGGGTTTTTTTTCCTATTAATTTCTGTACTTTCTTGAGTTCCTAGAACAGTGCAAGGCACAATAAAAAAATCCTTAAATTAATTGGAGTTTATGTATTAGATACTATCCTAGCCACTGCAACTATGAGGAGAACAACTCATCTTTATTATTCAATGGTTTTCTGATGTATTCTAGTTTATATAAGATTTTTTATCTTAAAAAGAAAAGTTGATATGTGTTATCATACTATACCTAAGTAATAATGACAGTAATCAATGCAACAATCATGAGTGTTAAATTTTAATGAGGTGCACTTCATTAGTCTGAGTTTATAAAGTTTCCTAATAGTGGATGATTAATGTTTAGGCAAAATTTAATATTATTTCTATTCCATTTACAGTCCCTACTTTTTCTAATGATATGTTGCTTTTGAATTGTTTCTAAAGTTTCTTGATTAAAAAAAAATAAAGAAGATTAATCTAAACTATGGACTTTGGGTAGTAATGATGTGCCAGTGTAGGTTCATCGATTGTGACAAATGCACTAGTCTGGTGTGGGATGTCCACAGTGAGAAAGGTTATACATATGTGGAGACAGAAAGCATATGGGAAGCCTCTGAACCTTCCACACTGTTCTTCTGTAAACCTAAAACTGCTCTAAAATTAAGTTTATTAATTTAAGAAGGAGGGATGTAAGTAAATATGATCATAGATTCAATTTACAAATGATTGTCAGGTGTCATGAAAATCACCAGGAACAAAGAGAGGGTGGGTATATGCCCTTAGAAAAGTTACACCTGAAATTCCACCATTGTACTATGCTTTACTTCATTATGATGCCTGAGTTATTTCATTGTTATTAAAGCATATCAATTTTCAGTACTATTTTGCTACATAATGTGGGATCTTTTTGATTGCATAAATATATGCATAAATATATATGCATTATAGATAACCAAGTTTTTAAAACCTGCTCTTTACTTTTTATTATTTGCACCATCTTTTGAAGTATATTTTTAATCAATGTATATATTGTTTTTTAAATTAGTAATATCATGTGTAAACATTTGCTGTATTATAGGCATTGTAATCAGCATATTAGCTCATTTAATCCACAGAATAATCCATACAAAAGTTAGGAGTAACATAAGTATTATAATTTTACAATAAAAAAAGCATTAAGGCATTAAGTAACTCAACATTATGATTATGCTGAGTTAGAAAAATGAAATTCAAACGGAAGACTATCTAATGCCACAGGATCTTCATACTCTTATTTTTTTGTGTGTGATACTTAATACAACTGTATTGAAGATATTTATTGAAAAACAAAGAAATAAAGAAAATAAAAGAAAATAAAAGTCACTCATGCTCAATAAGTCAAAATGTTGACATTCCAATGTGTTTTCAAATTTATGTTTTACTCTGTATAATTTATAATATTGTGATAATGCTTACTATTTTATGTTAGAACTTTTATACTTATTTAGGTATCTCACCTTTTAAAACTGATTAGATTTTTCCCTTCAGATATTTTTTAATCTCATTCCATTGTATGGATGTGTGACAACTCCACTAATCACATTTGACATTTTTCCCCTAATGTTGTGATTAATATTTTTTCTTGTACTAATAACTTTGTTTACTTCACTTATGTTTATCATGTTCTTAGAATAAATTTATAGCATTAACATTGTTTCATCAGTCCATACCTGTTTCTATGACTTTCTAAAAAAATTCCTATGTCTCCGAAAATATATCAATTATCAATTTCAACAACAGCATATTTCTTAGTGTCTAAGTTTCCAAAACCAGGTATTATTATTTATTTTTGTTGCAGTTGGTTTTGTTTGTGCTTCATAATTTTGATAATAGCATCTGTATATCAGATAAACTTGTTTCAGATTAACAGTGAAAGGGGACATTGTTTATAAGAATACAAGTCATCTGTGTTCTTTAGTTCCTTCTTAACGAGCTGTTCATTTTTTTTTCTCTTATCTGCCTCTAACTTTGCCCTATTGATTTGTCAATGCTGTTTAATAGTAAGAATATCATCTTTTTGCTTGTCACATAATTTGTGAATCTTTTTTTTTTTCTCCAAGTATGTGAAAGCATTATCTGTGCTTTCATTATCAACTATGTTGTTTGGTGAACTAGAGAATGCAATGTTTATGTAGCCAGATCTTTGTGACATCTTATTTTAGTGTTTAGAAAGATTATTATATTTTCTCCTAGCCTTCTTATGATTTTACGTTTACTTCTTTAATCCAACTGAATTTATTTACCTTTGAAGTGTTAGGCCAGAAGTTAATATTTTATTTCTAAGTGCATTTAAGTAATTCTTTCAGCTCCAATCATTAATAAATTTTACTTATTATTGTAGATTTTAGTCCACTAAGAATTCCAATCACTTCTTCTAAGTCATCACTTTCTCTTGATTATTTAATTCTCAGAGATTTAGTTGTCTTTGCTTGCTAAGAAGGACCCCGCACCTGGCTATGTCAATCAGTTCTCATTCTTAGAACTTTGGAATTGGCTCTAAGAGACTGTAGTCAACTTATTTAATGTTGGCCACCAAAGGAAGACCAGGTCAAAACCATAGGACTGAAGACACCATTTTCCACATGAAAAAGTTGACCTATTGAGTTGCCGGGAATGGCCAGCAATCTCTGTACCAACGAATGAAAGCAATCCCTGTACTCCAAACTTTGCTGTGAAAGAAAGGAGAAGTCAAGCAGTCAACGCTCAGAGACAAACAGCCTTTGCTCTTCTTTGCTCCTGCTTTTATTGGTCCTTCAGGATAATCACAAATCCTTATCACTGTTTCTCAAGCACGTGATGTGTGACAAGAGGTCTTACTGGAACTAGGAGGATCTGCTTATGGGAAAGATACGATACACTAAACTGCGTGTTCTACGAGTTCCGCTAAACATAGCCTAAAGGACAGTGCATACATCTCTTAGAACATAGGGCGGCTGTTTGGGCTAAGAGAGCTTCTGGGAAGGTAACTTCCTGTGGCATTCCAATGGCAGAGTGGCGACAGGGGCCTCGGCATTCCAAAGGCCTACGCCCTTCTCCAAAACCCTCCCTCACCCCCAGCGGCCTCTGTGTTACATTTTAGCAAGCCAGGTATTATGGCTGATTTCATGCTCTACATTAACCCCAAAACAGAGTGAGAAATTATATAATAAAATAAATGACTAAAAAGAAGTAGTGATGGGCCTATGTCTTAAGAAGAGAAAGTAAATCAGGGAAATCAGCTGCTGTCAGCCCTGGTGGATGTCCAGGATATTTGCCTGGATATTTTATTGAGGGCAGGGTAGGCAATATGTGCTGAGAGGTATCCTTTTTTTTTTTTTTTTTCATTTTTAATTTTATTATGTTATGTTAATCACCATACATTACATCTTTAGTTTTTGACGTAGTGTTCCATGATTCATTGTTTGAGTATAACACCCAGTGCTCCATTCAATATGTGCCCTCTTTAATACCCATCACCAGGCTAACACATCCCCCCACCCCACTCCACTCTAGAAGCCTCAGTTTGTTTCTCAGAGTCCTTAGTCTCTCATGGTTCATCTCCCCCTCTAATTTCCCTCCCTTCATTTTACCCTTCCTACTATCTTCTTCTTTTTTTTTAACATATAATGTATTATTTGTTTCAGAGGTACAGGTCTGTGATTCAACAGTCTTACACAATTCACAGATGTGGATGGAACTGGAGGGTATTATGTTGAGCGAAATAAGTCAATCAGAGAAAGACATGTATCATATGATCTCACTGATATGAGGAATTCTTAATCTCAGGAGAGGTATCCTTTTGTCATTCCAATAAATTCTGCTTTTCCACTTAACATTGTAGATTCTTTTCTTTGCAACAAAGTAACCTCTAATTAAAACTCAATCATTTATACACTTGTGTATTTCTTGAAATTTTCTTTTCATTTATGTACTCTTGTTTGTTCTTACAGCAGAACTTCATTACTTTAAGTAGCAAAACTTCCTCATACATTTGAATAACAAGCAAGATGTCATCATATTTTTCCTTTTTATGAATATATGTTCATGCATATAATATATATAGTATGCATATATATATATATAGTATGCATATATATATATATATATGTTTCTAGTTTTCCCCTGTTATAGTGGACATCTCATGTTTGCCTATTAGGAAGAACTTGAGGATTAATCCATCCTGTGGCCAAATCAAAACAAAATCTATTAAAATTCTGATCATATTTGAATTAAATGTATAAAATAATTCATACAAAAGAGGGGGACTAATTGGACTGACCTGATGTAATTTTTCGTACAAAATAATTTTTCATACAAAAGAATAACATGCTTCCAGGCGCCTGGTTGGCTCAGTCAGTTAAGGGTCTGCCTTCAGCTCAGGTAATGATTCCAGGGTCCTAGTATGGAGTCCCACATCAGGCTCCCTGCTCAATGGGGAGCCTGATTCTCCCTCTCCCCTTGCTCCTACCCCCTGCTCACGCTCTCTCTCTCTCTGACAAATAAATAAAATCTTTTTTTTTTTTAAAAAATAACTTGTTTCTGTATTAGATTTTAGTTTTTTATTGTGTAAAAATGCATGCATTTTTCATCAATGATTCAACTAGCATTTATTGAGTTCCTGTGATGTTCCAGACCTTGGCCATGGTAGTACATACAGCTGTGAACAGGGTAGACATACTTCTACACCCAGAGAGCTGTTACCTGGAGGGGGAGTGAAGATATTAGAGAGTCAATGGATGAGAAGACCTTCGAGAAGAAGATAGAAACTACATTATTCCAGGCATTATAGGTCAAGTTAAGGGTTTCAGTGTTAATGACAAATTAATGAGTCATTGATAGGCTTTAAGCCCAGAAGTGACATGATCAACTTTGTATAAGATATATTCATGGACACTTATATTTTGGTAGCTTTTTTTTTTTTTTGGTAATGTAATTTCAAGTGATTAGTGTTGACACATGGGGAAACTGTTGATTTTGAAGGGTATGTGTGGCATTTATTTGTAGTAATCATAACTTCTAAAAGCTTTTCAGTTGAATAATCTAGGTGGATAATAATGTAAATAAATATAATAATGTATATAAATATAAATGTATGTAATAATAATATCTTGTGTATATATCCAGATGATATCTCTTATTTTTGTCTATTACTTTAGTCAGGGTTTAAGTCAGGGACAAAGAACATGCAACTGGGTATTTCAAGGAAAAATATATTTAATAATAGGTATTAGAGGCTTATATAACTATTGGAATTGTTGAAGACTGACCATTAAGAGGAAATTTAGATATGTCTGGAGTCATGCAAGTTGTCACAGTGATTCCAGCTGTCTGCAAAACTAAATGACATGTTTCTCAGGAGAACTCCTTAGAAGAACACCATGAGAAATACCAACTATTGATCTCAGCTACCTTCTAGTAACAGAATTCTAAATTTGCTTTGGGGAGAAATTCTTGACCTACTTTAAATCCATGGGATTTAAGTTTACTCCAAACCTCAAGTCCTGTTTCTAGAAGTAAGGATGTTGCTATCCATGACTGGCCTTAAGAAGTTATGCAGTTGGCTGCCTACAATGATTGGTTGAGATTTCCACATATCATCAGGTCAGGCCAAGTTGTCCCCCTCCTACAGATGTTGTTGGTGAATTATGTTCACCGAAGTTATTAACTTAACAGAAAATAATTCTTAGACTGATGTCAGCCATCATTGTCACCACATGAAAAAACTGCCCGAATAGAAAACCAACATAAAGGAAAACAGAATATAAAGTTGGACAGAGTCCGATTTTAAAGATGTTTTTGAACAACTCAGTTTCAGTAATGGAGCTAATTTTAGAGCTCAATTTCTCAATTACATTATCCAGTTTTGCTTAAGCCAATTGAATTGGATTTCTTGATTTCCACTGAAAGAATCCCAGTTATTAAACCTATTGAATGTACTTTTATACTATTTTTTAAAAATGCTTGACATTCTATTATTTTAAATAGGATTTCTGCATCTATATTACACATTTTCAGAATATTTTTAAAACATTTTTGCTCCCTGTTAAAGTTTCATATGATGTTAAAACAATAACATTACATAAATTATAAAATTCTCTAACTTTTCTCTGTTCTAAAAGGTTCTATAGATTGCAATTTTTTTAACTAAAATAACTTTAATTAATCCTATCACCAGACAATTGTTTGCAGGGAAATTCTTCAGCAATTTTAAGTTATATTGCAGAGTTATCATTTTGTTCATATTTTCTATTTCTTACAGAATTTGTTTTTGAAATTCTATTCACAGAGGTTTTCGAATATTTTAGTGTACTAACTGATGATTGAACATTCCTTGAGTTTGTTTTGGCTGTGTTTTTAATTTTATTGGATTATAGGTTTTAGGGATGTTATAGTAGTTTTTCCCCCACAATATCTAGTGGATTGTTTTATAGAAGGAGGGAGGATGTAGTTAGAACTCTCGGGAACAATATTCAGTGAGAATGGCAAGGAAAATGTATTTACTCTTTCTTACTTAGCTATTTCCCCTATTAGGAAAAAATGGCAAAAGTTAAATCTTGGAAATGATCACATGATGGACAGATGTCACATGGGAGACTGTTGCTAAGGTGTGATTCTGACACATGGCAACAATACGCTGGAAGCTAATAGGGGTAGGAGGAAGGAAATGTGTGTTTTCACTCCCTTGTTAACAGTATCTAGTCTGTCTCATTCTCTTCTTTATTTCAAGCCTCAGGCACTTTGTGACTCTAGCTGTTAATTTCTCTGTCTGTTATTTTTTCTCTCCTGACACCTCTCTTCTCATTCTGTCACTACTACTATACCTGCGTTTTAAGGTTGACTGGTGGCTTGAGTTAGTGAAACTTTTTAGTCTGTGGGCTTTCCATTCGAGATGACATGCGTGAAATGGTTTCTAGTCATCCAAAGAATTAACTCATTTCTAATGAAAAGGAGGCCAGTTTTTTTCTAAATATGATACTGGATGTGACTTAAACCTCACTATGGACAGGAATATAGACTTGATGTTGTGTGGAACCAAGAATAAAGGCCAACAGAACATCACATAGACACAAAGCCAAGATCAAAGAGATTGGGTGTCAAAGAGTACTGACATAGTAGATACTCATTAAACATTTAAATTTGCATATTTTAATATTCAAATACATTTTAATTAAAAGCTAAGCACATTTTTATTATTTCTATTTAATTAAAAATATACCAGTTCTTGATTTTTATCTATTTGAGGATTTATTCCATCTTCCTCTACAGAAAGGAATTTCAATTACAAACCTCACTGATAAACTCAATTATTGACGTGGTTTTAAATAGCTAGATTTATTATGTCCCACATAACTTTTTATTTTTTTTTTTGCTTTTCACTAATAAATTGCAGCTATTTCTGGAATGAAATACAAAAGTTCACAATTTCGGTATAAAATTAACCAAATCAAATAATGACTAAGAACATCCTAGCTAATTGATAAAATGTATGTATCACATATCTTATGTACCATACAACCCAATTTCTAATTTTAGTATTCCCAACATGTAGAAAATAATTACGGGTTTTGAAATATTACATCCAGTCTTTGTTATATCTGAGAGCCAATTAACTCTACCTAAGTTATTAGGAAATGCCAAGAGCTACCTGGCATCTTGGCTTCCAAATTATTATAATGGGATATTAGTACTTTTAGATTTAAGGAAATTTTAAAAATGAAAATAAGAAGAATCTAACTGCTTATTATTGGAAAATCTTTAAAAGTATAGGAAATTCAAAAACATGAGGACTGTATATATTTTTTTCACTATAATGTCCATGGTTTTATTTTTTTACATCCTTCTAACTGACACAAAAGCACATTCCTAGTACATGCTCAGCATAAGTAGTTTTGAAATCTGTTCTTGAGAATTTTGAGAGAATAATTATATCATTTAAAAAGATGTTCTTGCTAATGTACTTGCTCATTTCTTCCTTTTAACATTCTCTAAATTATCTCATCAAATGTATTACATCATAAATTCACATTATGACTTTGGGCACACATGGTTAATATTTTCGAAGGACAAAATTTTTTCATGTTAGTCTAACTTCTTCTATGTTAGTAATTTGAGATAATATAATTTTAAAAAAGGTTAAACACCTTTAAGACTTCAAACATTTTTCTCATTTTCTGTTAGGACCTAAGGCTTATATTTTCATATTTTTTGTAATCATACTTAAAAGGAAGAAATCAATAAATCTTCTTTTAAACTCACTTATATAATCACAAACACAACTCACATATGACCTGAAATTTATTACTAAAACCACAAATACTGGCAATTTTTGGAATGGGTATTCATACATTGTAGTTTACAATTTCTGTTAAGTGTTAGCTAGTATGTTAAATGCCAAGAAACAAGCATCTACCTATATTATATATTTAACTTTTTAATAATGCATTTTAAATTTTACCTTAGTGATAAGTGTATGATAAATCATTTTTCATAATGTAATGCAAAGTAAGATGACATAAATAATGTAACTTAACATGTTTATAAAAATATAATATGTGAGAGTCCAAAATCTTTTAAAGGATTATGAAAAACTACATATGTTAATTGTGTGTATGTGTGTGTATTGTGTGTGCATTACAAATATATGCATTCACATGCATATATGTCATTATAAACAAAATAACATTCATCCAATTCATTGCCTTCTATTTCCAATGAATTCAACTTCTCATCTTTTTCTCTATATATCTCTTTCTCACTCTTCCATCTATATCTATCTACAGAAATAATGTGAAGCCATACTGAATTTATCCTACTTTTCAGGCCTATTTGTGGAAAATTTTGCTTTGCTTGCTCTTTAAACACATCTCTATGTTTTCAGAGATTAATTTGAAGGTAAGTTGTGGAAACAAAATGGAATATTTTGTAAGGAAGAGATGTCATTGTTAATATCAGAAATGAGGTAGTAATTTCATAGCACACAGAATGTGTAGAAGTATGATATTTAAACTACTGTATTTTAAGTTTTATCAGAAACACATATAAGAGATTTAAACAAAAGAAGTGATGCTGTGGGTTCCACTGGGTGATTTGGGAATCCTCTTGCCACTGAACCTACCAAGAAGGGGTTTGTTCATTTGACTGACCGATCCTGATTATCAAGGGGAAAGTATGTTGCTATACTATATTGAGTGCAGAAAAGAACATTTCTGGAACCCATGGGATCTTATGATGTCTTCTTTGAATCTCAGGTCCTATTATATATGTGAATGGAAGATTAGATAAACCTAAAATAGACAATACTAAAAAGAACTCTGACCTTCAGGGGCGCCTGGGTGGCTCAGTTGGTTGAGCGACTGCCTTCGGCTCAGGTCATGATCCTGGAGTCCCGGGATCGAGTCCCGCATCGGGCTCCCTGCTCGGCAGGGAGTCTGCTTCTCCCTCTGACCCTCCTCCCTCTCATGCTCTCTGTCTCTCATTCTCTCTCTCTCAAATAAATAAATAAAACCTTTAAAAAATAAAAAAAAAAAAAAAAGAACTCTGACCTTCAAAATAGAAGTTTGGAGTCATTTCCTGAAGTCAAAAATCCTGAAAAGTTTAAGTAATGTCTAATAGCAAAATTAATATGGTTTGGAAAGATGAAGAATTAAGTTATAAAGACCAACTCCAGTCTTGTAAACTGTGACTAAGTTAAAGATAATTGAATAGTATATGCTTCACTTATTATATAAACATGACATATTAAATATTATATATTTTGTCCATATATTTACATTTATATTATATAAATTTTACTCTAATTTTCCCTTATTTTATAAACATTTAATCGATGATGTTCATCTTTATGATTTAATGTTCAGGTTTCTGATTATGAAAATGGCGATGTGATCAAATTAGAATGAGAATGGATATTCCGGAGAGATAGAAAGAGAACTGATAGGTTTTGGATCTCCTTTTCTTGATAAGGGTCAGGCATGTTTTCATTAACATGAAGGAGACTTCATTGCATTTGACGGAACCATGTTGTTCTTCTTACCCAGAGCTTTCTCCTTCCTACACCAAATCCTGATTCACATAAATATTTTAAACCATATAGCAATGGGATTCAGAATTTATTCTCTCTTGGTCAAGGAAAAATATTGGCATCATGGGACTAGACCAATAACATTTATTTTATTTATTTTAATAATATTTTTAAGTGATAAGAAATGTACTTCTTTTTTAATCTGAGTATATAGTAGTACATATAACATAGTTGCCACTTAATAAATATTTTCTATGCAAAGGCATGTCTTCAGGCATCTTCCTCTTTCCCTAATGTCTTAGATTTACATAAACGTGGCTTTTACTTAGAAATTAAAAACAGCTGATTTTATTATTTCCCCCTCAAGTAATAATTTTAACTTGCTATTAAATTTTAAGGACAACTAACTACATGTTCATAAAATATCAGATTTCAGCATTTGTAAGTTCACTACATCCTAATATCACTATATAGCTACAGTGTATCAAAGGCTAATTTTATTTCAAAGGGTGGAAATATATATCCTAAGGAATATTTCACGATATTTTCATTATTTAACTGTCTCAATTATGTTAAGTATTTATGAATATAAAATTACGAATTGTACATCCACATCTGTCCTATTTCATTAAATATTACAGAGCATTTTAAATCACATGACAATGTTCCAGACAACACAACAATATTCTGGCTTTGGCTGGTGTGAAGATTATAAAACATGTTTAGTTTTCTTAAGATTTCTTCAAAACTCAATTCAAGATTCTAATGTCAAACCTGAACATGAGATGCTATAGCAGCCTACTCAAGCTGTTCAGTGAATTTCGAGTTGCCTTTAGCGATGGCATAAATCTTGTGGGCTGATTGGCTGTCCTACCTGTATTTCCATGGATGCCATTTCTTTTTTTACCTTGCACTTCTGAAAATGTCATATATTTTGTTTCAGAGAAAAGGGATATTTTTATCCTTTTCAAATTTTAACACGTTAGTGTAATTTCAAAAGATCTATCCTAAAGCTATAAAATATAATAATGGAATTCTAAATATTTGATAGTCATTGAAAATACTTTCATCTGTATCTTTAAATACTTATGTATCACTTATAATTTTGAAGTCTATCATAGTATTTCAATTTGGCCTGTATATATATAGTAGTACATATATAATAGCACATATATAATAGTACATTCATGTTAAAAATGCTTTGGTTGAAGAAGGAGCACTTGAAGACCTTTCATGTATCCTTTTAAGACATTTCTTCTAACAGACTAGGTGAGGCAGTTTTTCACCATGTTCAGCATGGTGTGACATGCAGGGAATTTGGATCCCTTGGATTCTACTTCATAATGGGAGCTTTCAACAGTTAGAGCAAATGATGGTTTCAAAAACTATAATATAGTTTTTTGTAAGTTTTTCCATCTTTTTAAAGTATGTTTTTCCAAAACTACTCAAAACAAATCAAATCTATCCTGGGCTTAAAACTTAGTTTGTTGTTGTTCTTTTGGCATATAGGATAATAAGTAATCCATAAGCGTGTGTTTGTATGAATATATGTATATATTTTTCTATATACACATGTATTTTGATATGCTTTGTTAACAAATTAAAACTATTACTTGAAGTGGAAGTAAAAATTACATTTATGGAAATATAAGATGTTGGAAAAAGGGGCAGATGCCTGAAAACCTGCCTTAGCATAGAAAATATTTTATTAAATGGCAAATTTGTGCCAAAATAATGTAACAAAGGAAATGTGGTTTTAATTTTTATATATTAATTTTAGTGACAAACTGTGTTTATACATTCATATTTTGACATAACCTCTTCAACGATAAATTCAAGTTACTGAATACTGGCTCAGTATCTCCCAGATGTGGTTAACAAGTTCCCTCCCCCTTTTAGCTAATAGGATTCTTTGCCCACTTTGGAAGGAAAGCAAATGATTCTAAAATATGTTATATTTATTTTCAAAGGTGACATGATGGCAGATTTTAGTAAACTGACCATGATCATATGCCTAGTAGTGGGTATTGAATATTTTGATAAGGAAACTAGCAAAAGTTCCAAATACTATTAAAGAAATGATTTCTACTTAAATCATTTATATGGGTAGTTTAATCATTCAGAATGCTTTCTCTGTAAAAATAGTCCTTTGTAAGGGCTCAAAAGTTTGGATTACTGATATTCTATGACCTATTTGTTAAATAAGTAGTTTATATAATTCACAGTTTGTAATACATCCATAATATGAATTGTACCCTAATTCAAGATAAAATATATATGTATATCTTTTCCAGATTCTCTTGACTTATATTTTTACTAGTTTTGCCTTAGATTAGAAAAAAAGAAATCACATTTTTATTTCTCAAATTTAATTGAAGTTCTAGAGTTGTGGATTGAAATTTCATGGCAATTTGTTTTTGAAACATAAAATTATGTAGCTAACAAAAAAGCAGGAAAGACAAAATAAACCATGGTTACTGTAGAAACTGAAAATATTAACTTTTATTTAGACTTTCTTTCATGCTTATATGGGTCTTGTTTGTACTCTAACATTCATGCTATCTTCTGAACAAAGAGATTCAACTTTCCTAAAATATCTAGGGAGAACAGTGAAATATTGTTTTCATATACAAACTAAAAAGATCTTTTTCTACATGTTCCAACCTATCTAAGAGAGGTGGGGTTTTTTTAATTTTTTTTTTTAGATTTTATTTATTTGTGAGAGAGAGAGAGCATGAGTGGGGCGGAGGACAGAGGGAGAAGCAGACTTCCCATTGAGCAGGGAGCCTGATGCGGGACTCGATCCCAGGACACCGGGACACCGGGGTCATGACCTAAGCCAAAGGTAGACTCTTAACCAACTAAGTCACCCAGCACCCCCCCAGAGAGTTTTAAATAGTTAGGGATATAATTATCGATTCTTGCTAAAGACTGATAAATCAAAACTTTTGATTGGTAATAGTTGGACTCCTCATATGCATTCATCCTTCCAGGCCTTTTTTTTTTTTTTTTTTTTTTTTATGATCAAAAGAGATATAAATCAATGGCTATCATTTAGGGCACGACAGTTCTAGAAATCATAACATGTTCACAGACCCCAGTGGTAATAAATTTAAACTATTTCCTTTTTCTTGTAAGTCATGGCCAGCAAGATTATTTGACTCTCCAGAGAGACCCAGAAAAATGCTGTGGTTTAGTTTACCTAACTGCGAGCACAGATTTGTTTCAAATTCATCATTCAGCTCTAGTATAAAGAGTTGGGAACACTTCAGGTAAATAATCAAATAATAAAGACAAAGGGAAAATGGTGGTATGATCATGAAAATACCTTAAACTCTATGTGGAAGGAGTAAGGCTATCATGGACAAGCTATATAGAAATCTAAATATTAGTTCAAGAAGAAGGTCAGTACATAGATGGTGCTTGTAGTTTACTTAGTGATTGATTAAAGACCTGGAGTTTGAGGTCAAGTTCTTCATCTGCGATTGAGTACCTGCCTGACTTTGGGCCAACTATTTTCTTCTCTATGATGCAGTTTTTCATTTCCATAAGGCCATTTAACATTTCTAACCTCATAGAATTCATGTAGGTAAAAAATAAGAACATGTCAAAGGCACAGCTCAATACCTTGTGCAAGACAAGTACTCATGATTACCTTTCTACTAGGAATAAATTTGGGACCATGAAATGTTAAGTGATAAGGTAGTCTTAACATTATGAGGTATTTTAATGGAAAGCAAGTAGATCCTCTTACAAAATTATTAAAGGACTTCAAAGTAATATTTACTTTGTTTACATGACACAACTATATATATGCAATTATAATGTAAGCTGAAGGTATAGATGTTTCATTTTTTCAAAACTTTCTGCAAATTAGGATTCTGCAGAAAATTAACATTTCAAGACCTGTCTGATTTTTTTTTCTGTGATGTTTAGGTATATTCTGTGGTTTATTATCAGCCTAAAAAGGCTTTTGTAAACACTATTATCTAAAATTTTCACCATTATTCATGTATCAATTTCTTGAGTTCCCAATTGAAATTTCTTCTAGGAAACGAGGAAAATGATATAATGATATGATAAGTTTAGCAATTCTTAACTTTTACACAGGAAAATTTTAAGCAAAGGGACTTGGTAATAAAGTACAGGTCAAATTAGTGTTTTCATTTTCTTTGGGTAAATAGTGCCTACACCAGTTTGTACTTCCACCAAGAGTGCATTAGGGTTCTTTTTCCTCCACATCCTCACCAACACTCCTTGTTTTTGTGTTTTTGATTCAGCCATTCTGACAGGTGTGAGGTGATATCTCATTGTGTTTTTGATTTTCATTTCCCTGATGATTAGTGGTCTTGAGCATGTATTCATGTCTCTGTGGCCATCTGTATGTCTTCTTTGGAGAAATGTCTGTTCATATCTTCTGCCCATTTTTTTTAAAAGATTTTATTTATTCATTTGACAGAGATAGACACAGTGAGAGAGGGAACACAAGCAGGGGGAGTGGGAGAGGGAGAAGCAGGCCTCCCGCAGAGTGAGGAGCCCGATGCAGGGCTCGATCCCAGGACCCCGGGATCATGACCTGAGCCGAAGGCAGATGCTTAATGACTGAGCCACCCAGGCGCCCCTCTTCTGCCCATTTTTAATTGGATTAATTGGTTTTTGTTTTGTTTCTGGTATAACCATATTGTCTTTCTAAAACATGAAAAAAATGAGTGGATAAAATATTCATGGCATCTTTTTTTAGGAGAAAACATAAAGAACTCCAGAATCCAGAATACTTAATTATTTTAAATACACAATAGGGTATATGATCCTTTTAAGTATACAGTTGATGAAAACTGTGGTAAATGGTCAATCTTCTCAAGTATACAAATGAAGAAAATCTGTGGGATTATTTCAAAGCAGAATTTTACAGTAATAAGAAATGAATTATAAACATAATATAAATGTTAACACAACCTGTATGGCGGTGTGCACTTTGATTCATTAATTTAATAAAGGTTAATTTGTACCTACTACAATGAAAAAACTATTCTCCAGGGAATAAAATTGACATCACTGAGCTTATGTAGCTTTCACTCTTTTGTGGGTAGGGTGGAGATGGGAGGGCTGATGAAAACAATGACGACAGCAAATATTCTGGTATGTTAGAAGTAACAAGTTCCACAGAGCAAAATAAAGAAGAAAATGTAGAAGGGGATTGCAGGAGGTGGTGGTGAATGAGCGGCGGCTGAGATTTTTCTGAGTGACCTCAGCAGAAGGTCATGGTTGAACAAAGACATTAGTGAGAATGAAGAGCATAAACCATTCAGAAATTTGAAGGAAAAGTTAATGTCAAGAGGAACAGCCGAAGCAAAAGCAGGTGTTCATGTTTGAATTAAAGGCATAAAGGCCAACAAGGCTGACATGGAGTAAGCAAGAGGGAATTAATAAAGGAGGGCTCAGGGAGGACGCAATGACCCAGGGTACTTTGACCTTCATAAGCACGCCACTGTGAAAGCTTTGACTTTATCTCGTGTTTTCTTTCCTTCTTTCTTTCTTTCTTTCTTTCTTTCTTTCTTTCTTTCTTTCTTTTCTTTCTTTTTCTTTCTTTCTTTCTTTC
>NW_022589720.1:16127143-16129979 GCF_004348235.1 Phoca vitulina
TTTCTTTCTTTCTTTCTTTCTTTCTTTCTTTCTTTCTTTCTTTCTTTTTCTTTCTTTCTTTCTTTCATTTTATTATGTTATGTTAATCACCATACATTACATCATTAGCTTTTGATGTAGTGTTCCATGATTCATTGTTTGCGTATAACACCCAGTGCTCCATGCAGTACGTGCCCTCTTTAATACCCATCACCAGGGAACCAGTTAATACTGAGTAAATTTAAAATAGTAGAAAACTAGAAAGAGCACTTTTGGTTTTGATTTTTCACACACTACTAGCTCCCCAGTGAAGGTGAATGTTTTAATAAATAATGTTTAAGGGTGCCTGGGTGGCTCAGTTGTTAAGCGTTTGCCTTTGGCTCAGGTCATGATCCCAGGGTCCTGGGATTGAGTCCCACATCCAGCTCCCTGCTCCGCGGGGAGCCTGCTTCTCCCTCTCCCACTCCCCCTGCTTGTGTTCCTGCTCTCGCTATCTCTCTCTCTGTGTCAAATAAATAAATAAAATCTTTTAAAAAAAAAGAAAGAATGTTTAAAAAGTGAAAGGAAAAGCCCCTCATGAGGAATACTCTATCTTGTCTGTCTAAAAATATTTTATTTAAATGTAGGGAAATTTTCTTAAGTTTGTTTCCATACTGTGTAGATTAATACTAGCTTTATACTACTATGACTTGATGGAATTGTCAAGACCATAAACGATTTTTGGGCCAGTTGTAGCGACTTTCTGGTAAATGTTCATGACAAAATGTGTTTTCCAGCATCTGAGTTACCTCTCCTCCTCATATAGGGAAGATAACTAACTGTATGTAATGAAAATTTCCTATCTCTCTGACGTCCCTTTTCACACCTACTGCTATTCATCTCCTTTATTTCCCTAATCTTGGGAAAGTTTAGAGATTATTTGACCATAATTTCTAATATAGGAATACAGACACTTATTTTTTAAAAAAATCATGTTTTATCTTTGATAAATTGATGACTCTGGAAAGATTAGAGCGACGTTCGCCTTAAATTAACTGATTTTTTTTACTAATTTTATCACCATGTAAATGTTATCACAATATTTTGGTTAATAGAAAATTTTTATTTAACTTCTCGTGATTGATATTTTTAAATTATTCCAGTTCTGTGGTAAGTTAACATTATTTCCACAGGTTATTACAAAAATATCAAATTAGGTTTAATGGACTAAAATTGTAATAATGGATATCTTCTAAAATGTTTAATGGTGTGAATATTATAAATGCTATGCTGAAATTGAATTTCTAGATCTTTAGTCAACTTTAAGACTTTGGATCAATATTAAATCAAGTTCATAAAAAATTTGGATACCTGGACACATTCAAAATAAGAAAATGATAAAATCAATGGTCATTAAGCATAGTTTTAAATTAAATTCTCCTTTCTTATTTTTATGTAAAAAATGTATACAACTTACTAGGAGGTATAAATATTTTTAAATGTGTGATCTGTGGGGCTTTTAACCTGAACATGAGTTCGGTTTCTGGGTTTAATTACATACTCTAGATCCCTGATTTAGAAGTGCATTTCAAACTGTTCATAATCTTTCTGTCTGCTTGCTTCAAGAAACAATAGCTCCTCAAAGATACATTTGTGACCAAACTAAACAATAGATTTATACAAACTTAACAGCTGTTCATTTAAAGGCTAGGGCTTTTAAATTTCCCACTAATCAGTTATTGTGTTATAGCATCTACCCAATCCCAGTCTGTTCCTGACTTGAAGGATTCATATTAGAGTTCTCCAGACCCTAAAACTCTATCCTGCCTTAATGCCTGATTTTGAAGCACTCCTCAGACCGTCACAATGGTATTCTTCCTTACTGCAATAGATCTAACATACTTACCTTTGCCTGATCAACAGTTTTATAGTAGGCTTCTAAAACCCAATAGTCAACAAATGCAATGACAGTTTGTTAAATGAATGCATGAATGGTATCTTATGCATATAGCAAATTAATAGCTGCCTAGATGTATGGGAGAAATTTGAGGAGAGAAATAATTTAAGTTTGCCCTTCATGTCACTGTTATAAGGATATGTAGAGTTTCCATTGTCAAACCCAGCTAGATTAGATAGGGTCCTGGGATCGAGTCCCACATCCAGCTCCCTGCTCCGTGTACCTGAACACCCATATGACATAGTATACTTTTTATCAGAAATTTTGAGAAATAATCCCTGTGACTTTGTTATACAGAAAATGAACATTTTAATATCAAAACCTGGAAAATGCCAATAAGTAGTCTTTCCTACAGTGCTATCTTCTCTCAATTAAAAAGCTGATGATATTTTCCAGAAAATCACATTTAAATAACTGTTTTCTGTTTGTTCATTTACAGTTTGTATATCATTATCCCTATTGAACTGCTTTGGCTTTTTAAGAATGTGGCAGCATCTATTAAGTAGATTATGATAGGAATTTTAGAAAACAGAACTTTTGTGATGCCCATGCGCAAATGATTGACTAACAATGGCTCAACTATCTCACATGCACACTCTCCTAACAAATACTGTGTTTCAAGGAAACAAATTCTAATCTCTAATATACCAAATATCCCTGACTATAACAGTAATTAAAGAAGTTAATGGATCAGGGGCACCTGGGGATATGGGCAACTCACCTGTCCTCTAAATTACCTTTAACCTGGGAAAAAATATAATGGCATGCATCTGATCTAGAGCATAAACTTGTGATTCATTATCAAGTATGAGGCTTTGATAAGTTTTGAACATGTTCCATTCCTTCAGAAGGCATGCAGTGAATGCACTTAAAGCTTCATTAGGCAAATATTTTATCACAGTTGGGAAAATTGACCATACA
>NW_022589720.1:16130079-16212817 GCF_004348235.1 Phoca vitulina
ACCTCTGAAACAAATAATGCAATATATGTTAAGAAAGAAAAAAAGAAGAAGAAGAATGTAGCAGGAGGGGAAGAATGAAGGGGGGGAAATCGGAGGGGGAGAAGAACCATGAGAGACGATGGACTCTGAAAAACAAACTGAGGGTTCTAGAGGGGAGGGGGGTGGGAGGATGGGTTAGCCTGGTGATGGGTATTGGGGAGGGCACGTTCTGCATGGAGCACTGGGTGTTATGCACAAACAATGAATCATGGAACACTATATCTAAAACTAATGATGTAATGTATGGGGATTAACATAACAATAAAAAATTTAAAAAAATACTGGTACAGGGAAGGTTATAAGAGGAAATTTGGACACATAATTCCAATGTCATCCATGTGATCAGTGCCTAAAATATAAAGGCAAATTATAATTACAGAGTAGAACTATGTATAATTTAAATACTACTGTTGATATTCCAAAGTAATATCTGATATTTCATCAGCTAGATTTAGGCTAAGATGGGTGGGTGAAATAGGTGATGGGGATGAAGGAGAGCACTTGTGATGAGCACCAGGTGTTGTATGGAAGCTTTGAATCACTCTATTGCACACCTGAGACTAATATTACATGGTACGTTAACTACCTCGAATTTAAATAAAAATTTAAAAAAAAGAAATAGACTATATTTTTTATTGTTGTAATTTAAACACGATGTTCTGTTCCAAATTCAATATCATTAAACTCAATTGACCCTTGAGTAATAACCCAAACATAAGGACACAAAAATTGCAAAGGCTTTAGGCAATTCTATTCACTCTTTCTCAAATGTGAGTATGACATTATAGAGAAAAGCAAAATGTCAACTCTGTCAATAAATAGTTAAGGGATATTGGGTTATTTGTCTAATCAGTTTCTTTACATTTTAGCCTTGGAATTAAATATGACTTCAAGATATTCTCCTCCATTACAAACATGTGAGATTCTTAAAAGCAAATATTCATGTGTATTTGTATCGCCTTGATATTAATGGAAAATGATGACACTGTACAGATACTGCTTTTACTGTATATAACTAAATAATCAACTATTTCTATAATTTATCCTCAAGTGTAACCAAAACCTAAAACTTTAAGGATGTATATGGATATATAAACCTCTAAAGATTGAGTAAGAGTAGCCTAATAGTACCTGACCCTAATTTTTGAAGGATTAAAGAACACCCAATTTGAATATTTCTTGAATTAGTTAATCCATCATGAGGTTGAACTTTCTTTAAAAAAATGTATCTTTATAGACACACGTACATGTCTTATTATTTCAAGGAACAACAATAAAAAGTGGGTTAAATTGTAGCATTAAGTAACAAATAATATTTGCCATTAATCAGAAAGCCAAATAAACTAGACAGAGAAAAAAGAAAACAGAGGGTATATCACTTAGGAAAAGCCTTTCTAACATTGTTGCTCAGAAATGTCCCTGTCAAGTTACTCCAAATATTACTAAATGTACCTTTAGGTTAGACTACTTATCTGGAAAAAGACAGAATGTTTAAAGAATGAAGATTTGCTTTCTGTTTTTCACATCATCCTTCTAAACTATGCCTAGGATGGCTAGTTTCATTGTTCAGTGGATTACTTTTTTTCCTAAATCAAGAAGATGGATGCTTCCGGTGAATATGCCTGGCACACTGCACCTATGAGAGGAAAAGTATAACACACTGGCAGAGGTCAAGGTTTATTAGCAGCAACCAAAAACTACCTCAAAGTTTTACTCTTATTTACCCATAGTTAATGCCTAACCTAGTGTTGTCAAGGATCACAGATCTAGAGTCATTGTTCATGTTTCTTCAATGAGTTAGTTTGAATGGGCAGATTAATGAAATGAGACAAGAAATAATTAGCTGGGGAAAATTATTATAAATTCTTGCTTCCTTTGGACCTCTTTTTTTTTTTTTTTTTCCCCCAAGCATGGATGAACCTGTTCTGTAAATGTGTATTCCTTCAAGTACGAGCCTAAAAAACAAATAATTGTGATGTGTTTGAATTTCAATGATAAATATGGTCATGACTTTGTGGGGCAAACAATAAACTAAGGCAAAGAAATCTTTGAAAAAATCTTGAGAAATCACCACAGCAGCTGTGTGGAACAGGTTTCACTAACTACCTAAAAGAAATAGGAGATTCAGTCAGGGCTAGTACATATATAAACTGGAATTGGGCATTTTGATGGGTTGACATTTTTCCATGACAAGTTCAGAACCTTAAGTGATTCTAGAAATGTCAGAGAGGAGCTTAATAGGCACCTCAATGAAAACATTAACTATACAATTAAACTTAATGAGAATAAATTCTCCTTTTATGAGAAAAAGGTCAATGCTATCCTGATCTTAGGGAAAAAAAAAAAAAAGGAATTCAGACACACACAATGAAAGCCAATTAGAGAATTAAAGTTAATGTAGTTCAGTAAAAAGAGAGGTTTTTATCAGCTTTCTCAGCTATTACTTTCATATCAATTTAAATTTGAATTATGAGAAAGCACAATTTAATAATATCTATAATCTCATAGATAAGCCTCGTGAACTCAAAGGAACTTCAGGATCCTAAACATGTAATAAACTACATCTTCATATCATGTTTTCATATTTTTTCACCAATGACATTTAAAAACATTCATATTATATATAAGTGAAAACCAAGTCCAAAACTAAACGGTTAAAAGTCTAATATATCTATTTCAGTGTTAATTTCATTATTCATTGACCTTCAAATTAATAATAAAGGTTTACATTTATTGAGCTCCAAATATGTGAAATAACAGTAACATTGTTAGAGGTATAATATGATTATTTCACTTTACACGCAAGAGACATCCTACCTCAAAATACTGGTTCACTCAAGTAGCAAGAAGCAAATACTGGATTCTATTTATTTCCTGGAAGTGCCAGAAAAAGTTTTACCTTTTGATTTCTTGTTTATTTCTGTGGTTTTTTAATCAGTTAAAAATCGGCCATATGAAATTTTTATGGATATAATATTTAAGTCACATTTCATAAAGTCATGTCTGGATGTGTCTGTGTATAATACAATATTGAATAACATAGCTAAAAGTGACTTTGTGATAAATAAATGAAATTATACAGATATTTTGAGTACTTACCTAGAATAATAACTTTGAGAAAGGCTACATGAATTCAAAAAGTTTTTTTTCTCAAATATAGCTTACAATCCAGAAATATAGAAACAATATCACTAATACACAGCATAATATGAGACCGATTATTATGAGGCCAATTGTTTGAAGTGCAATTAAGCTTTAGTAGAAATAAAAATCAAAATAATTTGGGGAGAAGCAAGAAACTTAATGGAAAAGATGAACAGCTAAATTGAATTTAAAAGTTGGAGACTTTGATGACACAAGCAAACGGAAAGCTATTCCATTCTCAGGGATTGGAAGAATCAATATTGTTAAAATTTCCTTATTACCCAAAGCAATCTACAAATTTAACGCAATCACTATCAAAATACCAACAACATTTTCCACAGAACTAGAGCAAATGATAACAAAATTGGTGTGGAACCACAAAAGGCCCCCAGCAGCCAAATCAAACTTGAGAAAGAAGAGCAAAGCTGGAGGTATCACAAAGCAGATTTCAAGATTTACTACAATGGTGTAGTAATAAAAACACTATAATACTGGCACAAAAAAAAGGACAAATACATCAATGGAACAGAATAGAAAGCCTAGAAATAAACCCATGTTTTATGGTCAATTAATCTATGACACGGGAAGCAAAAATTTACAATGAGGAAAAGACAGTCTCTTCAACGAAGGGCGTTGGGAAAACTGGTCAGCTACAGGCAAATGAATGAAACCAAACAATTTTCCTGCACCATACTCAAAAGTAAACTCAAAATAGGTTAAAGACCCACATGTGAGATCTAAAACCATAAAACTCCTGCACGAAAACAGGTAATAATTTTTTGATATTAGCTGTATAAACCTTTTTTTTAACATATTTCTCCTTAAGCAAGAAAAGCAAAAGCAAAATTAAACTATTGGGACTAAACCAAAATAAAAAGCTTTTGTAAAGTGAAGGAAACCATTAACAAAATAAAAAGGCAACCTAATGAATGGAAGAAGATATTTGCAAACGACATAACTGATAAAGGGTTAATATCCAAAATATATAAATAATGTATACAACTCAAGACCAAAAACACCAAATAATCCAATTAAAAAATGGGCAGAGAACCTGAATAGACATTTTTCTAAAAAAGATATACAAAGAGCCAACAGACAAATAAAAAGCTTACTATCCCTAATCATCAGAGAAATGAAAATTAATACCACAATGAGATGTAAGCTTAAACCTGTCAGACTGTCTAAAATCAAAAAGAGAAGAAATAACAAATGTTGGTGAGGTGGGGAAAAAAAAGGAATACTCATACACTGTTAATTAGAAGGCAAATTGGTGCAGCACTGTGGGAAACAGGATGGAGTTTCCTCAAAAAATTAAAAATAGAGGTAGCATATGATCCAATAATTCCACTACAGTTATTTACCAAAAGAAAACAAAAACACTAATTCAAGAGATATATGCATCCCTATGTTTATTGCAGCACTATTTACAATAGCCAAGATATGGAAGCAGCCCAAATGTCCTTCAAGAGATGAATGGATAAAGATGTGGTATATAAATACAATGGGATATTACACAGCCATAAAAAAGAAATGAGATCTTGTCATTTTTCAACAACAAGGATGGATCTATAGGGTATAATGCTGAGTGAAATAAGTCAGAGAAAGACAAATACCATCTGATTTCACTCGAATGTGGGATTTAAGAAATAAAACAAATGAACAAAGAAAAAAAGAGATAATTGAAAAACAGACTCAAAGACAACAACCTGGTGGTTGCCAGAGGGGAGGTAGGTGGCAGGATGGGTGAAATACATAAAGGCAATTAAAAGTACACTTACTGTGAAATAATTTTTTAATCAATTGGTTAAAAAAAAATAGAGACTTTGACAGGTAGAAAAAATGGACAGGTAAGGGGATTTTAAGCAAAGGCACCAACAGAAATATAAATCTAGAATATGAAGGAAATATCAGATTGCCTAGAAGACAAGTTACCTGTAGTAACAATAGTATAATAAGGAGAAAATATTTGTTAGAGAAGGTAATATAAAGATTCTAAACAGAAAAGTGATGTAATTAGACTTGTTTTTGGAAGTGCTGTTAGGACAGGTTGAAGAAATACTAGAGAGATTTCTGTGAGGAAATTTCATGAAAACTAGAGATCACTATATTTTCCAACTTAATATTGTCTATGTATCAGATTGAGATGATGTATGTCTCATCAAAGGTCAATCTCTTTTTGTGACACTATTTTTCTAATATATCATCGTGTCATATTTAATAACAAATATTTCATAATTTCAAATATTACATAATTTTAAATTTCCACATATAATGTTACTAACACATTTTCACCCATTTGGAGTAGTCTTCACCACTATATCAGTTATATCACAACTGATTTAAAATTGGTAATTTTGGGGGGTGTCTTTGTGGCTCAGTCCATTAAGCATCTCAGGTCATGATCTCAGGGTCCTGGGATCCAGCCCTATATCAAGCCCCTCATAGGTCTCCCTGATCAATAGGGAGTCTGCTTCTCCTTCTCCCTCTGCTACCCCCTCTAACTTGTACTATCTTGCACATGCTCTCTCTTTCTCTCATGTAAATAAAAATCTTTAAAATTGGTAATTTTTTTCATACACATGCATATTTCATGAAGACAACATATAAAGAAATAATGAAGGTGTAGGTTTGAGAGATATTTTAAATCTAAGGTCACAGACTGGTTGACCATAGCACAGATCTGGCTTGGAGACGCATTTCCTGCACATTGCTTCACAAACATTTCAAAATTTGCCATGAAAATAAAGAAGTCCTGCTTCTCTTTTGAACAATAGGTTGTCTGGCGATACCAAGCCCCTACTTCTGATGGAAGTAGTCATTGGATCTGCAGATAGATTGTATCTTTCTCCACAGTAGGAGTACACTCTCCCCTTACAAGACCCTGCCATTCCCTGTACTCTAATACTTAACACTTAAGCCACCACACTCACATATGTCCCCTGCCTGGCTTCTGTTGGCCTTTAAAATGAAATCTATGATTTATAGAAATAATCAAGAGGATGTAGCAATTGACTAAAGGAGAGTGAAAATGGAGAGACAGGAGACAAAACTGATGCTATGGTTTTATTTTGTTTTGGCTCCAGCAAAATAGAGTCACCAAGTTTAAGAGCTTGTTGAGCTCCTGGATTCGCAGTTAAATCCTACATGTTATGGACATACCCTTATGGTGACCCCCATGATCCCTGCTAGGTGATATGCATTCCCTTGTGGAAGCCCTCATGCTGAGTGTGTGTGGGAACAGTGACTTGATTCTAACATATAGTATACAAAAAAAGGTGGTGGGAAATACGTGATCGTGTATCCATAAATATGTGATTAAGTTACACAAGATCTTAGTGTTCATCTTGCTGGAGTGTTTTTTTGTTTGTTTTTTGTTTGTTTTTCAGAGAGAGAGAGAGACAGAGACAGAGATAGTGAGAGAGAACACAAGTGGGGAGGAGAGGGGGAAGCAGGCTCCCCGCTGAGCAGGGAGCTGGATTCAGGGCTCGATCCTAGGACCCTGGGATCATCACCCAAGCCGAAGGCAGACGCCTAACTGTGCCCCATCATGCTGGAGTGTTTTACTAGCTTCCTGACCTGAGGATGCAAATGGCTCTGTTGGGGAACCCCATGCCGGCAGGGAACAGCAGATGGCCTCTAGGAGTTGAAGGCAGCCTCCAGCTGACAGACCACAAGAAAATGAAGCCCTTAATGCTTACAACCACAAGAAACTGAATCCTGCCAACCATGTGACTGGGGATGCAGATCCTACCCTACTTTATTGAACCTCCAGACGAGAACTCAGGCCTGGCTGACACCTTGACTGTTGCCTTGTGAGACCCTCAAGTAGAGGACCCAGGGAGACCATGCCCAGATTCTTGACCTAGGGAAACTGGGAGCTACTGAATGTTTGTTGTTGCAAGCTGCTAAGTTTCTGGTAATATTGTCACACAGCAATGGATAATACACTACTGATTTTCATTTCTTATATTAAAACACATTTACTCAGAAGTATCTTTTCATATCTTTAAAAATAGGTGAGCCTATTTTACATTCTGAAATATACTAATGTTCTTCATCTACAGAAATCTGAAAATATGTGGGGATTTACTTATCATTATCTATAATTATTTACCTGAATCTCTTTATAATTATTTGCCAGATCCCTATCTTCTCCACACATCACAAAATAAAGATATCACATCATTGTTGCTACTTCTTCCATCAGGAGTTTTGTTTGTTTGTTTGGTTGGTTGGTTGGTTGTTTTTTTGTTTCCACCCTACCTTGAATCTGGTTGCACTTGTGACTGCTTTAAATAACAGAGTACAACTGAAGTGACACAGTGTCATGCCATGATCTAAGGAAGCACAGGCAGCTTTGCAGAGTCTCACAGACTGAGAAAAACTGAGCCCCCACCACAGTTCTCGCTGAGCTCCAGCCATCAGCCAGCAACAGCTCTGCCATGTGAAAGAAACATCTTGGGAGTGGATCCTCCAACCCAGTGTTGAGCCAGCCACAGAGGACAACACAAAGAACAGAGGTGAGCTGTCTGAAGAGTTACATATTTATTGTTATTATTATTATTTTTTTTAAGTAGGCTCCATGCCCAACGTGGGGCTTGAACTAACAACCTGAGACTACAAGTCAAATGCTCTAATGACTGAGCCAGCCAGGCACCCTTCTAAAAGAGTTACAACCAAATTGCAAAATCATAAACAAACATGCCTTTGTTAAGTGTAGTTAACTACATCTTGTGGTAGTTGGTTATACAACAGACAATCAAAACATCAAGGAAAATGTGTATATCCTCAGGGCTTAAAAGTGTAATTGACACATAGAAGCTCTATTTATTGAATGGATTAAGCCATTTTAACTCTCTTCTGTTAATGGAGATTTACAAGAAGTAATTTAATATTATGATCTGAAATTCATTAAAAGAACTTTTGAATAAAGATATAGTTTTAGGTATAGACTTTTATGAGACAATATTTGGATTTAGAGAAGTAGATTACCTCTATAAAGAGGAAAGACTAAGTTGTAAAAACCTTAGAAGATATCACCATAGTGAAAAAAGATAATGATAAAAATGGAAGCTGAAAAAAAAATGGATGGTTTTGGTAGAAAAGTATGAGAATTCCATATTCTAGATTTAGTTCATTCTTAAAGAACATGTTTTTTTATTACTGTACTTTCAAACTCCAACTGAGAAATATATCATTATTTGAAAAGGAAAAGTGGCTTATTCACCCTGTATTTCATGTTTATTGCAGTTTATTTTTTCATAAAGGCATTTTTTGAGCATACTCATTTAGATAATTTTAGTCAACTATATAATTTTAAATTATTAGTCAACTTAAACATTTTATATACCTTTTTAGACAATAGCTAGACATTTAGTAATTTCTATTACCACATTTGACCATAGTATGGTACATTATTATTTATTAGGAAAACTTCTCTGGCCTAATGTTTAAATACTTTCAACATATCAAGGAAAAAAGCATTAAATAAAATAGTGTCACTATAATGAATATCATTAGGTTTAGTAAAATAGTGGGGAGACTGGAGGGAGACAGAGGGGATCACAATATTCTGTAAAATTCTTCAACAAATTGCATTTATTATTTTTATGTAGTCCATTTACACATATACCCATCTCTGTGAGGATAATAAAACTTTTCCTAGAATACCCTACCATTTGAGAATGCAAGGCTCAGAAATTCAACACATGCTAGTAAATTTGGTATGTGGGGTATTTCTCTAAATTTGATATCTAAACTTTATGTAGTTTTATGAATAGGCCTGCATTTATTTTATCTGGGGAAATTTTTCTATTAAATTATATTAGTATATTATATGCTTTGGGAAGTCCTACAGTAATTAAACTAGCATGTCTCAAATATGTTGACTATGGTTGACTTTATTTTAATTGAAGGAGAGTTATTAACCATATAAGAAAATAAGGCTCTATGTACACATTTTGGGAAATAATACTTAGGTGAGAGGGACTTTAAAATTCAAAATTAATTGATTAGCATGATCCTCTGGCAAGAGAATGACATTTATATGTATAAAAAGCTAGTTTTATATAACTACTCCAACAGTGATCCTAGGGAAAATAAGTTATTTTTTATAAGTCCCAGTTCCTTTGTCAGTAAAATCAAATTACTTTGACAATTACAGAAGGTCATTCTGAATAAATTATGTATAAGCTAAAATGTAGTATATGAATTTTCATAATTATTGTCTCAGTTATTGCATTATTCTATCTCTGCCTGAGTCATAAGAAGTTAACTGCCAAAAAAGAAAAAAGTCACACATTCCCACTAAGTGTTCCTAATTGTTTGAAATCTCTTATTCACATTCACAGTGATGGGAAATCTGATTCCAATAAACTTTACTTTATTAATTTCAACCTTTGCACAAAATTTTCTCTTGCACAGCAGCAGATCATGCCATGTTCTTCTATAAGAAGACTCAAGATCATAACAGTAGCAGTTCTCCCTAAGTTAATTTATAAATTGAGTGTATTTCAATAAAAACACTATTAAATTTATTACCTGGAGCTATAGAAGTTGACCATAAATTTCTTCTTCTCTGGAAGGTTAGACAAGCAGAAATAGCCAGGAAATTTGAAAAAGAGAAGTCATGGGAAGGTGATGACTAGCCATGGAAGATATTTAAAAAGTGTAATATGAAAAAAATAAAAATAAAAAAATAAAAAGTGTAATATGTTGTGAGCATAGACAGATAATCCAGCAGAACAAAATAGAAAATGTAAAAATATAAACAAGTACATAAGGCAATTTAGTATGTCATTTTAAAATATCTCAAATTAGTCGGACTAAAAATGTATATATAAATAAGTGGCACTGGGATTTATAGGATAGCCACATGGGAAAAGTTAAAAACTGAATCTTCCCTAACACCATACACCAGGATAAATTTCAAATGAAGTGAATTCTAAATTTAAAGGAGAGGTAGAGTAGATGGAGTTGAATTTCAGGTATAACTCATAATCCAGATTAAAAGATTAAACCATGTAGTTTCATTAAATGGGGTTTGCATGGAAAATATAATAATCGAATGGTAATAAATGAGAAACAAGGATAAAATACTTTCATGTTATATTATATTTATACTGCAGCCAAGAGTTAACATACATTAGATAGAAAGAGCTTCTACAAGTAGAGAAAATACTAACAACCCATAAATGGACAAATGTATAGCTAGATACTTCGAAGAAAATAAATATAAACTGTACATAAGATAACAAAGAGAGTCAACATTGGGGTCCCTGGGTGCCTCAGTCAGTTAAGTGTCCTACTGTTGATCTCAGCTCAGGTCTTGATCTCAGGGTTGTGAGTTCAAGCCCTGTGAAGGGCTCCACATTGGGTGAGGAGCCTACTTAAAAATAAATAAATAAATAAATAGCAAAAAGAGTCAACATTTCTCATAATAAAGGGAATGTTAATAAATACTCCCTGAAAAGACAATTTTTTTTAAACCTACATTGCTTGGGGGGAAAAATATTTGACAAAATATTCTGTTACCTAAACTATTGGAAGAAAGGCAAATGAATACCTTTGATGGAATTTAAAAGTGGTGTCACTCCTACAAATGGTGAATAGAATTGTCTTCACTTTATAATTTCCAAGCTTGCTAAAAATTTTTATTAAATATAATCATGCCATCTGCAAATATATGTGTGTATATATATATGTATATATATTTAATTTTCTTATACTCATTCCTCTTAAACTTACTCAGTTTGTCTGCTCTAACTAAAGTTTCTCGTATAACATTGAACGTAAATGATGACTGTGGAGTCCATATTTCATTCTTGCTCTTTTAAAGATTTTATTTATTTATTTGACAGAGAGAGAGCGAACACAAGCAGGGAGAGTGGCAGGCAGAGGGAGAGGGAGAAGTAGGCTTCCCGCGGAGCAGGGAGCCCGATGCAGGGCTCGATCCCAGGACCTTGGGATCATGACCCGAGCTGAAGGCAATGCTTAACCCACTGAACCACCGAGGCGCCCCTCCATGTCTCATTCTTGATTTAAAGAGGATACATTTATCATGTAACTATTAAATGTGCTCATTCCTACAAAGTTTTTTTGCTTTAGACTTTTTGTTTGTTGGCAAGTTTGTTTATTTTTCTTATTGGATACCAATCATCATCTTTCTATAGTGTTAAAAATTTTTATATATTAAGGAAATTATCCATTATTTTTGTGAATCTATTTTTAATTATTTTGATGATTTAGATTTCTTAAAATAATGAAATGTTTCATGCTCAGAATAACCTCAATTTGTTGTTGCCTTACAGTTATCCACATTTTATTTAGGATTTTTGTATCTACATTCATGATAGAATATGACCTGTGGTTTTTCTTTTGCATGTTAAATAATATATAACTGATTTTATAACCATGCATTTATGTGACATATTCCATATGGCTGCAAGTTATTTGAAAGTAAAACATGTTCTATTTTCATTAATCTTTATAGTCTTTTCTTCCATCTTCCTATAACTTGCAAAAAAAGGTGTTCTAAAAAGCTTAAAAAGTGACACAGCTTAGATGCTTCTCCTCTAAGGAGCCTTGGCCTAGACTATTTCTATATGTGCTCTTCTAGTCAAAAAGGATCTTTGTTTCCAAACCCATGACATGCTGAACCTCTCTATCAGTTTCTCCATTGTCTTTCTTGCATTATGTACAATAATTCCATGTAGATTTCCTTAAATGTTTTATAGACTTAATAAAAAATGAATGCCATAGATAGCAAAAAATATCTTAGACATTAAGAAGAAAACTCAAAAAATACCAATAAAATGGAGAAAACCTAGAGATTCCACAGTGCTTGTTAAATGTGAGGAGTCTGGGGGCTGTAAAGATCTTCTGTTTTATTTCATGTGTGGTCTAAGGAAGCATGAGAAGCTTAAGTCACAACAAAGGAATACATAGGAAATCCCAAGAAAATAAATAAATAAATAAACAGTTTCTTAATTATGATTATAAGGAAGTTACACTTTCTGTGGAAATGTCATTTTAGAAATCATCTCAATAAATTATTTCATAAACCCATTTATATTTTCCCATGGGAACAATTGTAGAACAAAGTTTTGACCAATGGCTAAATTCCACATCAGATCAACTATAGGAATGATAAACCATACACATATGCAGAGGTATTTAAAAAATTGTATTACTATTAGAATGAAAATGTATCCTGCAAGTAGGCAGAAATGTCCAAATTGATCAAATAAAGTTCTCAAAAGTACTGTTTATGCATGTATAAACAAAATATTTTTTATGTTTCTTTGGCCTAAAATTCATGACTATCACAATAAACATCCATTAGATAGCACACAAATCTTTTTTTCCCCTTTTAGACATGTAGAAGAATTTGCAAAGTTAATTTTGATGCTCTATAACTCCTAAAAATTTGTACAACAAATTGGCCTGACCATTTTCAACCCCTAATAAATATTTCTGTAGCAAAAAAATAAAAGAAAAAAAGAAAAAAAAGGAATTCAAAAGTTTATTTAGAATTCAATCAGAAAATACTTTAAGGGGTGCCTCAGTGGCTCAACAGGTTAAGTGTCTGCCTTTGACTCAGGTCATGATCTCAGGGTCCTGGGATGGAGCCCCATGTCTGAGTTCCCTGCTCAGCAGGGAGTCTGCTTCTCCCTCTCCCTCTGCTGCTCTCCCTGCTTGTGCTTCCTCTCACTCTCTCTCAAATAAATAAAATCTTTAGAAAAAAATACTTTAAACTTAGCCATTTAATACATAAATATATATTGGAGGCATTTATCATGATGATAATAATGATAAAATTTATCATGGTATTTATATAGTATTTATATAGATATTTTTATAATGCTTTAGGATGCATTTTCACTAATGGTAAAATAAAACTTTTTTTCAATATTAAAAGGTGGGTAGAATGGGAAATTGTACAGTTTAAATTATTCCCCTTTATTGTTTTCTTTTCATATGTATATAGACATGTCCAAGCCTCGTTAATCTTAAAATTCTTCTCTCACTCCAATGTATTTTCTAGCTACTTTTCAATATATCTTATCCTCTTCATTTCCAAAATGTTTAACCTGTGTATTCTCATAATTTTCCATAATGCTGACTAGTGTTTTCCCAAATATTTCTTAACAGGATGACTGACATAAGCAAACTGAGCCCGACATGGGTAAATGACATGCCCAGAATCAGAATCACACACAGAGTAACAGAACTCTTACTATAATAAATCAGCATGGAGAAACTATCAGTATCTTGGATCAGCTTGCTAGTTTTTTTTTTTTTTTCTTTTATTGTTGTAACACCAACATCATGCACAGTCATTATAATTTTTAAAAAGTCAAAATCTTGGGCGCCTGGTTGGCTCAGTTGGTTGAGCGACTGCCTTCAGCTCAGGTCATGATCCTGGAGTCCCGGGATCGAGTCCCGCATCGGGCTCCCTGCTCAGCAGGGAGTCTGCTTCTCCCTCAGACCCTCCTCCCTCTCATGCTCTCTGTCTCTCATTCTCTCTCTCGCAAATAAATAAAATCTTAAAAAAAAAAAAAAAAAAAAAAAGTCAAAATCTTATCCCTTGTGTTCAGTGTGAAGTTTAGACAGCAGGATCTTATGCCTTTGTTTTGTTGATGGTTGACAAGGATTATTTTGGATGTAAGTGATATATCTAAGTGCTGACTCCATGAACATAAATCCAATGTGTGTGTGTACATGATTAGCACAAGTGTATTGCATGATCTCTTAGGCTCCACCATATAACATCCTTAGACTTGTACTGAGCCAGTACGTTGATACATTATTCAAAAAAATACAGAATTAGTGAACATCAGGGAACTTTGAAGGGACAAGTGAAAAGAATAAAAGATTTTTATTGTTTCAGTTGTGTTTTCAGGTGTCTTAATCATTAAAATTCTCTGGCTATTTCATACATTGTAAGGTTTTTCCTTGGTGATTTGGGATTAGCTGGACATTCTCTTCCTGCACTATCTCATGCTTCATGTATATTTTCTCCTGAGCAATTCTCTTAAAGATGACTTTATGATAATTAAACAATAATATTCATGGTGGGGAGTGAGAAAAAAAATAACAACAACTAAGAAAACACCAACATAAATAGGGAAAAGAAACAGCAAGGGAAAGGTAGGAAATCATTGGGTCTAACATATTATGTGGCATAGATACATACCCAATAAGTACTTGTTGAATGAACAGTAGCATGAGCCAAAGATGAAATGAATAGATACTTGTTGAAAAATGTGAATGAATGAATGAGTCAGTCAACTGTGCAATTGTATTCAGTCTGACCTAGAATCTAAATCTACCCAGTGGCAGTGTTTGACAGGGGAAGAAAAGGGAAAGGAACCAGTAACCAATTAAAAAAAAGAGAAAGAAAAAGAAAAAGAAAACCAGAGTCATGACCACTTCTTCTCATAAGCTACTGGGAAGAAATATTCAAGGAATACAGTCTTATACTAAGCAAGCCTGCTTAACACTTCCCTGGGTCATCTGTCCACAAGGTAGTTTGTTTTCCAAGATTCCATTTCCATTCTTCTTTCTTATAGAAACTTACGATTTAAATCCCACCCAGACACTTGTGATCATCTGCTACTGATATGTTTTATTCTGTTGAATAAGACCCAACAATGCCCATTTTACAGCTTTTTTACTCTAAACAAATCTAACCTCTCACACTAGGGTTTTTTAGCTAATCAGATGCATCCAGGAAACGTTGGCCAGCAGTGTATTAAATAATGTCTAATTTTGCACTTCTTTTCATATATAGCTTAGAGAATGACTACTAATTTACTTGCTTAGCACTGAAGTTAGCAGTTTCCCCAAAATACATGAAAACTCTTCCTTACAAACCAATGATCGTTCCATGTTTTCCTTTGACGGTTGTTGCCAGACTTCTCAGTTTCTCATATAAAAACATTTACAATTCTAACATCAGCAGAGCCAGGAAATAGATGAAGCTAAGCCACTTGACTAATTGGCTGGCATTAATGTAATTAAACATATTAAAATCCAGATTGATAGCCACTGAGCCACTTTAACGACTGGCATGTTCATTTTAGTTAATTTGTCATTGAGGCCTTTAACATAACAGGCTCAACAGAACTCAGTTATTATTTTCAAAATTTTCAACATATGGGATATCAGTATTAATATCACCATAAACTTACATATTTAACAGTGAGTGATAATTTTAAGAGGCTTGCAATACTCATAATGGCAGCTCTATTATAACTTGGAATTCTTTCATTTTGTAGAACAATAATGAAAAGTGGGATTAGCTGTGGAGAAATTCACTGTTGGCAACTTTTCATTAACACATTAATTCATTTCTTTAATGATTCCCTATATGCACAGGAGTACAACAGGCTTGGAAAAACCATGGCGTGCTGAAAAAGTAGATTGGAAGATCTTATAATCTTATAAAACACAAATATAAAATGCGGCTAAGAATGAAATGGAAAATATATGCAGTGAGATAATTTATTGTGAACAATGCACAGGGTTCTGAGGGAACATAAACAAAATCATAAACAGGGCAGGAGAGAGATACTAAGGAAAATTATTTCCATAAAAGTAACTTGGGACCACTTTTCAAATTGGCAGTTGTCATTCGTTGGGGAATAGAAAGTGATGAGACACCAGGGATTTATTGGTGGTACCCGGGCAAACAAGGCCTCAGAGAGTGGAGAAATAAACCAAAGGGGAGAGACTTTATATTAAGAAAGAAGTAAATGTTATACATTTTTTCTACATCATATTTTTTTGGGGGGTTTCACATTAGCTTGTTATGAAATCAGATAACTGATATGGAATGTATAGGACTATGGTTTGTATGAATATTTATAATAATTCATATATATTGATGCATTATTTTGCTTTCTTTTCAGTTTTCCATAGATTTCTTAACTCTGTAAATACAGGAAACATAATTTGCAATTGCACTTATTCCAAAAGGTGCTGAGGAATTTATTTTCAAATAATGAAAACAATTCGAGCATGATTAATTATCCTTTCTCTACAAATTTCATCGACTACCATAGTACAATGCTTAGCAGCTAATCTTGCAAAGAGTAGGAATTTAATAAAAATATATGAATTTTAAAGCACATTTTATATTCTTTGATTGTGAGAAAGGAAAATTATATATATTTTTCTGTAATTCTAGGAATGATGTCTAACCAAACTTCATTATGATTAATATTTACTCTTTGATGATTGATGCATGATTAGGGATTAGAATACAACCAACTGAATTAACTAGCATTATATTCTATGTTTCTATTTACTAATAATAGTTTATTATGCAACTGCTAATTTAAGTCATGATTATAGAAAGCATAGAACTTTAAAAATTATTTGCTTATATGTAATTTCCTTTCTGTCAGAGGTCATGATGACATAAGATATAAAAAGGGTACAGTGAATAATCAAACAGCATCTACCAATTAATTTTGTTCCTAAAAGCAGATGTTAGCATCCATGGAATAAATTTATTTAATGAACATTTTAGTAAGTATATTAATATTCCAGATAAAATAACATGATTTTCAGTTAAAACATCACTTGATTCCCTTGACCAATAATTATTAGCAAGTGATTTGAAGTGCAAAGCAGGCAAAAAATTTAAATCTGGGGGTCTGGATATCGGTAAATATTCAAGAAATGATGGTCTCCTTTATTTTACTAACTTTGTATGCATGCTGAGGCTATAAAAATATTTAAAGTATAACCCATACCTGTAAGGTATTATATGTACAAAATGTAAATATTCCAATGCTCTAAAAGTAGGAGCTAAGAGGTTAACAATCTGGTTGGAAAAACACCCAGGAAACCTGAGAGAGGAGATGATTTATGGAACAAGGTCCTTGCGTTGTCAAGGGTAGACAAGAATTTGCATAAGTTACAGAAACACCATGCTCACTTCTTTTAATTTTAATAAAATTTAATTTTTGACAATGAAACAAATTAATGAAACCTGGAAAGAAACCTCTTTGAATAAACAACTATACTCAGTGAGGTTGACTCCTCCTATGAACAATTAAGATGTCTTATAGGATGAACTATGTCCCCTCAAAATTCACATGGTGGAGTTCTAATCCCCCAGTACTTCAGCAAGTAACCATATTTGGAGATAAGATCTTTAAGGAGGTGATTAAGTTAAATGAGGTCTTCAGAGTGGGCCCTAATCCAATATGACTCATGTTCTTACAAGAGGAGGACGTTTTGATACAGAACGGGACACCAGAAGCATGCACAGACTGAGGGATAAGTATGGGAGGAAACGAGGAGAAGGCAGCCATCTGCAAGCCAAGGAGAGAGGCCTTAGGAGGAACCGAAGCTGTCAACAACCGGATCGTGGACTTCCACCCTCCAGAACCATGAGCAAATAAATTTCTGTTGCTTAAACTAGCCAATCTATAGTAGTTTGTTACAGCAGCCTTAGCAAACTAATAAAGCATGTAAGCCATTTGCCATCAATAACCAGTTCTTAGGCTCCTTTTTAGTCTGCTCAGCAATTACAATTTTTTTTTTTTTTAAAGATTTTATTTATTTATTTGACAGAGAGAGACACAGCGAAAGAGGGAACACAAGCAGGGGGAGTGGGAGAGGGAGAAGAGGGCTTCCCGCCGAGCAGGGAGCCCGATGCGGGGCTCGATCCCAGGACCGTGGGATCATGACCTGAGCCGAAGGCAGACGCTTAACAACTGAGCCACCCAGGCTCCCCAGCAATTACTATTAAAGGTACTCGATAAATTTATGTTGATATGATATGTAAGTGAAAAAGATAAGGACTGGTTAAACTGGGGGTTATATGCAATGTCTGTAATTATTGTTCACTGCTTCTGAATATATTTCTTAGGCAATGATGCTTTTACATATTCATGAAAGTGAAGATAATATATGGATTATCCAAAGGGAACCAGATGGAGTTTCTTTTCATTTGAAAGTTGAATAATATTAATGTGAGGCAACATAAGATGAATCTGAAATGTTATATCCTCCCCTAAAGGCAAGAGAGTATCTCATTCTCCATTTCCAGAACCTTTCAGGACCAATAAATTAATGTTAAAAAAAATCCCTTCCTGAACAGATGTTCTAGGATAAGACTCAAACCTTTCATGAAGTGTTTTTCATTACAGACATGATTCATGATATAAAAGAATCTTATTTCTAATTTATGTGCACATACTTGTAACTCTTGTGTAAAGCATGTTGAGGAATAAAAATGAAAGCACTCACAGTCATATCAATAATTCTGTTGAGTACGACTTCTAACTCAATAGTGATTAATATGCAACCAGTGAATCCAATTTCTTATGTTTTACCTTCTTTGAAGTAGCAATTTGCCTTGTTTTCATGCGAGACATGAAACCACAAGATGTAAGAATTTAAGAACATTTTCAAAATTCCTCAATTTAATATACTGAAGTTCCTTTCTCTGCACAGTTATTTAATGTGGTGCATCTTGGTGCAAGACAGAGTCACAGTCTTGCAATCTCACTTCGATCACTTTTCAAGTGGTACATTGCTGAAAACTTTAATTTTTACTAATTTTAGGGGAAAACGTTTGCTGAAAGCAGATTTGCTCATGCATTCCCTTTGCAAATGTCTTCTTATTCTTTGTCATCAGCTGAATTGACATTTCAATCGGTCTATAAATCATGAAGAATGCTGGCTGAGAAATAAGCATGTTCTCGGGCATTTCTTTCCCTCTGGTAACTGGCTGTGTGCTGACCCTCTGCAGTTCTGAGTTTAGCTATATCCATGTTTGGATCCTTAACATCACAATTATTATAGTGATAAATTGAACCACAGCTTACCATTCAATATAATCTAAACAGGGAGATTAATTTATATCAAATAATTTATCTTAAAATACCACAATGAAAACATAGGCAGGCATTTAAACCCTTAAATGCTGAATATTTCTATTCTTTTTTTTTTTTTAAGTGTGTTTGCCTGCACATGAAAAAGACAGGGAGAGAGGGAGAAAAGGAAAAAGGGAGAGAAAGAAAAAACATTGGTATGTATGGACAGGCTAACTTGTGGTAAATTTATATAGTTTTAGTTAGGAATTCACCTTTGTATTGAAATTTTATAAATTATTACTGTATTCCACCTATATAAAATGAGCTTTACTTATCTATCCAAAGCATCTGAAAAAATCTGATTGTAAACAATGTCACTCAGGCTCATAGAAAATTATTTTTAACCTCACGAAAGTGCAATAGTAGTAGTTTGCAAATTTGGTTCTTTGGTATAGTTTTAAAAAACCTTGGTTAAGAAAAGATATAGCTCATTTCAAATTCCGTTCCCCACATAATAAACAGGTTTCAGATAGTTCTCCCAGATTCAGGTACATATTCATAGGCTGAACAATTACCACTTTTTACTAAAAGTACTATTTAATAAATGTCATTCTTTTAAAACTAAGGTATAATTGACATAATGTATTAGTTTCAGGTGTACAATGTAATGATTCAATATTTGTATATATTGTGAAATGTTCCCCACAATAAGTCCTGCTTCCCCATTTCCATGTATTCTTACATAATATGCAATCCAATATTGTTGACTATAGTCACCATGCTGTACATTATGCCCCATGACTTCTATCTGCTCCTGTTTTGCCCACCCTCTGACCCCTCTCCCATCTGTTTTCTATACCAGTAAGTTTGGTTTTGCTGTTTGTTCATTTATTTTGTTTTTTAGATTCCACACAAGTTAAACCATACCCTATTTGTCTTCTTCTATTTCACTTTTTTACTTCACTTACTGTAATGCCTTCTAGGTCCATCCATGTTGTCACAAATGGCAAGATTTAATTCTCTTTTTATGGTTGAGTAGTATTCCACTGTAAATATTTACCATGTCTTCTTTATCCGTTCATCTATCAATAGACACTTCAGTTTTTTCTTTACCTTGGCTATTAGTAATACTACTATGGACATAGAGGTGCAAATAACTTTATAAAGTAGTGTTTTCATTTATTTTGGATAAATATTCAGAAGTGGAATTTCTGGATCATGTGGTAGTTCTATTATTAGTTTTTTTTTTTCTTTTTTTAATTATGTTCAGTTAGCCAACATACAGTACATCATTAGTTTTTGTTTGTTTTTCTTATTATGTTCAGTTAACCAAAATATAGAGTACATCATTAGTTTTTGATGTAGTGTTCAATGATTCATTAGTTGCATATAACACCCAGTGCTCATCACCACATGTCCCCTCCTTAATACCCATCTCCTGGTTACTCCATCCCCCCCTTCCCTTCTGTAACCCTCAGTTTGTTTCCCAGAGTCCAGAGGCTCTCATGGTTTTTCTCCCTCTTTAATTTCTTCCCATCCAGTTTCCCCTCCCTTCCCCTATGGTCCTCCACGCTATTCCTTATGTTCCACATATGAGTGAAACCATATGATAATTGTCTTTCTCTGCTTCACTTATTTCACTTAGCATAATCCCCTCCAGTTCCAGCCATTATTAGTTTAGGGAATATCTATACTGTTTTCCATAGTGGCTACACCCATTTACATTCCCACTGAAGGTACAAGAGGGTTCCCTTTTCTCCACATTCTCACTAACATTTAATATTTCTTGCCTTTTTGTTAACAGCCATCCTGACAGGTGTGAAGTGACATCTCATTGTGGTTTTGATTTGCGTTTTCCTGATGATTAGTGATGTTGAGCATCTTTTCCTATGCCTGTTGGCCATCTGTATGTTTTCTTTGGAAAATGTCTATTTAGATTCTCTGCCCATTTTTTAAATTGGATGGCTGGTTGTTGTTATTGAGTTGAATGAGTTATTTTTTTTAACCTATTTTGGATGTTAACCCCTTATTGGAAATGTGATCTGCAAATATCTTCTCCCATTCAGTAAGTTGCCTTTTTATTTTGTTAATGATGTCTTTCATTGTGCGGAAGCTTTTTACTTTGAAGTAGCCCCATTTGTTTATTTTTGCTTCTGTGGTCATTGCCTATGGAGTCTGATTCAAATAAATATCACCCAGAGCAATGTCAATGATACTACTACCTATGTTTTCCTCTAGGAGTTTTACGGTTTCTGGTCTCATATTCAAGTCCTTGATCTATTTTGAGTAAAATTTTGTATATGGGATAAGATAGCAGTCCATACTCACTCTTTTGATTGTAGCTGTCCAGTTTTCCCAACATCATTTACTAAAAAATATTCTTTTCCCACTGAATATTTTTGTCTCCTTCATCATATATTAATTCACCATATGTGTGAGTTATCTCTGGGCTCTGTATTCTTGTCCATTGATCTATGTGTCTTTTTATGCCAATTCTATACTCTTTTGAATACTATAGTTTTGTAACATCATTGAAATCAGAAAGTGTGATGCCTCCATCTTTGTTTTCCTTCTCAAGATTGATTTGGCTTAAAAAAAAAAAAAAAAGATTGATTTGGCTATTCATGATTTTTTGTGGTTCCATACAAACTTTAGTATTATTTATTTCTGTGAGGAATGCCATTGAAATTTTGATTAGGATTGCATTGAATCTATAGATTGCTCTGGATAGTATGGATATTTTAACAAAATATTAATTCTTTAAATCCATGAGCATGGAATATCTTTCCATTTATTTCTTCTTCAATATCTTTCATCAATATCTTATAGTTTTTAGCATACAGGTCTTTCACATCCTTGGTCAAATTTATTCCTAAGTATTTTATTCTTTTTGATACAATTGTTTTCTTAATTTCTGTTTCTGCTACATTGTTATTAGTGCAACATATTTCTGTAATTGCTTTTAAATACTGCAACTTTGCTAATTTTATTAGTTCTAACAGGGTTTTTGTTTTGTTTTGTTTTGTTTTGTTTTGGTGAAGACTTCAGGGTTTTCTATATATAATATCTTGTGATCTGCAAAGAGTGACAGTTTTATTCCTCCTTTCCAATTTGCATGCTTTTTATTTCTTTTTCTTGCTTAATTGTTCTGGCAATGTATGTTGCTGAAAATTCTTAAGGTATTTTCCCCCCATTTGATTTCTTCATTAACTCGTTGGCTTCTCAGTAGTATATTGTTTAATTTCTACATATGTGTGAATTTTCTTTTTTTTTTTTTTGGTAATTGATTTTCTGTTTTGTACAATTGTGGTCTGAAAAGATGCTTGATATGATTTCAGTCTTTTAAATTTGTGACTTGTTTTGTGGCCTAATATATGATCTACCCTAGAGAATGTTTCATGTGCACTCAGAACAATGTGTATTCTGCTGCATTTGGAGGACTGTTCTGTATGTATCTATTAAGTTCATATGGTTTAATATGTTGTTTAACACCTATGTTTCCTTATTGACTTTCTATCTGGGTGATCTATCCATTGATGTAAGTGGGGTATTAAATCCCCTAATATTATTGTATTCATGTTTGTTAATAGTTGTTTTATATATTTAGGTACTCTTATGTTAAGTGCATATATATATGTATATATATGTATATATATATATATATATATATATATATATATATATATATATTTAAGATTTTATTTATTTATTTGAGAGAGAGAGAATGAGAGACAAAGAGCATGAGAGGGAGGAAGGTCAGAGGGAGAAGCAGACTCTCTGCTGAGCGGGGAGCCCAATGCGGGACTCGATCCTGGAACTCCAGGATCATGACCTGAGCCGAAGGCAGTCGCTTAACCAACTGAGCCACCCAGGCACCCATGTTAAGTGCATATATATTTACAAATGTTATATCTTCCTGTAGAATTTACCCTTTTATCATTATGTATGCCCAGATTTGTGTTTTATTATAGTATTTGTTCTAAAGTCTACTTTGTCTGATATAAGTATAGCTACTCCAGCTTTCTTTTGGTTTCCATTTGCAGGACACTTTTTTTTTCTATCCCTTCACTTCCAGTCTGGGTGTGTCCTTATATCTCAGGTGAGTCTCTTCTAGGCAGCATATAAGTGGCTCTTTTTTTCTTTTTTTCATTAATTCAGCCACACTATGTCTTTTGATTAGAGAGTTTAGTCTATTTACATTTAAAGTAATTATAAATAGGCATGTACCTATTGCCTTGTGTTGTTTTCTAATTGCTTTCTAGTTCCTCTCTGTTCCTTTCTTCTCCTCTTGCTCTCTTCCCCTGCAGTCTGATGCCTTTTTTTATGTTTGGATTCCATTCCCATTATCTCTAGTTTAATTTACTATAAGTTTTTGCTTTGTGGTTACCATGGTGCTTACATGTAACAGTCTCTATATATACCAGTCCATTTTCAGTTGATAACCAGTTAACTTTGAACACATTCTAAAACACCACCATTTTACTCCTCCACTCCACAATTCATGTTTTCAGTATAACATTTTACATCTTTTTATTTTGTACCCCTTAACTAATTGTTGTAGTTATGATTAAGTTTACTACTTTGGTCTTACAACCTTCATGCTATCTCTATAAGTGATTACTTCATTATCTTTACTATAGATTTACTTTTACTGGTGAGATTTTAATTTTTATACATTTTCTTGTTACTAATTAATGCCCTTCCTTTTTGGCTTAAAGAAGTCTCTTGAACATTTCTTGGAAGGTCTGTTTAGTGGTGGTGAACACCTTTAGTTTTTGCTTTCCTGAGAAACTATTTCTCCTTCAATTCTGAATGATAACATTGCCCAGTAGAATATTTGATTGGAAGTTTATGCTTTCAGCACTTTCAACATATCATGCCACTCTCTCGTCAATAAAGTTTCTGCTGGAAAAGTCTGAATAGTATTATGGGGACTCTATCATACATAACAAGTTGTTTTTCTCTTGCTGCTTTTATGATTCTGTTTACATTTAAATTTTAACATTTCAATTATAATATGTCTTGGTGTGGATCTTTTTAGATTTTTTTTTTTTTTTTTTTTTTTTTTTTCCTTTTTGGAACACTGAGCTTTCTGGACTCAGATGTCTTTTTCCTTTCCCAGGTTAGTGAACTTTTCAGCCATTTTTTTTCCAAATATGTTTGCTGTTCCTTTCTTCTTCTTTTTGTTTTCTGGGACCCTTTTATGCAAATATTTTTCTGCTTGATGTTGTCCTATAGGTCCCATCTTCACCTCTTTATTTTTTTTTTTTTTGCTGCTCTTTTTTGGTGAGTTCCACTGCCCTGTCTTCCAGGACACTGATCATTTCTTTTTTTTTTTTTTTTTTTTTTTTTTTTAGATTTTTTTTTTTTTTTTGACAGAGAGAGACATAGCGAGAGTAGGAACACAAGCAGGGGGAGTGGGAGAGGGAGAAGCAGGCTTCCGCAGAGCAGGGAGCCCGATGTGGGACTCGATCCCAGGACTCTGGGATCATGACCTGAGCCGAAGGCAGACGCTTAACGACTGAGCCACCCAGGTGCCCCGACACTGATCATTTCTTTTGCTTTGTCTAGTCTGCTGTTGAACCCCTTACCTCTTTGGTACAGGTCCTAAGGTTTGGGGTGTCTTCACTCCTCAAGGATATGCTCCATATTTGTGAAATCCCTTCTGCTTGTGAGTTGCTGTGCCAAGGGTGGGGTTTTGGGTAATACTACATCTTTACCGCTCTTACCAGTGTTGATGTGGCCTTTTTTGTTCTTTGTTGTGAAGGAGATGTTCAGCTAGTTTTCACATCTTCTTCAGAGAGACTTGTTCTATATGTAACTGTAGATTTGGTGTGTCTGTGGGAGGTGGCTAGTTCAGAATCTTCTCATGCCACCATCTTGAGGTGTCCCCATACATGTACCTTTTTAACTTATATATATATTTTAAAAGATTTATTTATTTATTTGAGAGCAGCGAGGGGTAGAGAGAGAGAGAGGGAGAGAGAGAAACCCAAGCAGACTCCAGGCTGAGTGCAGAGCCCAATGCAGAGCTCAATCCCAGGACCCAGAGATCATGACCTGAGCTGAAACTAAGGGTCTGATGCTTAACTGACCGAGCCACCCAGGTGCCCCTAACTCATATTTTTTATTAAAATCAATGATTGTTTTATCAATTGATTTGGAATCATGGAGGCCAGTGGTTTCTAATCTTAGAGAATGTATTTCTTTCATATTTATCTCTAGTGTACTTACAGCTATTCTTTATCAATAAAATATATATATAATATTATCATTAATATTTCAAAAGACAGTATATACTTGAAGTTGATAATGGATATAAATTCCCATTTCAAATTATATATATGTAGGGGCGCCTGGGTGGCTCAGTTGGTTGAGCCGCTGCCTTCAGCTCAGGTCATGATCCCAGGGTCCTGGGATCAAGCCCTGCATCGGGCTCCCTGCTTCGCGGGAGGCCTGCTTCTCCCTCTCCCACTCCTCCTGATTGTGTTCCCTCTCTTGCTGTGTCTGTCAAATAAATAAATAAAATCTTTAAAATAATTATATATATGTATATGTGTGCATATATAATATATATTTATATACACATATAATATAAAGATGGGTATGTTTATTTATTTAAAGCAGCTGAGTTCTTATTAGATTTTTAAAAACATTCTGGTGTAACTGATGAAAATCTTTTAACAGAAGGACAATTTTCTTTATTTTTTTTATTAGCATTATTATTTTTATTCTAAAGTTCCTTTGCAAGAATCTTGAAGTTGCTATTAATTTTGTAACATTTACATAAGCTAAAACTCCATCTGGAGAAATCATCATAAATCCACATACCATAGGATACAGAAATTCTACTATTCCACTATGTTAATGGAGAATGAATGAGAGAGAGGCCTCTGCCAAGCACCGTCTGTGGAGTCTCCCCTTCTTTTGGAACCCTGGAGAGCCATTCAGGAAGTGTGACCATAGGAACCACAGAAGCCAGGAGGGTATGAATGGTAATCTAGACAAATTAAGCACTATTTCTCTATTTTTGTTAGATAAAAATAAAAATAGAAGTATTAATGTCTTCCTTCACCACCACAGATTCATTTCATTCAACTGATAGAGCATCAAAGATTATCTTGCATTTCTTTTTTCTTTTATTTATCTAGGGTAACTGTTGAACTGAGAAATATTTTTTTTTCTATTAAAACAGATCAAATAAGCCATTTCACTGACCTGGTTTTTTAAAATTAAAAGCAAAATATGAAGCTGCATGAGATAAGTAAAAAAATAGAATTTTATAGAGTGATTGCTTCAGGAAGTCACTGTTAAATTGGGTGGACAGATTTGGGGAGGAGATGAGTAACACAGAGAGATGGAGAGAGGGGTCAGCTTTCAAGAACTTGGTGTCTATCAGCACATCTTACAATTCACTTTGAAATTTTGATTAATAGTCCTGTATTTATTAAAAAATAGCGTTCTAGGGGCTCCTGGGTGGCTCAGTTGATAAGCGTCTGCCTTTGGCTCAGGTCATGATCCCAGGGTCCTGGGATCGAGCCCCGCATCGGGCTCCCTGCTCGGGGGGAAGCCTGCTTCTCCCTCTCCCTCTGCTCCTGCTTGTGTCCCCTCTCTCTCTGTCTCTCTCTGTCAAATAAATAAATAAAATCTTTTTTAAAAAAGTAGCTTTCTATATTAAAAAAAAATTAAATTGCATTTCTCAAATATTTTTCCCTAACTTAAAAAAATCACATTTGAAATAATAATTTAAAATTACTTATGAGTGGCTATCAATTTTCACAGCTAGAATATTTGAATGTCTTTCTGTCTTTGAACTTTGACAAATCATTTTTATGTATTTGCTCTTGAGAAAGTAGAACAGCTTCATTAATAGTAATATTGCTCTCATGTGTTAAATGGCTACACTGAGGGAGACAGTGTGCTAGGAATCTTACATGTGTTACAGTTAATATTAAAATAGTCCTTTAGGGCAAATACACAAATACCCATATAATAGATGAGAAAATGAACAAAAGGTTCAGTAAGTTAAATATCACATTCGGTAAGATAGTTATTAAGTGACCACGTCCAGGATTGCCTAAGTCTTCAGTCATTCCTCTTTTTATCATCTTCTTATACACTGTCATCATGTTACAGTACCTGAATATTAAATAATTTTTCAGAACATTAGACCTTTAAAAATAAACTGGTATCAAGCAATTGATTACAGGTTTTAAGTGCATACAAAATTGATTTCTGCAAATGAAGAGAAGAAGCTTCATTTGTAAGCCTAAAAATTCCCAAACTGATATTATAAAGAAAGGAATGATTATTGTAATAAAATACACATAACCATAACTATAACTACATTAATGTTTATAGAACATGTATGTATTGTGGTTTTGTGTGTATGTTGATCACTCTAGAACTGTCAGTTGGCTCCTTTGTATCACTCATTTCTCAAAAAAAAAAAAAAAAAAAAGACTGGCTAAAATCTAGTTTTCTTGGAGTATGGAAAGAAATAACTGCCTCTTTAGTTAAATGTATGATCAACTGGACGTAATTTATGCTCTCTAACTTGACATCTGTATATTTTTTGACCAGTTATGCTACCATGGAAAATATGGGTTTTACTAATCTAGGTAGTGATCCAGAATTTTACACAATGTTACTTTTGCCTAACACATGTTTTGGTAAGATTTAACTTTGTATATACAGTATTATACGTAGATATGTAAAAAAAAAAAAAAAAAATTAAGATTTTATTTATTTACTTGAGTGAGCCCGAGCAGGGTGAGGGGCAGAAGGAGAGGGAGAAGTGGACTCCCCGCTGAGCAGGGAGCCCCATGTGGGGCTCGATCCCAGAACCCTGGGATTATGACCTGAGCCAAAAGCAGATGCTTAACTGACTAAACCACCCAAGCGCCCCTGTAAAAATTTTTAAATGAATTTGCTTTCATTCTTCCAAAGCATGGAACTATCCTCTGTGCCTTAGATGGCTGGGATTAGTGGTGACTTGGAGTTTTAGGGAAAAGCTCCCACGAGTAAAAAGCTGATAAAACTCAACTTTTCATGGATGAAAAGTAGGATTTAACAGCAAGATGTGAGAAATAAGTACTGTTGGAAAAGAGGATCCCATTATCATTCCTGGGCTTTCAACCACCAGACCTGAAGGTCTAAAGCCTCTGTGTTTTCTTCATGTGGAACATAGAGATCCGTGTTAATCATAAATGGCCTGCTGTTGCGAGTCAAAAGGAGGCCCTGACAATGATGGGAAGAAGAAAAAAAGGGGAAGAGAAGACAATAAAATTGCCAGGACTAAGAGTGCATTTTTCTTCTCTATGCTCTTGCTTGGAAAGAAGGCCATGTTCATTAGATGATTGAAGAGATCCCAAGGGTTGATAGTGTCTCATGAACCTATTCTCCATTTGGGAATTTGAAGGCAGAAAAGTGGGAAGCAACAAAACTAATGACATAGACGGTCAGACAGAAACTTGGTGGTTTTAACTCCTAGATGTAATATCATAAAGACACTCTGTTCTGGGAGGAATCCCAGTAAGACCTAAAATTATTTATGGCTGGGGAACTTGCCAGACAGATTCACCATAGGAGTGAGATGTATTTTTAGGGAATGCTGCTAAGTGAATCCCCAGGATGTTACAAGTCTGATGGTCACCAGAGCCAAACCTCTAGGGGTCTACAATGTCAGCAGCTGCTGAGGGGAGTTCAATTCAGGTTAGAATCCCGTGGATCTGTCCATAGGGGACTTACACTAGCTGCAATATTTAGCCACAAAGATCTGTAGGCAGAACAAGGACACCCTGGAGACAAGAGGGGGCAGATGACATCATGCTCCAGGACCCCCAGTGTTCCCAATGGCCACCCATAAGTATGCCTCTCCCTCTACCCTCCTGCAATTCACAGAAAGAACAATGGAAAGAGGGAAGGAGCTCACTGAGGCTGGACAGCCTGCAACCTTAGGAGATAGAGTTTCTTATCTATATTGTAACCAAAGAGGACTATTTAAATTAGTTTTTATCTTACAAACTTAAATTGGATTGGTCATTTTAATGAAGTTATTGTCGAACTAATTAACAGGTAGATTTTTTGAAGAAAACTAGATCAGCAAAAGGTAAAATAATTGTATTTATCATCTAAGGTAAGCGATGAGGTAAATCTATACCCCAATTATTATATATAAACCCCCACTACACACCCACAAGTGCATACTGAGGTAGGATCTTAGGTGTCCATTCATCCTCTCAAATATAGGCAATATTTTGTAACTCAGAAGTTTTCAAACTCAGACTTTATCATTCTTTGAATTTAAAGTAAAGCCAGGGCGTCTCTTGTTAGACAGTAAGAATAGGAAAAGGCAACATTTGTCAGTTTAAAATGTTATAATTCAGATATTTTCTAGGTATAAATTATAAAACTCTCTTGCTCAAACATATCTTTGTATTTATAAAATTCTATTGGAAGTTTAATGGGGAGAAAAAGGGCAAAGGATCTGGGTACTACTTCTCACTCCCTCACCAATAATGAACTTAGAAAAGAAAAAGAGAATAAATGTTCTACCTAAAGTAGTGTGATTTCTGTATAGTAGTCAATACTTGTGTGTTTGGTTTGGTGGTTTGTGTGTGTCTGTGTGTGTGTGTGTGTGTGTGTGTGTGTGTATGGTGTGTGTTTATATACACATACAAATACCCACCCTCCTCCATCCCCTCTTTAGGTTTCAGATTTTAAGTCCACCTTATTCTAAATTATTGACATTGTATCTAGAGCTATTCAGTCCTTTGGGCACAGGAAAGCAGTCACTAACACCTGTTTTCATTGCTACAGTTGCTTAACTTTTCTGTTTCTTTTTTCTCTATACCTAATGCTCGGTAATTTTCCACAAACAGTTTTATCATATTGCTCTTCAACTCAAGAGCCTTCTTATATTACAGTATTTAAATCAAAACTCCCAAACTCATGGCTGCCATTAACCAATCTTCTTCTAGTTCTATAACCTGCAACATTATTTTTGAAGACAAGTATGGTCATAGGCCCAACCAAGATAATCTGCATTTTTATCTCACTTTGTTTTTAATCTCACTTCTTATTATTTCTTAGCTAAGAATGCTTTAATATGCCTATATATATGCCTATATATATATATATATATATATATATATATATATATATATATATATTTTTTTTTTAGGGACACAGAAAGAGAGGGTGAGCTCGCATGAGAATTGGGGAAGGGGCAGAAGGAGAGAAATTCTTAAGCAGTCACAACACCCAGCTCCGAGACAGAGAGAGGCTCCATCTCAGGACCCTGGGCTGAAATCAAGAGTCAGAGCTTAACCAACTGAGCCACCCAGGCGCACCATGCCCATGATATTTCTAAGTCTTTTTTTCTACCAGTACCTTTTTTTGATAATTCATTACCATTAAATTCTTCAACAATTAAAAATCTCAAGACTTCTAGAAAGTCTTCTAATAATTTTTACAATAATTCTCTTCTTAGTTAACAATGAATTATCTCATTAATATTATTCAATTTGTTCTATATTGTGTAGAGTCTTATACGATTTTGTAGTACTTTAATATTTTTTACAAATAATATTTTCTATCAGAGACTTGAAACTCCCTCTTGTGAGTTAAATTGGTTCTTTCCAAATTCATATGTAGAAGTGCTAACCTAAGCATTTCAGAATGTAACCTTATTTAGAGATAAGGTGCTTGTAGAGGTAATCAAGTTCAATGAAGTCATTAGGTTGGGCCCAATCCAGTAGGACAAATGTCCTTGTATAAAGGGAAAGTTTGGAAAGAGACGGGCACAGAGGGAGAAATCCATGGGAAGATCACTGTGATGCTTCTACAAGCCAGGATCTCATAAGATTACCAGCAAACCACTAAAGCTAGGAGAGAAGCCTGGAACAGATTCTCTCACAGCCCTTAGAAGGAACCAGCCCTGCCAATGTCTTAACCTTGGACTTCTATCTTCCAAAACGTGAGCCAATATACTTCTGTTGTTTAAGCCACCCAGCGTATGGACCACAACAGCTCTAGCAAACTAATGCACTCTTCAGAGGAAGGAAGAAAAAAAAAACCTCTCTCACTACATCTGAAAACTGTGCTGCTTATCCAGAGCAAGCAGTGGGCACACAAAAGATGTTTTGTTTTTATCTCATTTAAGTAGTCAAGTAAGCTGAGCATTATTTTTTTTTTTTTAAGATTTTTTATTTATTTATTTGAGAGAGAGAATGAGATAGAGAGAGAGCATGAGAGGGGGAGGGTCAGAGGGAGAAGCAGACTCCCTGCCGAGCAGGGAGCCCGATGCGGGACTCAATCCTGGGACTCCAGGATCATGACCTGAGCCGAAGGCAGTCGCTTAACCAACTGAGCCACCCAGGCGCCCGCTGAGCATTAATTTTATTTAAGTAAATACATAGCATAACATTTTCTGATTTTAGATTTCTAAATCAAATGAGTAGAGGGAGTAAAATATATGCTACACTGAAATAAAGTCTAAATAAATGTATCACCCCCTATTTATGGTTATAAACACATCATCAACATTATTGGCATTTTCATGATATTCACAAGGTAAATGTATCCCTTTTACTTGGATATTTTATTTATTATCCTTTTAACTTTACAAAAGTTGATATAAATATCTTATTTTCTTCATCTAAATAGGTATGCCATTTTATTTTATATAATGACCTCATCTGATTTTCATTGTTATTCTATAAAATTTTTCCAAGGCACTATCCTTGTAAGAATTGACACAATAAATAGTGCTTCATCAGAATTTTATATTAATCAGAAGTTTATATTGCTGATGTTACCAACATCTGTAGAAAGATTTAAAGTGCCCATATTTTGCCTTAAAATGCCACAGATTTCCATATACAATAAAAAAAAGTTTTGAGGTCCTAAACATGGTTTAACTTGTAATGGCATTACCCATGTGACACACATACATGTCATTTTAACTCCTTATTAATGTTTCAACACTTTTATAAAGAAAAGCATCTTGAATATATGAAATACTTTAGAGGTTAAGATATTTTATCAATCAATTCATTCCCCATTGGTTGCCAAAATTACAGCACATAGCCTTGTAATTAGTAAATATAATGAAAAATAATTTTTAAAACTTTGTAATCTGAACTACTTTGAGTTGATATTAGCTTATGCATGACATGATTATCCTTTAGTATATATATAAAATTGTAATATAGGAGGGTTTCTTTAGTTTAAAAATATTATTTGGTCAAATATAGCTTGATAGGTACCCTGATATTACATAAAGAGAATCATTAAAATATAATCAAATAATACATATTTTTGAAATTGAGAGTGCATATATTTATCTATACTCTAAAGTAGAAGTACAAAACACATGGAGAGCATACAAACATCATTGTCAATATTCATGAGAGCAATATTTAAATCATTTGTGAATAGATAAAGGTGATTTTTTTTACTATTTCTTTTTAAAAATCCAGAATTTTTTTCATAACTGAAGACTAAGTTGTTCAAACAGCCATGATGGCTTTGATCTAAACAGATCTGCCCTTAATTAAAGTTTTATTCTCTTTGTACTCCACCTGCTCACCTTCAGGACCATTACTGTCAGTAACTTCTTCATTTACTATAGAGCATTAGAATAAATTTTTACTCCTATTTAAGAGAGTGAAAAAAATAAAAAAGGAATAAAGGGAAGGGAGGGAAGGGGGAACGAAAGAAGGAATAAAGAGAAGTAGTCTAACCTTTAAGAGTTTTATTAAAATTAGCTATTGTTCTTTCTTTACGGAACAAAGTAGCCCACACATTTTTTAACCTTATGCCATATCTTATGGACCTTAATTATACATGATATGCTTCTTTTCCTTTTTCTCCTAAAAATATATTAATAAAACCCAAATAGCAATTTTAGCACATAATTAATATGCTGAACTCTTTGTATTACTTTACTGTAGATACACATTAACACTTTTTTGATTATTTTGTTCTTGAGCCTTGCACTTTGCTGTAATTAAAGCCTACCTTTGAACAGTCAGAACTCCCTGATAAGATTTCATGTTCTCACTCTATCTTTTTTACTGGGAGGTGCAAAATTGTTAAAAATATACTGCCCCAAAATAAATGGACTAAGAAAACTATCTTCAATAACAACCAATAGGATATAATACTAAATCTCAACAAATAGACCAGAGAGAAATCATTTTCTTATCCCTTCATTTTGTTGGCAGAATTCGATTCCTTGAGGGTGTAGGACTGAGTTTCTGGTCACTTATTGACTGCCGACTAAAGATTGTTTCTAGCTTTTAAGAAGTCAACTTTATTCCTTGACTCATGCTTTGGCCCCTTTGCTTCATTTTCAAAGCCAATAATGGCAGGTCAAAACCTCTCATGCTTAGAATCTCTCCTGGCCAAACTGCCTTCCTCTTCTACTTTTAAAAACCCATGTGATTACATGTAGTCCACTTGGATAATCCAGGCTGATCTCCCTATTTTAAAGTCTGTAATCTTAATTCTACCTATAATGTCCTTTTGTATGTCACATACTCAACACCAGGGATTAGGGTGTGTGAAGATTAGACTTTTGTGGGAAGGAGGGCATTAGTCTGCCTTTGTGAGAAAAGTTTCTGCAGTGCTCCCTATAACTAAGCCCTCTCCCACTGACTGCTGGTATCATAAATTTCCCAGCTCTGGTGAATGGTTTGCCTACTCATTCTAGTGGTTTCCTTACCCTTCAGGCATTTCCTCTCAGTTGAAAGTGAATCTTTTTGGAGGTCTCTGTGCAGTGTCTTCTTCCAGAATTCTGTCCCATGAATTTTGGCCTTCTGTATTTCTCCAAATTCTAATTTTTGTCTCTTTAAACTCAGCCAGAAGAATGAACTGTATTTTGCCCTCCATTTCCTACACTGTATCCCGGAAAATACCCCACCTCATTTGGTTCCCTTTTCTCAGTCTTGTGCTGTTTATTGTGCAATGTTTAAAACCACTGTTTCATATGTTTTGTCAACTTTTCTAGTATTTTTTAATGCATGAAGACAATTTTTGTAGCAGTTATTCTTCATGAATAAAACTGGAAGTCTTTCAATTTTTGCTGATTAAAGACATTTTTCCTATAGAAATAGCCATACTACATTTTCTATAGTGTAATAACCAGTTGGTTAGTTGGAAAAGTGATTTATATTAGCCCAATCTTTTATTGATTATAAAATCTTAAAGGATTGGGAGAGTTTGAATTTAGAGGGGGAAAAAATGATGCTTGGGCAAAAATAGCTCCGAGTTTGAATGGCATTCTGCTGTTTTCATAAAAAAATAGGTGGTGAGGATGTCAATACTGAATATGTCAAAGACCTGCAATACTGGTAAGAAAAAATAAAAACCCATCACGGTTTTGAATAAAGGCAATATTTGCTCAAATATTGGATTTTCAGTGTGATGTTTAGGTTTTAAACTATGTATTTGTAGCTTGGAAAATCCTTTTTAATTGAAACTCTTTCAGGACAAAAATATGTATGAGTTTGAAGTTATCTAGTATCTAATCCCTAGACACACACGTATTTTTCTAGTAGTGAAACATTTTTATTAATAGGAAGATTTTTGATAACACATGCTTTTTCAGGAGAACCACTATCCTTTTATAGATTAATAGGCTGTATTTTAAAGAGAACATAACTGTCCTCTATCAAAATGGACACACCTCATGTTCAGGATGGATTTTGGTTTGCCAAATATTAATATTCTTGATGGAGGATATAATTCATTCATTTGCACATTTTCCCTAAGCACTGAAACATGGAGGGATTGTCACAGATATCATTCATAATTAGAGGAATAAAGCTAACCATCAATTTATTGTAGAGATGTGGTTTTGTGTCTATCCTTCACAAAGAGACCGCCTTACTTCTAACACAATTTTTTGCCCTGCTTGTATATTAGAAACACTGGCAAATCTTAAAGAATTATCAATACCCAGTCTAATCAGAATAAACAATGTAAATAAATAAATAAAAACTTCCTGCCTGATACTAAAAATGTCCAGTATTATAAACCACTTCTGGAATAGAAGGGAATTAGAGTTAAGTATAGCCAAGTAAATTAGTATTTAAAAACCTAAATATCTATATAAGTTTCAGTTATCCACACACAGATCAGACTCTTCACAGTTTTTGCTGCTTTCTTTAAAGAATCAATTGGTATTTTTTGTGTGTGTGTGCAGAGACCATGAACACTATATAGATTTATTTTCTTCTATCATTTTATAAGTTGGTAAAGTAATACATATCTGACTTTCTTTAAATGTGCATCAGTTTAATATGCATGGTTTCCTTTTCATTAAAACACACAATAATGTTGAAATAGTTTTTTAGAATATTATACTATTCCTGGATAAAATATTACCAATTTCTCTCAAGTTTTCATTTCAATGAGGAAAAAGAACAAATAAATCTAATTACCAAAAAAAAAAAACAAAAAATCAACAGTTAAATCATATTTTCAATGATAAACTATTTGACAAATCTCCACCTTTTCTTTTCCTCTGTGAAAGAAGAACTACAACTATAGGCAGTCAAACAAGTCTCAGAATGAACCCCGTACCACCAGTTCCCTGCTTTCCTTCATATCTCACTATTGCCAGAAAGATCCTTCTATCTATTTATTGAATATTGAATGAACATAGCCATTGTTCCCCAGGGAATTCAGAATTCAGTGAATACTAACAAGGAAACAGCTAAAGGAAACAGTGAGAGAAGTGTTTTGGCAAGACTAAACTTTCCTAATGCTTCTGATTGTGTGGTTCTGAGCAACACCTGGGAATTAGTGCTGGGACTCCAGAGTGCTGCTGCTGAGCAGGCAGGAAATGGTATAATGGGAGTTCAAGGAGGAGCTTGGTAAAACGGAGTTAGCCTATGCCGCTGCAAGTTATTACTATATGTAACATGTTTCAGAGACGGCTTTCAACTTACAGGAAGTTTTGACAGGGCAGAACCTCAAAGTGGTAAGAGAGTAACTTGGATTGTTATAAATTACAATTCAGGAAACTCAAGGGAGAGTCTCTAGTGGTTCTAGCTTTATTCTGCTTCAAATGAATATGATCTTTCTGATTGTTGGAGCTATAGAAGATATTGGGGAAGGGCATGAAGATAGGAAAGCTTTCTCCTGTATAAAAACAGCCAGTTGGAGCCTTGGGTGGTCTAAATGGGTCTAAATCTGCAAGTAACATCTACATGGGGCGGGGGGGGGGGGGGGGGGGGGCGCTTGCCATCCCCCCTCTAGTCCTTTGACAACTATTGGTCTTTCAGGACATGCTTTGCGCCAGGTTTTAGTTCATCTTGTAGATTTCTCTTTCTCTTACAATCTTAGAGTGAACCATAACAGTGTAAATTTATAAGTACAGTTTTGCTCAGAAATGTCTAATTTCTTTTTTTCTTTTGTGTCATAGCTGCAAAATTCTCAGAGGTGAACAAGAGGATGTGATGTTTCATTTTCCATCTCACCACCTCACACAGTGCATTTGAATGTCTAGGTGTTTTCCTGTTGATCATTTAGCTAAGGACCCACGAACTGGCCTGCCTATATTGTGTCCTGGACCTTTGCATATGACTAGCTATGGAATGTTCATATTCCATCTTCCCCAATTGATCCAGCCATGTGCCACCTTACTATGGATGTGGACACTACAGGTATGGTCAACTTTTGAATTGCTAATAAATTAAAATTTATGTTGAGGATAAATAAATGGTGGAGAAAAGAGAAGAAATTACATGAGATTAACCCATACCTGACTCTTGGTCAGAAAAATAAGGGAAATTAATAGAAATGGGGTGCCCATTCTCATCCCAATTCTCTCTTCAACAGGCAGAGATTTAAATAGAATTGAAAGGATACTCTAGATACTTTACTTTATAACTCAACTAGCATTCCCAAGAGGCTAGCCCTTGTCCAGTAACTAGCCCAGTTATCAGATATGTTTTCTTTAATGTTCCTAGACTTTTGAATGCCTTCTTTAACTATATTTTTCTGATTTGTGTTAGAGTATATGGATATGTGTGCATAGATAGTTATCTGTATTTACATGTGCATAGATGTATATGCACATATAATTCTACTGGGCAGCTACTAGTAAATGTTTAATTATATAATAATAGCCATTGGTAAGTATGGAATCACGCCCTTGTAGCAAATGTGAACACTGAAAAATGTTCCATTTTACAATCAATGTTTGCTTTCTTTTTTTATTTATTTTTATTTATTTTTAAAAAGATTTATTTATTTATTTGGGGAGGGTGAGGGGCTGAGGGAGAGAAAGAGAAAGAATCCCAAGCAGACTACCCGCAGAGTGAGGAACCCAAAGCAGGGCTTGATCCCAGGACACTGAGACCTTGACCTGAGCCAAAATCAAGATTTGAAGGCTCAACCAACTGAGCCATCCAGGTGCCCCTGCTTTCTACTTTTAATATCAGCCCCTCAGTGGCCCCATTTCTGAGATCAGATAGTAGCAGTATGCAAGGTCTTTCCCATCATTTACCTTATGCCCATTTTGAATTGCAAAGCCCTATGGAATGACACTTTAGATTATATTTGTAACCAAATCATAGCATTTTGAATAGCTTAGGAATTATACCATTAAATGAACTCCAAATATTCAGATTCTGAAATCTCCCAGTGAATTTCAGTTTGACTTTTCACTGAAACTCTGAATGTAACATCTCCCTTAGAATAACATCTCCCTTTTGATTCACATGCAGAATTGTACCATCCTGGGTCTCCTCTCCTGTCTTTTTTTATTACTAAGAAATTTAAAAATAAGGTAAAAGGGAGTTAAATAGTATCTTATTTATGTTCCCAGAAATGTATGCATTATATTAAATTGCAACAAAATATTATGATTACAATATAATAATGGTTATAGAACAGAAGTAGATTTCCATAACTACGTTATTAATTCTTATACAATGTTAATATTCTTTTTAAAAACTTTTTTTTAATTGGAAAAGTATTGAATTCTATTGAGTATTTAAATTTTACACATATAATAAAACCATACTGTCCCATATGAATTAGTAGTACTTTGGCACATTTAAAAATATGACAAAATAGATGTTCCTGTAAGATACGATTTTATAAAAACACACTATAAAGGAAAATTGGAGGAAATAGAAAACTCACTGGTGAAACATGGAGGGTTAAGGTCTTAGCGTGTAAAAGATATTACAGCTATAAGTCATGAAAAATTAAATGCCTTATAAATCAAATACTGAACATCTAGAATTAAACTGGCACCAAAGCCAACAGTTAAAAAATACAACCAATGCCCTCTTTTCAGTTTATAGAAAAGGTTTTAGAGAAAAAAAAAAATTTGAAGAATGAAAGTACGGAGGAGATTTTGTTCAAAGTTCCTACCTTGTGAAATATTTTTAAGGTCGTTCTCTGCAGCGTCAAAATCTGACTACATTTGCCGATGCAGTTGAAAAGCTGTGGCACCCAGGCCCCACCATATCCCAACATCTAAGGAATATGAAGTAATATTTAGTATAAATCCATTTGTGGAATTTGGAAAAGCTTAGGAACAGGCTTATTTTAAATTTATAGGTATTTCCCAACAGAAAATAGAAATTAATCTTCTTTTTGTGCTTTAGAAAATTTAATGTGGCGAACATTCTATCTTGTAATAGAAAATGCACCTTTTCTCATTGGTTAACTTAAAGAATTAGGACTTTGCCGACAGAAAGAAAATTGTAGAGATACTGATAAATTAAATGTCCCGTTGTTCTAAAACATAAAACAAAAAGATGTGAATGCAAGAAATGGACAGAAATTCAAAATCCACAATTCACAAAGCAGAATGATCTAAAACGAGAATGGGGAGGGTGAGAGCTGATTTTAAAACTACTAATTATATTGATCAAAGCTAGTTGTCCAATGTATTCATCATGTAGATATGCTTTATTCTTTAAAAGGAAATAGTGCTTTCATCTCTTGATTTCAGTCTCTTACTCTTCATAATAGACTCAACTGCATAACCTAATATATCCATGATAACACTTTAATTATGTAACTGCAATGTTTTTTGCCAGGAGTACACTTGCCAGAATGAGGGAATATCAAGCTACTAAGTAGCTTGACCCTTTGGTCTCTTCTGGCTTTGTGGATGAAAGCATATGTGGCTCTCATAGTGTCTCTCGCGGAGTAATGACAGAATAATCACTGGGGCATGAAACCACAACCTGTAGAGAGTTAATCATGACCATTAATCTCTGCCACATTCTTTTACTCTTTGACGATGGGAGTAGTGGCAGAAGGAGATTTTATTTTGTTTACTGAATATAAATGAATCTCAAATCAGCTCCTCGGCTTCTTGGTGGAAGCAGAGAAGAAAACAATACTGCAAGTTAGCTAATTTAAAATTACATATTGTGTGAAATTGATAATCACTTCTGGTGTGGAATTTTTGATCTTTGCACTGTGGTGATCTCATTCTAGGACTCAATGAATACATATCTACATTGCCAAGATCTTATAATCAAAGTTCTCAGGCACAGACATCTGAGAAAAGTTTATGGAAACTAAATTTTCCTAATCTGTCCTCATTTGAAATAAACCGTAGTCATGAAACTAAAGAGAAAATGAGTTCCTTTTTTTGAACCCCTGTGCTGCTTTGTTTTGTTATCTCAGCCATGAGATTACTGTATACTTATGTAGAATTTATGTTAGCTTGCAGCTCGAAAATGCCATTGATAATGTTTCTTGCAAAAACTTAAAGAGAGCTTTATATGTCAAAACTAGGAATCATAAGATCTTATGACACTATGTTTTCCATAATAAAGCAATGAGAATTTTTTTTTTTTTTTATTTGACAATAATGGAAGTTGATGGTTAGGGCTTTTTGAACATTTGGGAAAGAGGTAGAAGTACATTTAAAACAAAAATCCTAGGAAAGAATTTTACTCTGTTCATGGTTATATAAAAGATTTATGATAGGCAATATAGTTTAAAAAATTATGTAATGTATATTACTCCCTACCACCATCACCACACACACACTTTCTAGAAAATAATAAACACAATGATAAAGCAATTTGTTGTGGAAGGAAGACTAAGTTTAGCTTGCAAATCTCCTGATTGGAGACCTGACTCTGTCCCTTCCAATCAGAGTGAGTGAAGACAAGTTTCTTAAACTATTTAAGCCTCAGTTTCCTAACCTATTTAAGCCTCAGTTTCCTTAACTCAAAAGTGGAAGAATTGAATTAACTTTTTTTTATGGATAAGCTGTCAAAATACTTATTTGTTTAATAAAACCAACAAACTGCTTAAATGTTTAGTGTCTAAATTTTGATCTCTGAACTAATTATATTAATGTCTATTTCTACCCCAAATTGTATCCGATTTCACTAAAGCTTCACTATTAGCTTACATTGTTTTGAATCATCTTGAAAAAACTTGGGAATCATAATTACATGTCAACACAAACTCAGTAAAGGCCATGTAATCATCATCATCATCATCATCATCATAGCTATTTATTACTGAATGCTACTACGCACCAGGCATGGTTTTAGGAGATATTCATCATGTCATACATGATGTCATGAAGTTCTGAGCAAGTCCAATGTTTTTGATATATTTATCACAACATACTCATCACATTTTGAAATAATACAAAATAATAGGGTGGCTGAAAAAAAAGAGGAAAAAAATACCTGTCAATGGTTACAGTTATGCTCAACCTGACATACTAGGGGCACAATTAAATATGATACAGCATCAGTTGTCAGCTATGAACATTTAGGATCACCAGTATGAATCAGCTCCAGAGTCGCTTCTGACAGAAACTAAACCATCAAATCATTCAGCAAAATTTTAAAGCTATATTCATCTGAGCATAACCTCAATATCAGGGCTGATGACCTTGATCAAATACATACCAATAAAAACAATTGATGGTGGAAAATATGGCATTTGACTTATCTATTTGAGGTTTCCTTATGTTTCTAAACATTAAAGACATCAGTGGTGATGGAGTGAGCTCTGCTCACATTTTTGATTCCAAGTTCTAGCCATTTTGAATGGGACTATGTGTTATTTGGTACTTGGCAGATGATAATCTCCCTACTGGATTAAATACTATCCCCTTGAAGGTAGTTCAAAACCAGAAATGAAGATTATTTGAGGTCAGAACAAGGTAGGAAACTTACAAATATGACAGTGAAGATTTTAACCTGTCAAAGAACCTCATGAAATTTTTGGAGCCTTGAGTTCCATTTGGGACTGAGAGATTGTCACATTTCCCCTTAACATGAATCAACCTACCTAAAACACTTTTTCTGTGTTTTTGACACAGGCTATAATAACTTCATACTAAGTCTTTGAGACATTAAATTATATCATTAAAACTAATGAAGGTCTGTTGGTAAAATAGGTTAACAGGTAAAATAGAATGATAGATAATGACAGGAGAAATGCCAATCTTTAAATGAACTTATTTACAGTTTTGCCTTTTACATAATGAAGTCAAGGCAGCTTACAAAAAATGCAAAAAAAAAAAATTGTCTTAAAATGATTAAAAGCCTATAGAAAAAAATTAAAAATAAAATTAGGATTAAGCAAATGAGGACACAAAAATGCTACTGCAGGTGTAAAGTAGACCTTGGCTCTTGCATCTTATAGTCATAAAAAAAAACAATAATATGGTTGTAATTGTAAGTGAATTATAGAGACCATCAAGATGAAAATTAAAAAAAAATATGTATGTCTTTTCAACATTCTGCTCCTTTGATAAATATGATTTCATCCTCCACAATATTGTTTGAAGAATGAGCATAATGTAGTTATGCATTGTACTCTTAGTCAAGGTCTATGTATGCTCCGATGGCATACCAAGCGTTAAATGTAGATTTACACTGTGAAAATCACAGAAGAGATAGCAGAGGAAATATTTTTAAAAGTATGGTGATTTGCTCTGATTACTTTGATACTTCTACCCTTTTGGGTTTAGTTTATCATTTATCTCTTCAGAAACAAAAATTTAACAACTAAATTCAACTCACTGGATATAAACAAACACAATTTTATATTTTAAATATTTGCCACGATTCTGCTATGTGTATTCTGATTGAGTAACTATGAAGAATTGAAAGTAAAACCTGTTTGTAGCAAGATTTTTCAGAAGAAACTATTCTTCGAATATTGAGAGCTAGTTTTTATTTTACTTTTTCTGTAAATGTTCTTGGAATATAGAACATGCTTTCAAGCATCTATGAAATTAGTTCTTGAGATTTTTTAATAAATATGCATTAATATACTTCATTCTCAATGATCAAGATCAACCATGTGCAAGGCTTTTTAGTACACAGGTGATTAGGTTTATTGCTGAACCTATTTCCCTCTTTGTCCTGCCAGATTTGATTCTGGCCAAACATATTACAAACAGAGAGATGCTAATTCAAAGAGACATTTACAAATTGGTGAAGTATTCACAAGCACACAGCACAGTTGGGAAAGATTGTGTGTGAGTAGGTTAAAAAAGGAAGCTAGAACTCACATGCAAAATAAGCTGTGAGTTAAAAAAAAAAAAAAAAAAAAAAAAAAGGATGGCATTATAAGAAACAAGATAGAGATTTGCCATTGGCCTTTTCAACCAAGAATATTGAGGGAACACTTGATTTGTTTTAAACTCCCCCAACTCCGGCAAGTAGAATACCCACTTGGCCAGTACTGGGAACTGGAAATTGATAAATCACTGGAAGAAAAGAATTAGCCCTCAGTGGCTAGTTTTCTGAAGTTATTTGCCTCTGTTTGATGGAGAGCAGGGTCTCTGGTATTCCCATAAATGCCTTCAATAACAAGAGAGAGGTGAATCTGATGAAAGATAAGAAAACAAAAACAAAAGCAAAAAAAACTTTATCTGAGGTGAGAAAAAAAAAAATACCATACTTCAAAATGCATTATTTGAGGATCATGAACTTATACTCACTGACTTGATTTCTAACAGAAAGCAAGATTAAAAATGGTTGATAAAGGGAAAATGATGATATATAAAAAGCCAAGCCACATGGACTGGAATCTTAAAATCCAGGAGAGTCAGGAATCAACCTGTGTACGAGGAAGGATTTCACTATTAACTATGAAATTGATATAAAATTTGGTAGCATTCTTTATCTAATATTGGAACATTCCAGTTCATATGTTTAGTTTAAAGCCTGAGAAGAAAGTGTCTGCAATTTTCCCAGGTGGAATACGAAGGTGACTGTTGCAAGACAAAATAAAGATTGAAGTGGATTCAGTCAAATATCAGTGTATGACCTCATATTTACTCTGTTAACCAGCATTTATTTTTCTTCTTAGTGTCCCAAATACTTTTTTTCAATTTTATTTTATTATATTATGTTAATCACCATACATTACATCATTAGTTTTTGATGTAGTATTCCATGATTCATTGTTTGCGTATAACACCCAGTGCTCCATTCAATACATGCCCTCTTTAATACCCATCAGCAGGCCAACCCATCCCTCCACCCCCTCCTCTCTAGAACCGTCCGTTTGTTTCTCAGAGTCTATAGTCTCTCATGGTTCGTCTCCCCATCCGATTCCCCCCCCTTCATTTTTCCCTTTCTAATATCTTTTTTTTTTTTTTTAACCTATAATGTATTATTTGTTTCAGAGGTCCAGGTCTGTGATTCAACAGTCTTACACAATTCACAGCGCTCACTGTAGCCCATACCCTCCCCAATGTCTATCACCCAGCCACCCCATCCCTCCCACACCCCACCACTCCAGAAACCCTCAGTTTCTTTCCTGAGATTAAGAATTCCTCCTTATTAGTGAGATCACATGATACAGGTCTTTCTCTGATTGACTTATTTCGCTTAGCATAATACACACTTTTCCATCCATGTCGTTGCAAATGGCAAGATTTCGTTTTTATTGATGGCTGCATAATATTCTGTTGTATATATATACCGTATCTTCTTTATCCCATTCATCTGTTGATGGCCATCTTGGCTCTTTCAATAGTTTGGCTATTGTGGACATTGTTGCTATAAACATCGGGGTGCATGTACCCCTTCGGATCACTACATTTGTATCTTTGGGGTAAATACCCAGTAGTGCAATTGCTGGGTTGTAGGGTAGCTCTATTTTCAACTTTTTGAAGAACCTCCATACTGTTTTCCAGAGTGGCTGCACCAGCTTGCAGCCCCACCAAAATGTAGGAGGGTTCCCCTTTCTCTGCATCCTCGACAACATCTGTTACTTCCTGACTTGTTAATTTTAGCCATTCTGACTGGTGTGAGGTGGTATTTCATTGAGGTTTTGATTTGGATTTCCCTGATGCCGAGCGATGTTGAGCACTTTTTCATGTGTCTGTTGGCCATTTGAATGTCTTCTCTGGAAAAATGTCTGTTCATGTCTTCTGCCCATTTCTTGATTGGATTATTTGTTCTTTGGCTGTTGAATTTGAGAAGTTCTTTATAGATTTTGGATGCTAGCCCTTTATCTGATATGTCTTTTGCAAATATCTTCTCCCATTCTGTCAGCTGTCTTTTGGTTTTGTTGGCTATTTCTTTTCCTTTTTTGCAAAAGCTTTTTGTCTTAATGAAGTCCCAATAGTTCATTTTTGCCCTTGCTTCCCTTGCCTTTGGTGATGTTTCTAGGAAGAAGTTGTTGCAGCTGAGGTCGAAGAGATTGCTGCCTGTTTTCTCCTCAAGGATTTGGATGGACTCCTGTCTCACATTTAGGTCTTTCAACCATTTTGAGTCTATTTTTGTGTGTGGTGTAAGGAAATGGTCCATTTTCATTCTTCTGCATGTGGCTGTCCAATTTTCCCAACACCATTTGTTGAAGAGACTGTCTTTTTTCCATTGGATATTCTTTCCTGCTTTGTCAAAGACTAGTTGACCATAGAGTTGAGGATCCATTTCTGGGCTCTCTATTATGTTCCATTGATCTATATGTCTGTTTTTGTGCCAGTACCATACTGTCTTGATGATGACAGCTTTGTAATAGAGCTTGAAGTCCAGAATCGTGATGCCACAAGCTTTGCTTTTCTTTTTCAACATTCCTCTGGCTATTCGGGGTCTTTTCTGGTTCCACACAAATTTTAGGATTATTTGTTCCATTTCTTTGAAAAAAGTGGATGGTATTTTGATAGAGATTGCATTAAATGTGTAGATTGTTCTAGGTAGCATTGACATCTTCACAATATTTGTTCTTCCAATCCATGAGCATGGAACGTTTTTCCATTTCTTTGTGTCTTCCTCAATTTCTTTTATGAGTATTTTATAGTTTTCTGAGTACAGATTCTTTGCCTCTTTGGTTAGATTTATTCCTAGGTATCTTATGGTTTTGGGTGCAGTTGTAAATGGGGTCGACTCCTTAATGTCTCTTTCTTCTGTCTTGTTGGAGGTGTATAGAAATGCCACTGATTTCTGTGCATTGATTTTATATCCTGCCACTTTGCTGAATTCCTGTATGAGTTCCAGCAATTTTGTGTTGGAGTCTTCTGTGTTTTCCACATAAAGTATCATATCATATGCAAAGACTGAGAGTTTGACTTCTTCTTTGCCAATTGGGATGCCTTTTATTTCTTTTTGTTGTCTGCTGTGGCTAGGACTTCTAGTACTATGTTGAATACCAGTGGTAATAGTGGACATCCCTGCCGTGTTCCTGACCTTAAGGGGAAAGCTCTCAGGTTTTCCCCATTGAGAATGATATTTGCTGTGGGTTTTTCATAGATGGCTTTTATGATATTGAGGTACGTACCCTCTATCCCTATACTCTGAAGAGTTTTGATCAAGAAACAATGCAGTACTTTGTCAAATGCTTTTTCTGCATCTATTGAGAGGATCATACAGTTCTTGTTCTGTCTTTTATTAATGTATTGTTTCACATTGATTGATTTGCGGGTGTTGAACCAACCTTGCAGCCCAAGAATAAATCCCACTTGGTCATGGTGAATAATCCTTTTACTGTACTGTTGGATCCTATTGGCTAGTATTTTGGTGACAATTTTTGCATCTATGTTCATCAGGGATATTGGTCTGTAATTCTCCTTTTTGATAGGGTCTTTGAGTATGGGATCAAGGTAATGCAGGCCTCATAAAATGAGTTTGGAAGTTTTCCTTCCATTTCTACTTTTTGGAACAGTTTCAGAAGAATAGGTATTAATTCTCCTTGAAAGGTTTGGTGGAATTCCCCTGGGAAGACATCTGGCCCTGGGCTCTTGTTTGTTGGGAGATTTTTGATGACTGCTTCAGTTTCCTTAGTGGCTATAGGTCTGTTTAGATTTTTTATTTCTTCCTGGTTCAGTTTTGGTAGTTTATACATCTCTAGGAATGCATCTATTTCTTCCAGATTGTCTAATTTGCTGGCATAGAGTTGCTCGGAGTATGTTCTTATAATTGTTTGCATTTCTTTTGTGTTGGTTGTGATCTCTCCTTTTTCACTCATGAGAAAGCTGGGGTGGCAATCCTTATATCAGACAAATTAGATTTTAAACCAAAGACTATAATAAGAGATGAGGATGGGCACTATATCCTACTTAAAGGGTCTATCCAACAAGAAGATCTAACAATTGTAAAGATCTATGCCCCTAACATGGGAACAGCCAATTATATAAGCCAATTAATAACAAAATCAAAGGAATAATCGACAACAATACAATAATATTAGGGGACTTTAACAACCCTCTCACTGAAATGGACAGACCATCTAAGCAAAAGATCAGCAAGGAAATAAAGACTTTAAATGACACACTGGACCAAATGGACTTCACAGATATATTCAGAACATTCTATCCCAAAGCAACAGAATACACATTCTTCTCTAGTGCCCATGGAATATTCTCCAGAATAGATCACATCCTAGGTCACAAATGAGGTCTCAATCGGTACCAAAAGATTGGGATCATTCCCTGCATATTTTCAGACCACAATGCTTTGAAACCAGAACTCAATCACAAGAGGAAAGTCGGAAAGAACTCAAATACATGGAGGCTAAAGAGCATCCTACTAAAGAATGAATGGGTCAACAAAGAAATTAAAGAAGAATTTAAAAAATTCATGGAAACCAATGAAAATGAAAACACAACGGTTCAAAATCTTTGGGATGCAGCAAAGGCAGTCCTAAGAGGAAAGTATATAGCAATACAAGCCTTTCTCAAGGAACAAGAAAGGTCTCAGATACACAACCTAACCCTACACCTAAAGGAGCTGGAGAGAGAACAGCAAATAAAGCCTAAACTGAGCAGGAGAAGAGAAATAATAAAGATCAGAGCAGAAATCAATGAGATAGAAACCAAAAGAACAGTAGAACAGATCAACAAAACTAGGAGCTGGTTCTTTGAAAGAATTAATAAGATCGATAAACCCCTGGCCAGACTTATCAAAAAGAAAAGAGAAATGACCCAAATACTTTTATTAATGTCTAAGTCCAATTCTTTGTTTTAAAACATCTGAAATTGAAAATAAGCAATTATAGACAGCTATGTTATTGCAACAATAATAAAACAAATACTGGGCATATTTGAGAAAGTGGTAATGCATGCTCATGTTCTGTTGAAAACACAACTTCAAGAACTAGAGCCCCACCATCTATGCAAAAGTAATTTAAACAGCTATTTCTTCAAAACTTGGCAGCTTGGATTTTAATATACAGAATTTTAATAACACCAATTAACTAGAGGTTAAAATAAATGAAAGTTAAAGATATTTTTAAAGAATTAGTGTAGCCAATAGAATTGTCCTTATCTAGATCTGAATTTTAATTTTTGATTTAATCAATACCTCTAGCTAATGTTAATGTTATCCATCAAAGAAATATCTAGTGAGCACATACATTCACACACTATGCTAGAAATCAAATGAGATTTTAACAGAAGAATCTGTCATCATGAAGTATATTAGAGCCCTAACAAAACAATATTAGGATAATAGGAGTTGTGCTTAACAAATGTTCTTTTCACAGTCATGGACAAATTGTAGAAAAACAACTAGGCAAGGCCAGTAATTATAGTACATTGCCTCCCTTAGGGTTGAAGAGATGAGGAAAGGAATCTGTTACTGGAACACTGTGAGAGTATTTTGGAGATGAGCAGCCTTGAGAAGGGAAGTGCCTTTTGGTCAAGAGACACTTACTTCCAGCCCAAGGTGAACATTTAAGGAAGAGAACAAGAAAATAAATACATTGAATTCACCCTCTCTCCCCTCTCTGCTCTTGTACTTGGGCTTCATATTGGTCAAATCCAACTGGAAAACGAGGGAAAGGGGACCTGTTGATGATATCCATCCTCATCAGCATGCCAGGGGAGAGAGCAGGGCAGAGAGCATGGAGATAGATCCTAATGAGCAAATGGATGATGTTCAGTACCTACAGAATCTCGTAGGCAGGTAATTACAGTGCTCAGAAGTACTTGCTCTGATAGTGGTGACTAATTCCACTTACGTGCTTCATTTCATTTTTGTGAGGTCCTTGAAAGCAACTCACAGTAAGAAATGTGAGAGATATTAAGAATGGAACAGAATTAGCCAGGCAAAGCTGGTACTATAATAACCTAGACCTAGGTTTTCACAGTTTTGTGCTATAATGCACAGACCCGTTTTAAAGAGGAAAGAAAAATATAAAAACTCAGGGCGCCTGGGTGGCTCAGTTGGTTAAGCGACTGCCTTCGGCTCAGGTCATGATCCTGGAGTCCCGGGATCGAGTCCCACATCGGGCTCCCTGCTCGGCGGGGAGTCTGCTTCTCCCTCTGACCCTCCTCCCTCTCATGCTCTCTGTCTCTCATTCTCTCTCTCTCAAATAAATAAATAAAATCTTTAAAAAAAAAACAAAAAACTCATAGGTCAGGGCACCTGGGTGGCTCAGATGGTTAAGTGTCTGCCTTCGGCTCAGGTCATGATCTCTAGGTCCTGGGATCGAGCCCCATGTCAGGCTCCCAGCTCAGCAGGGAGTCTGCTTCTCTCTCTCCCTCTGACTCTTCCCATTCTTGTGCTCTGTCTCTGTATCTCTCTCAAATGAATAAATTAAAAAAAAAAAACTTAAAAAAAAACTCACAGGTCTGGGGACTGTCTTAAATTATTTATTTAAATATTCCTTAATTATATTCAAATATAAAACTATATAAATGTTATGCTTATTGCATATATTATAATATAAAATCTCAACAAAATGATTTTTTTAAAGATTTTATTTATTTGAGAGAGAGAGAATGAGAGAGAGAGCATGGGGGGGGGGGTCAGAGAGAGAAGCAGACTCCCCACTGAGCAGGGAGCCGGATGTGGGGCTCAGTCCTAGGACTCCAGGATCATGACCTGAGCCGAAGGCAGTTGCTTAACCAACTAAGCCACCCAGGCGACCCTCAACAAAATAATTTATTAACATTATAAAACAAATAGAATTCAAATTAATGTAATTTGCTTCTTGTGGAATCTAAAGCAAACCTAAATACCAAGGACTTTTATATGGATCATGTTTATACAACCATAGTTAGGTAACAACCCAATTTTCTTTCCTCTTGAAATTATTCAAGCCATTGGGGAATCCTCATTCACAGTTTCTTGGGGTTTTTTTGTTTGTTTCTTCCTCTCACTTTATAAGAATACATATTTTATATATCAAGGTGATCTTTACTCTTACTTTGTCCATGACAAGTGCTTATAGGGGCTCCTGAGTGGCTCAGTGGGTTGAGCATCTGACTCTTGGTTTCAGCTTAGGTCGTGATCTCAGGGTCATGAGATTGAGCTCCACATCAGACTCCAAGCTCAGCACAGTCTACTTGAGATTCTCTCTCCCTCTCCCTCCCCTTTGCCCTTTTCTCTTTCTCTCTAAAATAGATAAATAAAATTAAAAAAAAAAAAAAAAAAAGTAGTGCTGTGGCCAGAACTGTGAAGAATATAAGTATAAACACTGTGTCTTAGTCAATTAGGGCTCCAGTAACAAATTGCCATAGATGGAGTGGCTTATAAGCAATAGAAGAAATTTATTTCTCACTTCTGGAGGCTGAAATCCGAGATTAGAGTGCCAATATGGTTAGGTTCTCATGAAAGCCCTCCTCTGGGCAGGGGACTGCCAACTTCTTGTGCAGTCTCATGTGTGGGAGACAGATCCAGCTCCCTCTCTGGTCTCTTCTCAGAAGGTCACGAACTCCATTCATGATGGTTCCACCCTCCTGCATTAATTACCTCCCAATTGCTTCATCTCCTAATACCACCACATTAGGGATTAGATTTCAACTTATGAATTTTGTGGGGACACAAACATTCAGTCCATGATAGACATTTAATTGACACGGTAATTAGGCTGTCACTTCTTTTTTCTTTTTTTTTTTTAATTTATTTATTTATTTGACAGAGAGAGCAGGAACACAAGCAGTGAAGTGGGAGAGGGAGAAGCGGGCTTCCTGCCAAGCAGGGAGCCCAATACGAGGCTCGATCCCAGGACTACGGGATCATGACCGGAGCTGAAGGCAGACGCTTAAGGACTGAGCCACCCAGATGCCCCTAGGCTGTCACTTCTTAAAAGTCCTGCTCATCCTATGGCACCAACTTAAAAAAGTCACTTGTCAGGGAAGCTCCTCTGACATTTCAGATCAAGTAAGTTCCCCTGAAAAGTCCTCTCTTACCAATATGGGCCCTCCCTCTTCAACCCTTATTCATATCTATTTAGTAGGTGACCTCCAAATATTTCTGGTTTTTCTCCCAGGCACATGGTAGGCCTGTATCTTTCCTGTCAGGTTGAAGTTAGGTGAGGATGTGTGACTAGGAGAGGCGAGTAGAAGAGTCGGATGTCATGTTTAGGTAGGAGCTTTCAGATCCAGTGTATAACACTCTTCCTTCCCCACCAGCTCAGAGGGTGTCTGCTCTTGTGGAAGGGATTCCAGTGAGAACTGCCTTGGAGTAAGCAGCCTCTTGCTGACAAATCACAGTATGTAGCATGAGGGGCTTGCTATTTTTAGGCCACTAATATTTGTGGGTAGTTTATTAGAGCAAAAGCATACTGTAGCCTATTTTATGTGACGCATCACATGTGTCATTTTACATTTATGTGACTGATTGATTATCTGCCTACCCTACGTCATTATGATTCCAAAGGCAATCTTAATTTTCACTGTGCATGTTATTTTTGATACCTAGCAAAACACCTGATAAATATGAGGGACTCGTGTTAGGCAGAATAATTGTTTCCCAAAGATCCCCATGTCCAAATGCCTGGAATCTGTGAATGTGTTACTGTAAGTGGCAAAAGGCAATTTGCAGACGGTATAAAAGTTACACACATTAAAAGAAGGACATGATTCCGGATTATCAAGGTGGACTCAACTTAAATGTATGAGCTCTTAAAAGTTCAAGAGGAAGACAGCTGGTTGAGGGATGGGACAACAGAAGGAGGAAGAGGAGAGACTCAGAGTGTGAAAAGCCCAGACCTGGAACTCTTGGCTTTGAGAAGGGAGGAAGGGTGCCTGCCGTAGGAGAAGGCATGTGCGGAGCATCTAGAAGATAGTAATTGCAGTCAGTTGACAGACTGAAAACAACCAGGGGTCTCAGTGCTACCACCACAGGGACCAGAATTCTGCTAGAAACCTGAATAAGCAATGACACTGGTCCCCAGCCCCACCTCCAACTCTTAGAGTCTTCAGAAAGAAATGCACCCTGCTGTCCCTTTGATTTTAATCTGGCAAGAGACCCACATCAGAATTATAAGATAACACACTTGTACTGTTTTAAGACTCAAAGTTTTGGGTAATTTATTATAACTACAGTTGAAACTAAACATGCCTCAGTTAGTATATGCTGGAAAAATAAATAAATGAATAAATGAAAGAAACACCGGAATTTAAATCTATTACATGTTCATTTTAACAGATATACTATTATCTAAGATGGTATTATTTTTAATGGAATCTTATTTTTCTTATCCTTCCAAGATACATCTTTCATTTTCATTCATTTAAGAGATTTGGGTTAGGAGAAACCTTGCTCGGGGATGATCTTTGTTGCTTTATCAGCTGCTGATTTTGAGAAAGGTGTCAAAGTCTGCTGACTAGGTTTTTCCTTCTTCAAAGGGAGGGAATTAAGTGCCTCCCTCCCTCCATATTCTAGCTCGGCCAGGGAAGAAACTGGTCTAATTACTCCAACTTCAGGTTGTAATTGCCCATCTACATTTTCTGCCAAAAGTCCCTGTCTTGTTTCCACTCATTGTTAATGAAAACAGAAAGAAACATTTGCCCTGTGTGGCTCACCGGCTTTCTCTAACGCTTTGTCTCTAACCTGGAATCTCCCTGCTTTGGCGATCATGTTAAAAGACACCTCAGGGTTAGAGGTTTCTTCTTCAGAATCTTACTCCTTGCAAACAGGTGACTACGTGGTGACAGTCAAAGATGCTATCTTAAATCTCCAAACTTCCAGTTGTTTTCATTTATTGTTTTTTTTTAAAGACCAAAAATACATAAGTCTATGAAAAAGTGGAATTAAATAGGATTTCTTCAAAATATGTTAATGAGTTTTCACAAAACATCAGACAAGACTAAGTATGTTTGTCAAAGATCTGCTGGGAAAATATGAAAAAACACAAACACAAATCATCCATACCCGCCTACCCACCCACACCAAAGGAAGGAAGGAGGGAAGGAGGGAAGGAAGGAAGGAAGGAAGGATAGAGACACAAAAAGTAAAAACTCCCCTCCAAATACAATCTGTTTACTTTTTTTCTCCTCTGACTATAATTTTGTATTCAGGACTTAAAAATACTAAAATAATAATAATAATAATAATAATAATAATAATAATAAATTGATAATCTCAAATATCAGAGTTTGAATCATCCCCCAAAAGACAACATACATTCAGATTAAAGAGAGAGAATTTACTAAGGAAATATCTTTAAGTCAAATAATCATCTTAGTTTTCTATGTAAGAATTTAGTCAATATGAGATTTCATTTTATCAAAAAGCAACCTTCACCTTAATATTTATCTTAGGATTTTTCTGGCTGTTAAGATATTCTTAAAATTTCTCTCTAGGGAAATAGCATTTGTTAATCCACTGTGTCATTTTAAAAATATGTTATTGTCTTTGTAGGAATTTTTAAAACAGCTATCTTTATTCTAGGGAAAGATTCCAATTTATGTGACGATTTTGAAAATATTCTTCAAAGTTAATCCAGGCATAGCTCTTTTTCATTTAAAGGAAAGCTTTGCACCATATTAATATTTACAATTATAGGTGCTATATAGTCTTAACAAATTTCCTATTGTCTGAGTAATTCTTAATTGTATGGGACTACCCAAGGCGCTACCGGATGTTTAGTATTCTTGGGTATTTGTTTTTCACAAGCATAATTAGTGTTTTATTCTTTGAAGAATGGTTCTAAAACATCACACTAAGTCAGGCTGAAAGTTTTATAAGGATATGTTATTATATATTATAATAACATATTATCATAATATTATATATAATATATATAACATATATATTATATATAATATATATAAATATATAATTTATATTAATATTATATATTATATATTATATAATCATATATAAATATATTATATATATATGCTGGCGCCCCAAAATCTTGGTCATAGAGTTTATGATATACCAAGTTGGGAGTAGAACCCAAGTTTTCCAAGCAGGCATCATTTTTCTCTTGTCTGCATAGACTTCTCATTAGCTGCCTTCTGCTTTTGCTGCATTATCTCAGAGTCCCTCTGCTCTCTCTGAGAGGTAGTTGTCCTATTCTCTTTTCTTTTACCCTTGCTAATTACCTGGGATTTCTTCATGTTTTTCTGGCAAATGTCCACAGGCCATGCCAACCACCGGACAAAGCCTGGATGAGAGCTACTTGGAAAAGCAATGGCACCCTGCATGCTCAGCAGTCGTCCCCACATGTGGCTCTCGAAGGCTGAGCCTGTGCAGGCCCTCTGCACATCACTGTCACTAAATGTCATTAGCACTCCTATGTCTTTGTGGCAAAATTAAGATGTCCCATACATTTTCAATCCCTTCATCCCATGAGGTGATAGAGTCTCAGTTTGAAAACCATTGCAATAATATCCTACATTATCGCTGGACACAATCCTATTATGGGGGAAAAATCAGAGAAGAATTTCTTTTCATGTTTACACTAATAAAATATAAAAGTAAAATTGTGTTATAAAAGTAAAACTGTCCCACCTCCATTAAGTATGGAGGGGACACTTTTGCCAAATGATTTTTATTACCAGATGTCAGTTCTTTTTGATCTTGAACATGACTCATGATTTGCTTATTTGGAACAGAATCATCATTTTTTTTTTTTAAAGATTTTATTTATTTATTTGAGAGAGAGAGAATGAGAGAGAGCACATGAGAGGGGGGAGGGTCAGAGGGAGAAGCAGACTCCCTGCCGAGCAGGGAGCCTGATGTGGGACTCGATCCAGGGACTCCAGGATCATGACCTGAGCCGAAGGCAGTTGCTTAACCAACTGAGCCACCCAGGTGCCCCAGAATCATCATTTTTAATAAGTACCTAATGATATCTTGTGTAAGGGTTTCAAGTCATAGCAAGAAAATTTGAATTTGTATTCCTCAACATATTGTTGTTTCCAAATTCATGATCTTTACAATCTTAGAATTCTCTTTTTCTCCATTTCTCCACCTCTCTTCTCTACTACATAGGACAGGTCATAACCATTCTTTATTATTTATTTGGAATATATCAGTGCCGCTTTTCATTCATGCTGACAACCTTCTCATTTAGTTTCTTTCTTTTTCTTCTCATTTATATTTTCTTTTAAGATTTTATTTATTTAGTTGACAGAAAGAGAGAGAGAGAGAGGGCACAAGCAGGGGGAGTTGCAGGCAGAGAGAGAGGGAGAAGCAGGCTCCCCTGCTGAGCAAGGAGCCTGATACTGGGCTCCGTCCCAGGACCCTGGGATCATGACCTGAGCCGAAGGCCGACACTTAACTGACTGAGCCACCCAGGCTCCCTCTCTCATTTAGTTTTTTGTCAAAACTCTTCAATCATCATGCTACTCTACCTGGCTTATCAATGATTTCTAAAGCTAACAAACAAACAACAACAACAACTAAAACAGAAACAATGGCTAACATTTATTGGATGTATTATAAAATTATGTAATTTAATTCTGAGAACATACTGTGAAGATGAACACACCATCTGTTCCAGATGAAGAATCATGGTAAAAAACCCCCTTGACTAGGTTTCTTAGGAAGGTGGACTACAGATTAAATGTCCCAGGTAGTCGCAGGCTACTCACTGCAGGAAGTAATTCCACCAGGTGAACAAAGTTAACTCTTCTATTTTTTGGAAAAAAGTATTAATTTTATTGGGACCTCAAGTTGCATATTTCATAGGACTGAACTCTATTTTCCATTCACACTAAACTGATAAGTAACTTATACTAAGTAAAAGGGAAAGTAGGGATCAGAACATAACAACCCATTCATACCAGTTATCTCACTCTACACCACACTTCACTAGAAAAGACATCTGGATCAATAGTTATTCTTTTGTCTTTCACTGTTGGATGAGTGATTGAGTTGTTAGTAAAGTTGTTGTTCTCATTCATATAATCATAATTTCAACAAATACTTCTCAGTGCCTACTATTGACTAGCTACTATGCTAGTAAAAATGTGGCCAGTTATTTGGATCCTACAGACTTTCAACTCTTCAAGAATCTTGCTCTACCAAGTAATTCTCATTTTTTCATATATTTTCTACCATTTTCTCTCCTAGATCAGAGTTTAGCAAAATGTTTCTATGAAGTGCTAAATAGTAAATATTTTGGAGTATGTGGGTCAAACTGTCTCTGTTTAATCAATTATGTTGTTGAAGCCCAAACATGTGGCTGTGTTCCAATAAAGTTTTATTTAGGAAAACAGGCCATAGGCCAGATTTGATCCAAGGGCTATAACTTGCCAATCCATGTTCTACATACTTGCCCTTCAGCATATAAGCACACTCAAGTCTTTCCCTTATTAAAAAATCTAATCTTTGTAAGGCTTAACCTACTATATTAGTCTACTTTATTCTTTAACTTTAATATTTATAAATAAAATTGTTAGACTGTCTCTCACTACTTCCTCACTTCCTATTCAATTCTACAGTCACTGAAATCTTGTTTTTTCCTTGTTTTGCCCCCTTGCCATGGCTAAACCTAATAGGCATGTTTTAGCCATTGCCATATACTTTAGATCTCCATAGCATGCAACATTTCAAGTCTCTTTCTTCATGTTGCACACTGAATTTTCAAAAGATGGCAACAGTTTCTTCCATTCCACATGCTCTTCCAGAATCTTGCCATTTCCCCATCAAGAGGTAGAATGATATCCTCTTCACTTCAATTCCCATGAGACTGCAACCAATAAACTCTGTGGAAGTGACACTGGATAACTTCTGAGGTTAGGTATTAGAAGGCAATATATGCAGCGTATTAGCTGGAACTCTTGAACTAGAACTCTATGCCACCATGTAAGCAGTTTCACTGTCCTGAAGCTGTCTTGTAGAAAAGAAGCCCAAATTGCTCATGTGAAGGGATGCCATGGAGAAGCTTTGGGACTAATGAAGAGAGACAGATACAAAGACATTGCCCAGATGCTGCCCCTCCATCCACCCTGTGACTGCAACTATATCAGGTAACTTCAGCCAGAACCACCAAGCCAAGCCCTTCCCAAATCCATGACACACAGAAACCTAAGAAAGACTGGTATGATAGGTGCTATTTTAAGTCCTCACACTTAGACTGGTTTGCTACAAAGCAATAAATAACTTGGACCTTCCTTCAAATTATCTTCTTTCTTGACTTCTAGGCATTGATTGCTTTAAATTTCCTTTTGCTTTCCTAACACTCTTTCATAGTCTATATTAACTTTATTCTTCTTAAACACTCTAATTTTCCATGATGCTGGTCTCCGTGACTCTACCCCTCAGCTAATACCAGCCAACCCTACAGTTTCATCTATTATATGTAAATGATGGTTACTCCCACATTTCTCCTGAGGTTTCACGTTAAGTTTTGCAAGTGCTATTGAACTCACATGTACATCTCCCCACATATCTCTATCTCATAATACTCCAGATCAAAGCTATCACCCCACGGCTTTTCAACCTGTCCCTACCTTCTTTATATGCAATGTATGTATACTCCTACCCATTTTCTAAGGCAGAAAATAGGGAATTATCTTGTATCTTTTGTTTCCTTTACTTCATCATTACAAACTGTCACTGATTCTTTGTGTTTTTCTAAATGTTTTTCCTACTTTTAGTCAGTCTCTACATCACTAACAGAATATTGTATCTCAAAGGAAAATCTCATCCTCTCACTGTCTCTAGGGAAAGCGTAAATGTATTTTAAGAGCAATGAAACTCACTTCATCCTGCTGTCACAAACTGCAGGCTAAAATGTGTAACCACCCATCAAAGTGTTAAGATCTAAAAAAAAAACCTTTACATTTAATTTGTCACTCTCTGCTGAAAACACAGATGTGTCAGAGTTGAGATCTACACAGAATCCTAAAAGTTACAGGGGTCAATCATTTTGAAAAGCTCAGACTCTAGATACTCCATTCCCTGTCAAATGGTCATGCACTTTTCTCAAACAAGCCCATTTCTCTCATTGCTCTACCCTCATGTGCTCATTCCTGCATGCTCCAGCTTACCTTTTACATAACCTTAGCATAAGATTCACCACTCAGTACATAAGTCATTATCTGTGTAAATTATCTTTTCCTTCCACCAGACTTTGGCCTCCTTGAAAACATCAGTGCATCTTTTGCTCCATTTCATTCTATTTTACCCCTTGGAGACTCATTTAGAGCCTAAAACTTAGAAGGTAAGTAGTTTTGAATAATAACTATCAATGAAGGATTAATACATGTTTGCATAATTTTTAGGATATTTTGTAAACAAGCGTCTCCTTTAAAACAGATGGAGAAATGGAATGATTTTAGGAAACTGGGGACATTTTCTGGTAACTATTCTTGTTTGGGAACATCAGGAGGATATATTACCTTATAATTTAAAAAGGAGTCGTCATTAGCAATATACCTTGGAGCTGAGAAAACAATTATTGAAAGGAAAAAAGTGTATTTATTTGAAGCTTTAAAGAATAAGAATACTCATTAGAACTCCTAAATTAAAATATGAGATTGTCAAAAGAGACTATTTTAGGAAACTACTGTCATGTATGTTCATATTCCTGATAGTAATAGGCACAAAATAAAGATGGGCCATTATTAGTTTCATGAGAAATATTTTATTGTTCTTTTTCTTCATATATAATTAGAAATATTTTATAGAGAATGTTAAAAATAATACAAACCAGAGTTTGGAAGTGGAGAAAACCAAAAGAATTAATTGGATCAAGAGAATGAAGAAGAAAATTTGAGAGTAAAGAAAATAAGAACGAGAATTTTTACATCATGATAGTTATATAAAAACATGATTGGAGAGATATATATAGCAGCAACACATGTGAGGAAAACAGAAATCATTGTCAATAAATTCAATAGATTGCTTTGTAGCTATAAAAAATGAGTATATGTCTTCATTAACAAGTGTTGTATTTCGAATCAAGGTGATGCTTTGTCCTTCACTAATAAGACAAAATCTGGACAATTGTATTCAGTCCTGGCCACCATATTTTAGGGGCACCATATGGAAAAAAGTTTAAAGGAGAGGGAGTAGGATGATGAAGATTTACATGGAGACAGTTCAAACAAATGAGGAAATCACTTGTGGGAGCATTAGACATTTGCTGTGTGGTCCAAGGGAAAACTCTAAGGCCAAGTAAGGGAAATTACAGAGACACAGACTCTGGCTTGATACAAATAATTTTAAAACAATCAGATATGGTTTTTGTTTTTGATTTTTTAGAAAGGAGAGATGCTAGGTGTGGAGAATCTCAAGCAGTCTCCACACCTAGCGCAGAGCCCGATGCAGGGCTCCATCTCATCATCCTGAGATCATGACCTGAGACAAAATCAAGAGTTGGACACTTAACTGACTGAGCCACCCAGGCACCTCTAACAAACAGATATGTTTTATTCAGTTTCCAATAACTGGAGCTGTTCATTGAAAAAGAAGAATGACCACTCAGTGGAAGATTGACACATTTACAATTCAACTTGGGGCTAAGAGGAGAAAAATATATAGATATGGATATAGAGATATGTAAAATACAAGCGCCTCCTAAGGAGAGTGTATCTTGTTTTATAGATGGCTTTTGGCCTTTGTGGGTTGGCTGGGAGCTTGAGAGTAAGAACAAGAAAGTCATGAATAGCTCCAGACAGCAAAGTGAAAAGAACTTGGCATTGTTTTAAATGAATTAGAAAGTAAGGAGTGAGGTAGAGAAATTATAAAGAGTTAAGAACACCTCTGAGCTGCCATGAAACCAGGAACTATACGGGATGAAGGCACCAGAGTAAAACCTCTGGTGGTCTATTGGCTGAAAACATCCCTAACAGGAGTGTCTATAATTTGATGCTTAGCTTGTGGTGTCCCTAGAATGTACTCACCCCTTCTATCTTTCCTCATATTAAACCCTATTATCCACACAGAATGACTTGAAGGTGTTGTTACATTTTAATTTTATTTGTGGAAATCTGGGAAGGAGGTGTGTAGTTCTCAAAAAAAGATAAAGATGAGGTTCAGATCCATGCAATTCAGAAGGGAAAAAAAAGACGAGGGCCAGAGAGATTGTTCATACACTGGATGGAACTATATGTGGGCGTAGTGTTTTTCCAGACATTCATAAACCTTGCAGAGAAAACTTTGGGCCTCTCACTGCTTGAAACTGTGGAAAATGGAGTGATTTAAAATAAGCCTAACTTTGACAGTAAAACTGCAAACCCCAGCTGACATCTGCTTTATATACAGTCAATCTGTTCTGCCTGTTGATCACATTAGCCCTAAATGAGCTCTCTCCCTTCTGAACTCAATTCACTTAACATGTATCATGCACTACTTTGGGTTGCACTGCACTGTCTTGGAAACTCATTTAATTAGGACAGTGTTATTTGCATTTGCAAATATATCATGATATATGTGCTTATATCATGCCTCTGAAAATACTTATGAACTGCTAAAGGGCAAGACCCATCTTACAAAATATTTTAACTTTTCACAACACCTACCTCATGTTTGTCCAGGGAGGCCCTAAACAAATACTTATTGAGTTGATAAATCTCTATAAGCTAGAAACATTGTTTGTGGGAAGATTAGATTAATACCCACAGATCCACCTCCCTAGGTGTCTCAGAAGTCACTCGCAATTGTGTCTAAATGAAAAATTGTTTGAAAATATAAATTTCAAAAGAATTGTGATCGTATTAACATGTAGAATTTTCATGCAGAAAAGCTATGTAATTCTGGTGATAATTCTATTTGAACTTAGGAAGTTTATTTGGTAGGCATCAGTTCATCATAGCTTGATAACACTTCCCTCCCCAGTATTAATATGAGGATTAAGTTAGATCATATATGTAAGCAGTTAGCATGGTGTCATATTCTTCGGACTGCATATATGTTAACTGCTGTTATTCAATAATAAGTGTCATTTTTATGATTAAAACATAAACATAACAAGTTCTTGTTTAATTCATGCATCAGTTTTGAAATATCTTACGGAATATAATCTAGCAATCACTCTAACAGTTAAAAAGAGCTTTGGAAACTAAAAAGTTTCAGAAAATACATGTTAATTTTATGAAAGCTAGTATCTAAATAAATGGCATGTTACTGTTTGCAATGCAGTGATGAGAAACAGTGACTTCAACTCCAAGAGGTCTGTATTCAAGTTTTTAATTACCAACCTACGAGCTTTACAACTTTGAGAACATTATTTTTCAACTCAGCTTCCACAAATGTGAGTAAATACATCATCTGCTTCACAGCTTCTTGTGTAGGTTAAATGAGATAGTATGTGTAAAGCATGTGGCTCATGGCACTTAGTGCACACTCCAAAAAGAGGAATTGCTATTATCTAATCGCAGTGTTAATTAATAATGCTCTTTCACAGTAATTTTAAACATCATATTTTCTTGGTTCACTCTAATAGGAAAATATCACATTCAAACCTGATAATATAAATACCAAGAAACCAGTGTCTCAATATTTACAAGGTCAAGGTTTAAAAGTTTTCTGCATAGTTTGATATCTAACCACTACCATCCCTAATAAAGGAAGGAAGCATTTAAAAGTTTGTTGTATGCTTTCTCCAAAGGTGGTAAAATTAATTAGGGAGATGGGCAGTCTGCTGATTCATTTAATTATATATTACTACCAAAAGTGCAAAATTTCCCTGTTAAGTCTGTTGCCTAAAGGAGTTTTGGTTGATTCATCACCTCTTTCACTCAGAGTGTTGATCATTGTAAATGACTTTATTGACCCGTGGCTTGGTTCAGCATCATATGCTCCAGTGAACCAAGCAAAAAACAGCTGCTAAGTGCAGGTGACAAGTCTTCATGGAAAATTCAAGGACTGAATCAGCATTCTCTCTGCCATCAGGCTCGTGTGTTGTCACAGATTTCTAAATTTCTTGTGTGACAGGCATGATTTTTAAAGGGACTTGACCTAAAATAATGTAGCTTCCCATGGACGTTCATGACTTTCAGATAGTTAGAGACAATCTATTTTCAGAATTTGTATTCCAAATTCCTGGATCCATAGCCATAGTTATACCACATTTCTAATGGTTTATTAAGTGTCAATGGAAAATCTCAAGCCAAATATAATTTGATAAAATAACATGTGATATTTAATGTTTGAAATAATTTAGGAATCATTTGATGACTTGAAACACTGCAAAAAGAAACTAAATATCCATTAAAAGAAGAGTCAAAGGTAACTCAGTGGTAGAAAGATCCTAAAGTTAGAGAGATCTCAGTTTCCATCAGCTCTCCTTGCACTAAGGAGGCTTAACAGATCCTCCAGTTAGAAATAGCCTGATCTTCAGGACAACTCTTGGATTTAGAGCTGATTAAAAAAAAAAAAAAATCTGTTTCCTTCATTAGACTAAGTTTGGGATAGATTAGAAATTAAGTTTTATTGTCAAAGGCACAAAATGGATGTTTGTCAAGCAGGTTAATGAATTAAAGAATTCTAAAATTTTATTCAATGTCAAGAGAATGAGAAAACAAGTCCCAGTTTGGGAGAAAATATTTACAAAAGACATATCTGATCAGGGAACACTCATCGAAAAATATACAAAGAACTCTTAAAACTCAAGAATTAAAAAGCAACCTGATTTAAAAATGAGCCAAAGACTTGAACAGATATCAGATCAGAGAAGATGTACAGATGGCAAATAAGCATATGAAAGAGGCTCCACATCATATGTCATTAGAAAAGTGCAAATTAAAATAATGAGATTAGAGGGGCGCCTGGGTGGCTCAGTTGGTTAAGCGACTGCCTTCGGCTCAGGTCATGATCCTGGAGTCCCTGGATCGAGTCCCGCATCGGGCTCCCTGCTCAGCGGGGAGTCTGCTTCTCCCTCTGACCCTCCCCCTTCTCATGTGCTCTCTCTCTCTCATTCTCTCTCTCAAATAAATAAAATCTTAAAAAAAAAAAAAAATTACAAGATTAGAAAGGCCAAAATCCAGAGCACTGAAAATACCAAATGCCAGTGAGGATGTAGAGCAAAAGTAATTCTCATTTATTACTGGTAAAATGCAGAATGGTACAGCCAGTTTGAAGACCATTTGTAGGTTTCTTACAAAACTAAACTACTCTTACCATATGATCCAGCAAACAAGTTGAAAACGCATGTCCATATATAAACCTCACATAGATGGTTACAGCAGTTTTATTCATAATGGCCAAAACTTTGATACAACTTAAGATATCCTTTAGTAAGTGAATAAATTGTGGCACACCCAGAAAAAATGGAATATTAGTCAACACTAAAAGAAATGAGCTACCAAGCTATGAAAAGACATGGAGGAATCCTAAATGCATCTTACTAACTGAAAGAAGCCCATTTGAAAAGGTTACTTACAGTATAATTCCAACTATATGATATTCTTGAAAAGGCAAAACTATGGAGACAACAAAAAGCTTAGTGGCTGCCAAGGGTTGAGGGGAAGGATGGATGAGTAGGTAGAACAAAGAAGATTTAAAAAGAAAAAAAAATACGTAGAAAAAGGTGATTTCCTTAATCTAAATAATTCTAGGTTTATAATTTTAAAAGATTATATATATATATATATATATATATATATACACACACACATATATACATATATATAAAACTCATTTACTCATTCTTAACTTGTAATATCTTTATTATTAATTTATTTGTTGTCTAAAAGAAGCCCATCACTTTCTCAAAAATTCAAAACAAAATGACACCCTGCATTTTTTATTTGAAAACATGAAATCTATGATATTATGCTAAGACTTGCACTGCAAGTCTCAAACTGATGCAATGTTTACAACAATATTCAAAGATTTTCAGATAAATTTAGAAAATGTTAATTATAAACTTCACAGGCAGAAGACACGGTCTTATAAAAACTAGAGATCTATAATAGAAAAAAAAAAAAAAAATAGGTGACCTACTTTGAGCACTCACAAATCCAAAGGGTAAAGGAATTTGGTAGGAATTGATTTTTTACTCATAATAGTTAATATATGTAATAAACTCTTGAAAGGAGAAAGAGAAATTAGTATCAAGAGTTTTCGAACTGCTTGGGGACAATTTATAGCTATAGCAGTTTATTGTTATACACAAAGGAATACTAGATATTATTTTTCACTAATATCTAAGGAGTCTTCTTAGAATCAAAGTGAGGAATATTTGAGGAAACACTTTAGAACAGTCTTATATACTTCAGTTGTTAAGCAAAATATGAAACAGGGTTATTAATTTTTTAATAATATGAAATATATAAAGGCATGGTTACCAAAAATTAATTCAAGTCAGAATGCTTATGTAAAAACAGAAAAAAACATATGAGTAGCACCTAATAAAAATTAAGTTTATATCATAGGATAACTAATTTTGTTTAATACTTCTCAATCTTTAATGTGCCTAATAGTCACTTGGGGATTTTGTGCAAAATGAAGATATTAATTCAGCTGACGTTGGTTTACTTCTGTTATTTCTAATAAGCTCCTAATTAATGGCAATTCTACTCTAACCTACAAAGCATGGAAATTCAAACTCCAAAGTGGCAAGAAGGTCTGACTTCACACTGAGTTGATTAATAGGATAGAACTTTTTAGCAGAGAGCAAAAATTCATGTGATTTTACAACAAGTGATATTCTTATTTTCCTACTACTATACAGCTGACAAATAGTAGGCAGGGTAGAGTGGGGAAAAGCATAGTGGTGTCAACAGGAGTGTTTTTTCATGTTAAGTTTGTGAGAGCACAAATATGAAGGTATCATCTAAACAGAGTCTAAAGTTTAGAAGTTCATATATTCTAGACAAACAACATTTTGTTTGTTTGAGGAACATTTTGCATTACCCTTTCAATCATTAATAGAATAGATATGTCCTTTTATACTTGTGTACGTACATAGGTCTCAAGTGTCTCTTTAATATTCCTCCATTTAATTATTGACAGGAAGTTCAACTTTTTTAAATAAATGAAATAAAATGAGTAAACTACTTAAATGCTAGTGAATATTTTTGTAATTAGTGTTCATTGGATTTGAAAACCTTTTGCTGCTGTAGTTCGGATACCCGATCACAAGCCTAAATTGAACAGCTGGTTGTAACAAATCCAAAGTGTGCTTAGCATGCATAAAATGCCAACTGGTATGTTGAGGAAATTCTATTGCTTTAGGCAACCCATTCATTTATATTAGACCTAATACAGTAGTGGTCCCAACAGAGCTCCGTGGACTCCTGTTATCAGCCAAAGCAAAATGGAACTCTAATCAAACTCAGGCTAAAATTTAAAATGAGCAAAGCTAGGAGAGAAGCTTATATCTAATATATGTTCCCCACATTCTGCAATTATAGACAGGGCCCATAGAACACATATTCTACTGTTATTAATGTTTAAGAGAACTATTTACATCTTTTAGGCAAATCAGATCATATTACCCCATGACTTAAAAATATTTAGACTTATCCACAAAATCCATATTCCTGAGCATAATACATAATATACTTTGGTAATCTGTTTGCCTGTCTACTTCTCCAGAGCCAATAGCCTTTGTATCTTCATGATAACCCCACATCCCAGCCATGCCAGACTACATCTACTTTCCCTAATCCTCTGTGGTCATTTAGAATATCCTCCCTCTCCCTACAATTCTTTCATGCATTCTTCTCATCATTTTAGAGACAACTCAAACATCAAGCTCTCTGGGATCCTTTTCAGATTGAGAAAAGAAAAAAAGAAACTGATTTCCTCTTTATTGTCTGATTTCTTCTTTATTGTCTCCCACAATTTGCAAAGCATCTTCTTACTTATTTGTTTACTTATATATTTATTTATTAGCAATTATTACATGCTGTATTATTTCTGCCATTTTGGAGGGGAGAAAATTCCCCCAAACTTTCAGTTGACTCTTCCCCCAATGATATCTTCTCCCTTTTTTTTTGAAAGAGGGAGAGGGAGCACGAGTGGGGGTGAGGGGAGAGGGAAAGAGAGAATCTTTAAGCAGGCTCCACACTCAGTGCAGAGCCCTGTGCAGGGCTCAATCTCAGGACCCTGAGGTCATGACCTGAGCCCAAATCAAGAGTTGGATGCTTAACCAACTGAGCCACCCAGGTGCCCCAATTTCTTCTCTTTAAGGGTTAAAAATCTAGTACAAGGATGTTGCCATTATCCAATCATTCCGATGTTAAGTATACTTTAAGGAATTAGGGAAAGAACTACAGTGTGGGTTAACAACTGAGTTCACTGTGATTCAAATGTAGTTCAAGATTTCCTACATCACCTGACCATCATAATCTCCGACTTTGGCAGGTCACCACATATTTTGGATCACAGCAATTATCACTTTAGAGCCAGAATGTAAATTTTCAGGGATTTATATTTTCTTCCCCTCCCTGTACGGTCACCCTAGTAAGTGACCCTAAGTTTCTTTGAAGAAGGCATGGAAGAAAATGTACAATGTTACTTCACGAAGTGTGGCTGGTCCCTATCATTCAAAAAGTTCCAGATATATGAACTGGCCTTGTTTAGGGAGCCATGATTCTCCATTGTGGAAATTCCAGTTACGTTCCTGATCACAGACATAAAACATGTCGTTGTTGTATATATTGAGTAAAATTTTAGTAGTAACAGTATGACCAGTTGGCTAATAGCAAAGATCCCTGCAAGTTAAAACATACTGATTAGTAATTTGCTCCTACGGTTTAATTATAATTTTATCATCTTAGCCTTGGTGTGTATCTACTTAGTTTCTATTACTCTGAAATCCATCTCTTGGATGTACTGATATAGCTCAATGGTGACAAATGAAGAATCAATGGTGACACCTCCCACCCTGATGTTTGATCTGCTGTGACAGCACCACGGAATGTTTCAGGTGGTACTTGAAAGGTCTGGCATCCTCACCTCCTATCGATATTTCAATGTCTTCATGAGACAGTGTCCTTTGAGTCCTCTAGGTGGGAGTGAGGTAGAAGAGAGTAGGGAGAGTGTCTGCACATAGTAAATCTGCTCCAACATTCTTACCTCTCCAAGTCTTCATATTCTTTCTTCTGTGTTACGATAAATAAGTTATGGCATTTCAACCTACTTAGATGTAGGTCACTATTGGGTATATATTTTAGTCAACCTACCAAATAAACTCTTCGTGCTACTTTCTTATGCACAATAAATCCTATTATATCAAGAATCTCTGTTAGGCGCCCCCATAATAATAAATTCAGCCCGATCCATTATTATATTTTGTCATCCTTTGTCTAATTCTCTTAGGATACATTATTTCACATACTCCCTGGCTTTTTGCTGGTATCAATTAGCAAAATCTTGCAATTATTTTGAAGTATGAGTTACCTCCTCTTAGGTCAGATTTTGTATGTATTCTTCTCAATTATACTGAACTCTTAGAAGAGTTCTGACTCTTATTATGGGTCAGGAGATAATAAGGGAGGACAGTGAGTCTTGAGGAAAATGGCAGCCTTTGCAGAGAAAAATCCCTCCAGTGAATTATTATGCGATCATCAAGCAAAAGAAGGATAATCTTCTCAAAAGAAGTAAGACTTCTTCAGCTAATGAGACAGGATTTCAAGTTTCTCAGCTTAATCCAAACCCATTCAGATAGCCTTTGAAACTTTCTGATTTTCTTGCAATGATTCGGTCTAACAACAAAGTCACGGGCTTGTGTATGTGTTTTGTCCTTTGTTCATCTATAAGCTCTCAAGAGAAGTTGAAACAATTATTCCATCTTATAGCCTTGTAATCACCATTATGAACAAATTGTGAAGGACAGTTATAATCTCTGGAGCTTTACCTCAGAAGACCCTTTGTCACAGGGAAATGTGATTGGTTATTTGGCTAATTAGGAAGCCACCGCATGCTATATGGATTACTAGTATCCCATTTGCCTTTAGCAAATAGTTTAGTATTGTACTCAAGCTTAGGGACATGATCAAACCAATTCCCCAGACCCAATATGGGTATCCCACTCCATTTTTGTTATCAACTCTTCTTGCATCCACTTCAAGTATCAACTGTTTATTCAGTCTGTATTGAATCAGGAGAACAGAAATCACAACAGTTATTTTACATCTTGGAAAACTGAAAATGCAAGAAAAGAGTAAGAGCTAGTAAATGCTGGAAGCAGCTACTACTCTTAGGGTTCAGGGAACAGAGAATTCTTAGGTTTCTTTCATATTCAAATAAAGCCTTTTTAAAAAAGTGACATGAACAAACCTCTAATTTACATGCTTTGTCTGGAAGTAGACCCCTCCTTTTTTTTTTTTTTTTTTTTTTAACAACAAAGGACTTTGAAATGTTTTCTTTTCTCAAGGACAGCTACTACTTTTTAAGGTTGCAAAGTACCTAAAAGATGGAGAAGGTGCCCCCAGGTGGCCGGCAAAGGGCACTGCTTGTCGGGTGTAACCACTTGAGGGGCAAGATGAGGCTAGTTCTGTGAGTACTAGAAGCAGTTGGGAGCAAAGCAAATAGTTCAATCAACTGCTGCTGGTGAGGTGAAGAGCCCCATGAGGTAATGCTGACAACAGCAGCAAGCAGAGGAAAGAGAGAGGTCTTTGCCGTCCTCCTGCCTTCCATCTCCCTCTAGCACATTCTTGGCTAGAATCAAATGGGAAACAAGCTGGAAAAGAAGAAACACTGTCTAAAGAGCCTCTGCCCCCATTAGAGGATGGAGGGGCAATTTTGGAAGTAAAAAACAAAACAAAACAAAACTCCCAAGTGTTTAATTGCTGGCATGGTTTTATTTCTTTTATTTATTAGGGAAACCCCTAATCTATTCTTCAGACATCTTTGTAGCCACTCATATAGTTAAAATAATACATCACACCTATTAGTTGCCCAGCAACGTTTTTTGAATGATTGAATGAATGATAGTAAGAAGATATTTTAGATGGTTTTTTGAGTACTGTGGATTCAGAAACATTCAATATAAATATCAATTGGACTGTTGTTTTTATGCCTATGATTATGTCAGTCACTCTTGTAAGCTTTCTACCTGTATGATCTCATCGAAGCCTTGGATCACCCTAGAAGATAAATACCATTATTTTTTCTTATTATGGAGAGGATGAAACTCAAGCTTACGGATGTTAAAAACAAACAAAAAAGTTTCTCCGTGGTTCTAGAGTAAGAGAGATGATATAACAGTGTTTTTTTTGTTTGTTTGTTTGTTTTGTTTTGTTTTGTTTTTTAATGTGCTTCAGAGACAGAAAGACCTGAATCTGAAATTCAACGGGCAATTCCCTTTTCCCTTATCAATAATTTCAAAATTGAGCTTCAGAAATTTATTCTGGAAAACTTCTAGTGTTCTCAGTGATAATTTTGCTGCTATGGGTCACAGTGCTCTGTCCTCAGTAGATTTAAGGAACGGTTTATCAAGGAGTATTCTTGTCAATGAATTGAAAAGCTCTCTAGTTCCAGCCAAAAAGTTATATCGATTTATGAGAGAAGCAGTCCATAACTAGATGGGGGACATGATACCCTGGGTACCTCTATCAGCCAACAACAAAACTTTATGAAATATAATATTAAAAGCACAATAAATTATTAAATGAACATCAAGAAAGTGCATTAGAGAATATAAGTCAATTTACAAGGAATAAATATGCCAGCACACACAGTAACTCACAAAGGAATTGGTGGCACAGAAGACAATTGACATTTTAAATGCTTTTCCTATCTGTTCTTTTGCAGGAACTCTAAACATCTTCAGAAACTAGTGTTTTATTTATGCTTCCTATACACTTTTATCTGTGCATTGTTTCAAGAAACCTTCCAAAATTTAATTAGCATGTTAGCAAAATAGTCCAATCCTTTGGCTCTCATTTCAATATCTTTCAAATTCAAATCAATGTCCCAAAAGGGAGCATAGACAAATCTCCACCTCGTACGTACTCTCTGCCTTAAAGTGCTTTCTTTTACCAAACACTGTAGATTTTGTTTTCTGAGGCATCTCTAATTATATACATTGCATAATGACCCAATATATTCATCCATGGTGCTTTCTCTCTGTAACAGTTGTACACATAGTAGCTTAACTAGCATAATACAAGTGCATGCTGTTGAATGAATAGTCAGGAAAGCAAGAGCAGGACGGTTCAGCGGCATGGATACAAGTTTTATAGGTATCAACCATCATGTGAGGGTTAGAACAGAAGACCTTTAGCTAATTGTATTGCCCTCATTTTAAATGAAAAGAAAATGGGTCAGGAGAAGGAGAGGAAATTGGAGACATGAAAACATCTTCAAAAATCACTTACATATTTCGTGCTAATAAGAACATTTAAAAAATATTCCTTCAACTGATAGGCATTAATAAGTAGCATGGACGTTGCACTATGAGGACTGGAAAATTTACAAAGGATTTTCTTTCCATTTCTGAATCATACAGTTTGAATAAAAGGAAGTGGTACAGACACAATAAATGTTTAGTTAATAATACAAGGTCTTAGGTGATTAACAGTAGAGGAATTCCCAAGGATTTGTAGAAAGATTGGTAATGTTTGAATTAGCAGAGAAGTCAAGAAAGACTAATCAAAGCAAGATTATCAGAGGCAAAATTTGAGAGCATGTTGGAGGAGAGGGAAAATACAGCTTAGCTTGAGCCCAGAGTAATCAACAATCATGTCAGAAACTTTGGTCAAGGCCAAATTATGAAGAATCTCAATCTGCCTGAGGATTTTGGATTCTTATAAGCAATATGAAGCCAACTATTTCTACCCACAAGAGAAATAGGTCTAGAAAGTATAATATGAAATTTAAAATGCTTAATTGTGTTCCTTAATTCAACCATAGTGCTTTAAAAATAAAGTTATTGTTGCTATCTGATAATCAACAAATATGGGATTGAATTATTTGATTGCTCTAGTTTATTCATTCATTCTACCAGAGCACTAAATTATGAATAGCAAATACGTGTTACAAGTATGGACTAACTTGCCTCCCCCCCAACACACACACACATCCTATTCTGCAAAAGGAAAAAAAAAAAAAAAAAAACTAGCAAAGAAAGATTGCCAGTTAATTAGGGACATATTTCGTGAAGATCCACGATGTGCTTTAGAATTATTCTCCACACAGCAGAAGCAGTTATTACCAATCAAAAGTATTGTCAAAAACAGCAAGATATACTATACATCTATTAGAATGACTAAAACCTAGAACACTGACAACACCAAATTCTGGCAAGGATGTGGAGCAATGGGAACTCTTATTTACTGCTGGTGAGAATGCAAAATGATAGAGCGACTTTCAAGCACAGTTTGATACACTAAACACACTCACCATATGAACAAGCAATCATGCTCATTGGTATTTACCCAAATGAATTAAGAACTTATGTTCACACAAAAAAACACGCATAGGGATATTTGTAACAGCTTTATCCATGATTGTCAAAACTTGGAAGCAATTAAAATGTCCTTCAGTAGGTGAATGGATAAATACATTGGTTAATCTATACAATGGATTATTTTTCAGCAATATAAAGAAATGAGCTATCAAGGCGCACAGAGACATGGAGAAACCACAGGAAAAGCACACTGCAAAGTGAAAGAAGCCAACCTGAAAAGACTGCCTTCTGTAGGACTCCAACATGACATCCTTGTAAAGGCAAAACTATGGAGACAGTTGAAAGATCAGAGGTTCAGAGGGAGGAATGGAGAGAGAAAAACCTATTCAGGTGGAGCACAGGGGAATTTAGAGCAGTGAAACTGTTCTACATGTAAATATATGGGTGGATAGATGCCATTATACATTTGTCAGAACCCAAAGAATATACAATACAAAGAGTGAACCCTAAGGTAAACTATGGACTTTAGCTAATAATGATTTGTAAATAATGGCTCGTTCATTGTAACGGATGTCTCACACTAAGGCAAGATATTAATGACGGGAAACTAGCAGGGTAGAGGAGATGGAGGTGAAGGAGTATATGGGAACTCTATGCTCTTCTCATTTTTGGTAAACCTAAAACTGATCTAAAAATTTAAGTCTATTCATTTAACAAAATGTGTATGGCCTCGATGTTGGAAGCCCATTGGCCACGCCTGCTCTAACTGTCAATCATTATACCCTATGGTTTACTACTGGATCTTCTCCCACTTCATTTCTGCCAAGCATGGGTATGAATGGATAACTGGAGATGAGTAGCATTTGTATAGCTTCTAGACAAATAGTAAGACCCTTATTTCTACCTATATGTTATCCACTCTATAATTAATAAAATGTATGTACTGGTCTAATACATTATTTTCCATTAGTGTCAGTAATTCTGTGCCCAAATCCTCTCATTTACAATTTCGAGTGACTGGAATTTGGTAAACAACAAGGTTTAAGAATTCAGTCACATGTCTCAAGATATAGTCATAATGGACGGAAAATACTGACGATTAGAAGGGGCATAATATGGGGCGCCTGGGTGGCTCAGTTGGTTGGGCGACTGCCTTCGGCTCAGGTCATGATCCTGGAGTCCCTGGATCGAGTCCCGCATAGGGCTCCCTGCTCGGCGGGGAGCCTGCTTCTCCCTCTGACCCTCCCCCCTCTCATGTGCTCTCTCTCTCAAATAAATAAATAAATCTTTAAAAAAAAAAAAAAAAGAAGGGGCATAATATGGACCAATCTAGGTAATACCTCAGCAAATTATAACATAAAATATCTAGAGATAATCATATGTTCTGTATATGTGTGTGAACTAGTGGTGGGGGAGGGATTGAACACAGTGAGGATCATTGATTAAGGTAGGAAATGGAAAACATAGAACACATGTCACCAGTAAATGTGATTATATTTTCATGTAATTCAAACTCTATAAAAAACAATGATATCCATGTATACATACACAGATATTTTCACCCAGCCATGTACACACAGAGTTTCACAAAGATGAATAGGCCCAGGGGTGATTTTGGAGAGTGTGATTTGGAGAGTGTGATTTGGAGAATGGTAATATCAACAACAATAAATATAAACAGACTCTGCTTTCTAATTAGAAACATCATCTATCTCAATATATTAGATTAAACTCAATAGGAAAGAGCTATCTTGCTTCCTTTGGAAATATGATATTAAGCCATCATATCAGTATTTACTAATATTGATTTGCCTACTTTTCACATTTCTGTAGAGCATTCTCTCATCCCATGTGAGATATCGAACCAATACACTTCAGTGACATGTCCACTTCTTTACCATTAAATAGAAAACATGAATATCTCACTTGCATTGTTACATTTATCTTTTTTTTTTTTTTAAGATTTTATTTATTTATTTGAGAGAGAGAGAATGAGAGACAGAGAGCATGAGAGGGAGGAGGGTCAGAGGGAGAAGCAGACTCCCTGCTGAGCAGGGAGCCCGATGCGGGACTCGATCCCGGGACTCCAGGATCATGACCTGAGCCGAAGGCAGTCGCTTAACCAACTGAGCCACCCAGGCGCCCCTGTTACATTTATCTTATGGGTAAAATTTTGCAACATAAATAAATTATGTACAGTCAATGCATTCTCATTATTTTCAATTTTAGCCCTTTTCCCCATCTTCAATGCTGTCCTACTTTAAAATAAAAGACGACCTCTTTTTTAGAAGAAACTTAAAGTCCTTAAAGTATTTTTAATACTTACTACATAAAATCGGTAGCCTTAGGATTCCCACTCAAGTCTTATTACCCAGTAATTCATATTACCAAAAGCTAACTTTGTAAGAAAGACCTGAATTAGAGTATACACCAGCCTGTTCCAGAAGGACTTGGAATGATCCCCACACAACTGTGTATATTATACTAGTTGCATTCAAAATTTACTCTTTTCAAGGTATGCACCTTTTCAAACAAAGAACAAAATGCTTACATGCTTATTTCCAAAATACCCGTCAAAGATCGGTGCCGCTTCGTTTGTCTCATTTTATTTAAGCAACTATTCTTCTACCCTGCTAAATCAATGAACCTTTCAATAAATGATTGGAATCCCATGATTCACTGCTCAGAATACTTCCCCTTCTCTTACTTCCCAAAAGAAATACCTCTCACAAGTATATGACACGTCTCACTCATTCCATGGGGATGGCATCATTTGATAAAAATCCTAGACCCACTAAATAGATCGCTTTTGCACAGAGACGTTGTGTTGACTACTCCCCAAACAAGTCCTGCCATCAGGGCACATCTTTAGCAGCTGTGGATATGGGAGGAAAATGGGTTTCCGTTTAGTAAGAAAGTCTGCAGTGCAGTTCGTGGCTTTCAAAGGGATGCAGGAAGCCCCTTTTCCCCAGAGTCAGCTGCCTGCAGCACCCTCTATGTATATTTATGAAAACTTCATTTAGTGTAATAAAGAAAAAAAATGGAATTTAAAAATACATGCCCTACACGGGAATGTCTAGTGAAACCATCCTATTATTTTCAATCTTTCCATGTCTATTTTTGTAGAAAACAAGTAATATTCTTTTTGCTACCTGCTGTTCCCTTTTGCTGGAAGCAAATTGCAGGTGAGCCCGAGCCACTCATTCTCTCTCAGATATTTGCAGATGATTGTAAAGGAACTTTCTTCCCTGCAGTTCTTCCTTACTTTAACATTTCTCATGATACTAGCTGCATAACATACAATCTTTAAATGTGTCTAACACTGGTCACTTCACTATTTCAAACCATTGTTATTTTCAAAGATAAAACAAGAATATTTGAAAGAGAATGAATTCAGACAGCATAGGATAAATTCACCTTCTCATAAAAATAAGACATTCTTATTCATCTGAAATGTTTCTGTCTGTGGGAAGTAGGAGAAAGCTACTTCAAGCAACACTCATATTCTAAACACAGTGAAAATACTTTAAGAAAGCAATGTAATCTCTCTCACTGGTTTGATGAGTATAACATAGGAAGAAAGAGCCCCCTAATGGTGCAGATACCTATAAAAACAGAAGAGGTTGCACTTTCTTGATTCTTTTTGCTTCACTATGGCTAAAAGGAGTGATCAACAAAGATATCTGATACGATGGAAGTAACTGGAAGGTTGCATAAAGGGTCACATGGAGCCTTCCCACCAAATGCAAAGAAAAGTGAAAACTGAATTGATTAAAGAAGCTGCTAGATTTCAGACTCAGCCTGACACCTCTATGCATGACTACTAGAACACTTGTCTGCCTTGATCATGTTTGCTGAGGAGCACTGATCTGGAATGCCGGAGCCATATTAATTACATAGCTACAAGTGTAAAATGTTATTTAAAAAAGAACTTGCTTTTGTTTCCAATCATGGGACAATGTCCTATTAAGAAGATTGGGGAATTAAATCTCTCACAGGAGTAATTACAGAATTTGTAAGATAACAAAAAAAAGAAGAAAGAATCAAAGTAACATTTAAGATAAGCTAAGAAGAATGCTTAAGTGCAAGAGGCACATAGTTCAGAAATGATTTTAAAAGTCTTTTTAAGGGAAAAACATGTCTATTCATAGAAAAAAAATGAGTATGGATGTTTACATCCACCTATGCTAAAATATTAATGGTCTTATAAAAAACACATAGTGCAATTAAGAATTAGTGTTCTTTATGGAGTATACCTCAATATAACCCACAGATAAGTGCTATAAGGTAACTGGGCTGTATAACTAGGTTAGACACTTAAGATTATTGCAACAAAAATTATGGAATTTTAAATTACTGTGCATTAAATTTGAAAATGACTAGATGAATTAGTTAAATCTTAATTATATCATTTGAGGAGATATGTCAGATTGTTTGAATAAACAATAAAATGGAAAGATTAAAAACACAATTTTAGATAAATTGGATAAAAAGTTAACATAAATATTGTAATATATGCAAATCAATAATTAAACAAGATTATAATAGGTTTATGACAAAGGTTATGTGGGGATTTGATATAACATTTGCATATGCATGCTATATATATGTATATATATATGAACCACATGTATATATACAAATATACATGTGTGGTCTCTAGTACTTGCCACCTTCCTCAGTCAATAGTTTGGTATTAATTTTTGAAACACTCAATACTCAAAATACTCAAAAGAGATGCGTATAATTGTTTTGTCAAATGACTCAATTCAAAGACAAAGATATTTAGTATTCTCTAATACACACGTCTATTCTCTTAGACAAACTGTCCTTTACAAAATTTATAACAGTTATTCCTTTCTGATATGGTGATATAAGTGTAAATATCTAGATAGCTATAATATTTATATTATTATGAAACATTAAAACATTACTCCACATTTAAAAGACAAAATAGAAGTCATGAAAAATTGTGTTCTTCAAATACGTAGCTATATTTAAAATACAAGCAAGGGTTAAACTCAGATGCAAACACAGGCATTCGGAGTACGTAATATTCCTGACTTCAGCCATGCTGGCTCCCGCGAGTACCGGCAATCTTGTTATTATTTGAGACACTGAACAACATATTAAAAAGTTTTGCCGACTTATCGCAGCCAACAGTTTGATCTTTGATTAGTGACTCAGGGAACTTCAGTTAAAAACACAATCAGAGTAGCTTGGGAGAAAATATCTCTCTTCATTGACCCAAGAGCAAATAAATTGACATCAAAAATGCCCTAGACCATGTTAGTTCCAGTAAGGATGAAATTAATCATTTTCATCGGATATCACAATGCTACCTCTTTAGCAGTCAACCTGTAAACCTAAGGTCAATCAACTCCATCAGTACTGCATTGCTCCAAACTGTGATTCCTATGCCATCCAATTGCTTCCCTCAAAAAAAAAAAAAAAAAAAAAAAAAAAAAAAATTCCAGTTCCCAGCAAAGACTTTAATATGTGCAAAGTTTCTATATGTTCATAGACACTTTACCAGCATACACCATCACTGACACTTAAAATATTAATTGATGGAACTGACTGCAGCTCTAGCTATGGACTCTAGAAGAGCTAAACATCTCCAGAGACATATTTCTTTGCATTAGCTCAGTACTTTACCAAATGCTAGCCATCAATAACTTAGCTATAATAAAATGGCAGTCTCATGTCACATCACTTAGGAGACATCATGTTTATGTTGGAAGAGTTAAGACTGCAAAGGACAGATACAGAAAAAAAAAAAAAAAACTGACAATCACTGAAAATATTGTAGCTTCTACGTCTGCATGAAATTGAATAGTACACAGTTAACACAGTAATGGTCCTTTTGTGATATGCTATTATTTCCCAAAGTTGTTTCACAGCTAAGAACAATATACATGAACATATTATAAGGCTGTCACCGAAAATGCTCTTTTTAGTGCGGACTTTGCTTCTTTTTTTTTTTTTTTTCATACAGAGTATCTGCTATATAAACTTACAATCTAGTGATCTTATAAATAAAACTTATATGTACCTGGAGATAAAATAGCAAATATATTCATATAAATATGTATCAACACATTTTTAAATCCACATGCCTATGCATTGCATTGACTCTAATATATCCCTGAAAACTCAGTTTTTAAAGCCTGCAAAGCTAGGGCATATTTTACTGTGAATGATTAAAAAGGAATCCAGAGATAAAAATTTAATTTCCTTACCTGAAGCATGTAACTGTTTCTGTTCGTTTCTGGAACAAAGTGGGGCTGGCAAGGGGGCTTGATTTTTGTTTTCTTTTCAAAATCCTCTTTAATGATGCAGGAGTGAGAGGAACTATTCCAAGGTGAAGTCTTTTATTTCTTGCTGGGGCTCCGAGCTGACAGCCTCTTGTAAAAGAAAAGGCATCTCAGTAAGTTGTTGGCTGAGAAAGCGAGGAAGCAAGCTAATCGGCACCAGCAGTCACATAGTGATGCTATGAAACGTGCACTCCCTCCTCTCCACCTTGCGTTCCTCCTTCTCTCTCTCTCTCTCTCTCTCTCCTTTTCACCCTGACGCTCACTCCTCTCTGAGTCCTGACCCCTGCTGCTGCCTCTGTGTAATCAATCCAGCCTGTCGGAAGCTAATAGTCCTCTATTTAACCAGCCAATCAATAGCAAGGATTCCGCTGCTCGTCCCAAGAGTCTTTTACAAGAGTGGTACAAACAGTAAGAGTTTTGCCAGCAGTTTAGAGAAGTATTTTTCATTATTTTATCTCCCTTAGAGATAGGGTTTGAGAGGGCAGAGGCTCAAAGCAAGTTTAGTGTTATTGCAGATTTTAGCATTTTTTTAAATTTACCCCTTCTTATCCTGCTTATAGTAATTTAGAATTACACACCTGCTGTTTATCATCATTTACAAAGTACTACAGAGATGCATTCTGATAAAATCTTTCTAATTTAAATATATAAGAAAAAAACTCCGGAGAAAAATCGCATACACTTTTTTTTTTTTTTTTTTTTGCTAGAAACAACGCCTTCATTAGCCTGTATAGATGGGAGCTTTAAAGAAAACCCCCTTACATTGATTGATGTTAAAAAGTATTCATTTTATTCTAGAAAAAGAAAAATATCTGTACTTTTGTTTCTCATAAGTCAGACTTGTGTATGTTTTTCAATTTTAAAGCATAAATCTACAAAAAGATCCCTCTCAATGTATCAAATAGAGCATTTCACACCTGATTCATCCCTTCAAGGTTAAGGAGATTTTCTTCTTAAAGTGATACGTTCACTGCTCAACTACTGTAATGGACCACAATAAAAAAAGCACAAAACAAACCATTGAAGAACAGACTGGTTTTACATTTCCCACATGCTTCCGGCGGTGGGGGGGGGGGGGGAGGGCAGGGGGGCAGGGGGCGCATTTGGGGTCAACTTAGTGCCGGCTTGCAAACTGGCCCTGAACACAGAAGGCAATGAAAGACCAAAGAAAGAGGCAGACCACTCCAGATTGGTAGGTGGCAGGTTTAATAAGCAAGGGAACTTACAGATGAGGCTTATCTTCAGTGGCCGCAAGGCAAATAGACCTCCACACGCACTCACTAGCATCTTAAAAGTTTATTGAGGCTTTAACTGAGTTCACTTATGTATATCATCCAGATGCTCCCAACAGCACATCACTCTCTGAAGGCTGCATCCTCGAAAATGGCTCCTGCTGTGGGAATGAGGGGCAGAACTCGCCTTTTAAGGACAGGGGAGAAGGTAAGTAGCGTCCTGTCCTCTCGATGACCTCCTCCAGCTCTTAGCCAAACCCTAGAAATGGAGTCTGTCTTAATTTCTAATTAGGAGATGGTTACTTATGTCAATTTCACACTGCTTCGTCAACCAACCTTTTAGTTACTTTTTCTTTGTAATAATACATTACTGCACTCATTAAAGTAAATTGTAGAGGAATGCTTAACTACACCTCAATTCCCAGTTGGAATTAAATTCCAGGCATTAGTCATTGTAGTTCCAGCCTTCAACATCATAAAATACAAATAAAAAAAAAATAATGTGTGCTAAAGTGTCTTGTAAATGAAGAATGGAAAGGCCACATGGTATGTATGATCATGGAGTTACACTCAATTAAAGTCCAAATTATAAAGTGTTGTAACACATATTAGAGGTGAATTTCCTTGATTTACTTGACTCAGTTCAGCAAATATTTATTGAGCAACTCTTTGTATCAGGCCTTGTACACTCAATAATAGAAAAGTAATTAAGTAAAGGAGGGAGCAATCTTCTTTGTGCTCTTGGTGTTTTCAGCATAACTGTAGTAGTTAATCTTCCAGTAGCTTACAAGCTGGTAGGTAGATAAGGAGTTCTCAAGTAAACAAAACACAGGGGAGAGTGATTAATACCTTTTTTATCAGCAGTTCAAAGAGCAACAAGTCCTGAAAAGCAAGATCATACCTCCTCTAGGACATCAGAAGACCCTGTAAAAAACAAAACAAAACATGGCATTTGTCACAATTCTTATCAAAAGAGAATTAAAAAAAATTTACAGGCAGAGAAGAAAAAACAAAAACCAAAAAACAAAAAACTCAACAAAGCACCTGGGAGGTATGACTGGAAAGAAGGGGAAAATATAGAGGATCTTGGATGCTAGGCTGAGAGTAATTGGATAATTGGGAGCCTTTTGTATATATATCATATATATATGATATAGTGATAAAATTTGAACTGAGCTATGGGAATCTTAATCTAATAAAAATTTGTAGTTTTTACTGGAATGGGACTCTGGTGAGTGTGAACAACCACTAGGCAGACCTTTGCCAACGTCTCCCTCAGGAAAGTGAAGTGAGAACCGCAGCATGTTCATGGTGGAAATGAGCAGGATGAACTAATATTGAAAGGCATTCATTCCAAAATAAAGTCTCTGCATAACTTTGCAACCTACCAAGGAGAGGTACAGCTTAGGAAGACTAATTTTTCAACTAAGATCGGTAACTAAAAAAATAGGTAAATTATATACGGCACACACATTTATTCTCCATCTGTTTGTGTATAGAAATCATCCTTCCCTAATTTCTTAATTTATTTGCTTATTTGGTTCATGCAATTTCTTACAACAATGTCAGCTCCACGAAGGAAAAGAACTGGATTTGTCTAACCCTCTGTTCCTCCATATTTTTTAGAATTGTGCCTGACATAAATTATTCAATGAGTGACAATAAAATAATTTCCATTTTTGGAGTCATTGATAAGTTCTGAGCTAATATTTGTGCAAACCTTATCTCATTTAACACTCTGTGAAATACACATTATCATATTTTACATCTAAAGAAAGTGAAGCTTGAGGAAGTTAATTACCTTGTCCAACGAAACAATTAGTAAATGTCTGTTGAATTTCAAAGTCTCTATCTCAGTGATACCAAATTTTCAGGAACCCATACATAATATAATAGATAATAATAATCTGGATATTGATTTGTGGGTCATATAATCAGAACAGGTTGGGGAGGCAAAAAATAAATGAAATTAAAACTAGAGGGTCAGGGGCGCCTGGGTGGGTCAGTCGTTAAGCGTCTGCCTTCGGCTCAGGTCATGATCCCAGGGTCCTGGGATCGAGCCCCGCATCGGGCTCCCTGCTCGGCCAGGAGCCTGCTTCTCCCTCTCCCACTCCGCCTGCTTGTGTTCCCTCTCTAGCTGTCTCTCTCTCTCTCTCTGTCAAATAAATAAAATAAAATCTTTAAAAAAAAAAAAAAAAAACAACTAGAGGGTCAAAGGGATGAGTATGGGGATAGGAAACTCAAGTTTTCAAGTTCAAAAACTGAGAGCCTTGTGCTGAGAGTAAAGATGACAGGAGGTACTGAGAGAACTATTGTGGACTAGGAAGAGCTGCTTAGCTAGGTTTCGGTGGGGACTTTAGCAAGAAGAAGGGGAAGTTTAGCTGAGCTTCTCTGAGGGCCCTGCTGAGTCTGCAAGCCATAAATTTCCAGCGGCACCAATCTGTAAGATTGCACAAATTTTCTGAGCTGTGTTCTGCAGCTTGATGCCTGAGAGATTGAAAGGATTAATGGAATACAAACATTTGGTTACTTTTACAAGAAATTTGGCAGACAAGGAAAAGAGGGAGGTGGAGAGGGTAGAAGGAGGGAAGGAGGAAGGGAGAGTCTAATATCTTGCATAGTTTGGGTGGTTCTATAATTGGTGGTCAAGAGTATATTTCTGTATAAAAGGTAAAGAACTGGTTGAAAGAGATGACTGGAAAAGGCAAGTGAGAGAGAGATGTTTAATTTATCAAGGTCACAAGGGAAAGGGAAAAATGGAGCCGAAGGCGTTCATGGGGGATTTAGTACTGGCAAACAGGAAGGGGTTATTTCTTTGAAAGCAAGAGTAAAGATACCCTTTATAGCACACATTATTCTGTGGATTAATTTATTTATTGCAAAAATAATAGCAAACACCTTAGTGTTCTAAATAACCTACTAGGCGGGGAGGATTTAAGTATATAAGTAGTTGGGCGCCTGGGTGGCTCAGTTGGTTAAGCGACTGCCTTCGGCTCAGGTCATGATCCTGGAGTCCTGGGATCGAGTCCTGCATCAGTCTCCCTGCTCAGCAGGGAGTCTGCTTCTCCCTCTGACGCTCCCCCCTCTCATGCTCTCTCTATCTCATTCTCTCTCCCAAATAAATAAATAAAATCTTTAAAATAAATAAATAAATAAAATGAGTAGAAGTTCTTTCATTTCAAGTTGACCCATTTAATGAAAATGTATATATCTGTAAGTATATAAAATGCATATAATTGTAATTTTTAATATGAGTAAGTTCCATAATAAAATTGTATACAGAGCACTAAGAATCATGCAAATAAAAAAGGCTAACCATATTGGATGATGAACATGTAGGTATAATGAACAGAGTGAAAAATTATGTGTCAGAAGATTTCAAAAGGGAAAAGAAACACATTTTTCAAGTACAAAATAAAAAGGGAGAGAATATTTGAGTTAAATTTTGGATTCACAAGCTTTAAAGATAGAAAACAGTGTGTTACAGTGGACATAGCTGGATGGTTTCCAAGGTGGGAACTGACAATTAGGAATGATTTTGCATTCCATGTTAAAAAGAGATCAGGAGGAGAGAAAACAGTGAGGTCAGGGTCATGTTTTTATTCTTGATATTACAACTTTTCCCTATAATTTTGTTTAAACACTGAAGAAATAAAATCATGAAAATGATATCATACTTTAGTATCTTTTTAAAATGAAGTATTTTTAGAAATAATATTTTAGAAATAATGTTGATACTACCAATAATATTTTAGAAAGAATATTCAGTGGCAACAAGAGATAAGGGGAGAATAATAAATGAGCTGGCTGTGGTGATGGAGAGGAAGGAAAATTTTTAAGCAGTTTTTAGGGGATAAAATATGTGGGACTTGAATTATTGAATGTAGGCTAAGTGTGAAGATAATGATTAATTATGGATCATTTTGATGCTTAATGATAATGGGATTAGCAGGTATATTTTGGTTTTGGAAATCATGATGTTGATATTTATGCTGGACATAAAGGTATAGATCCCAGGGGTGCCTGGGTGGCATAGTAGGTTGAGCGTGGGACTCTTGGTTTCAGTTCAGGTCTGATTTCCAAGTCGTGAATCCCTGCTTTGCTCTGCACTCAGCACAGTGTCTGCTTGGGATTCTCTCTTCTCTCCTTCTGCCCTTCCCGCTCCTGCCTCTCTCTCTCTCTCTCTCTCTAACAATAAAAAAAAAATCTTAAAAAAAAAAAAAAAAAAAAAAGTATTGATTCCAGTTTTTACTAACTGGGT
>NW_022589720.1:16212917-16407152 GCF_004348235.1 Phoca vitulina
TCTCTCTCTCTAAAAAAAAAAAAAAAATAAAAAAAAAAAAAAAAAAAAAAAGTATAGATTCCAGTTTTTACTAACTGGGTTTTTGTTACCTAAGACAGTTATTTGAACAGAAAATGTAGATATAGATAATCATTTAAAATAGCCAAGAGAATCAAGAAAAAGACATAGAATGAAAATATAAAAGAGCCAAAAGCAGAAACATGGAGAACCCTGGCATTTTGAAAAGTGATCCATAGATATAAGTCATTGAATGACACTGAGAAGAATTGACATGAGATACCCTGAAAATAGTAGTGTAAAAAAGCCAGAGTGAAAAATGTATGAGGTGGGGCACCTGGGTGGCTCAGTTGTTAAGCGTCTGCCTTCGGCTCAGGTCATGGTCCCAGGGTCCTGGGATCGAGCCCCGCATGGGGCTCCCTGCTCCGCGGGAAGCCTGCTTCTCCCTCTCCCTCTCCCCCTGCTTGTGTTCCCTCTCTTGCTGTGTCTCTCTCTGTCAAATAAATAAATAAAATCTTAAAAAAAAAAAAGAAAAATGTATGAGGCATTCACTGGTGCTTTAAGAAAAAACAGATCTATGTGTTGTGGTCCATTAAGATCAATTATAATAATGAAGTAGCCAGTGAATGAAATAAAACAATCAACTGTGTCCCTCTTCCTTTTTCAATGACTGATTTTCTCCTGTGTGTTTACTTATACTTGAAAAATTATTTGAAAAATTTTATATTAAAAAAAAAGAAAAATTTTATATTGAGTAGCTCTACATGAAAAACTAAATGCTAGACACAATGGGGGATACGAAGGTGGAATGAATAATGCACTGGAGCTTAAAGAGCAAATATTAAAACATGAAAATGAGGTAAGTGCTTCTCATGTAAGAGACAAACAGAATTCTGTGTATTTACAGAATAAGCCATTTTAAACCATCAGTCTATTAAAAAGATTTAATCTGTATGTTTAATGAATCCAATTATTGTTTATTTTATTTTATTTTATTTTATTTTATTTTATTTTATTTTATGAGAGAGAGCGAGCAGGGGGAGGGGCAGACGGAGAGGGAGAGAGAAACTCACAAGCGGGCTCTGCACTGGGGGTGAGGCTTGATCTCAGGAACCTGAGATCATGAACTGAGCTGAAATCAAGAGTCAGATGCTTAACCAACTTAGCCCAGGCACCACCAATTTTATTTTTTAATAATTAGAAATTATATCAAATGTAGAGAAATATGAATTTAAAACCTTGAATTTGAATTTTTGACAGTTCACAATATCTTTAACCTTTAGAATATTGACAAGCTCTTGTTTTATTAATATGCACTTGTACATTTAAAAGGGATTTATTGCAGGTATTTACAATGTGTTTACACACAAATCATCAAAGCATTATCAAATACAACTGTCTTATTTTTGAAAATGCTTTCTCTTGCTTTTGAAATATGATTTGTGGATGCCAAACGTTAACCTATGAAGAAAGATTTTCCTTATTAATACGTTATCAGGAAATGTCTATGCAATGGAAGAGGAAGTTAAAAAGTAAATATGTTCCTTTGGTGATGACAAACCGTCATTTTCACTTTCATATTAATATTTTCATTTTACTAAAGTCTAGTAGTACATAGTATCTCTACCTTTTGTATCATTTTGTATTACTCTTATCTATCCCTTTTTTTTTTATGATTTTTTATTTATTTATTTGAGAGAGAGAATGAGATAGAGAGAGAGAGCATGAGAGGGGGGAGGGTCAGAGGGAGAAGCAGACTCCCCGCCGAGCAGGGAGCCCGATGTGGGACTCGATCCCGGGACTCCAGGATCATGACCCGAGCCGAAGGCAGTCGCCTAACCAACTGAGCCACCCAGGCGCCCTCTTATCTATCCCTTTAAGTTTACTTGGTCTCATATGTATTTTAGCTCTCTAAAGAGTATAAGCAATTTTTGAACGGAAATTATATTTCATATTTTTATCATCTACAATAAGCATTTTTATTATTACCACACAGCAAAAACTCAGTAAGTGATTTTTAAATTATTGGACTGATTAAATTATTTTGATCATGAGATATTATGTCTGTGTTGGGGTAATATCATTACTTTAATATATGGATACATAATTATTTTCAAGAAGAGAACTGTCAAGTTTTGAGGTTCTCTGAATTTATCTTGAATGAGCTATGGTTATCCAAAGAGATAGGTAAATGGTGATAAGTAAGATATAAGTGGGGATTTGAAGGTGTGGTTGTGCGAGAAGTAGGGAAGAAATAGGGCGTTGGGTGGAGCAACATGGCATCAGAGACTAGTTTGGAAGAGGACCTAGGTTAAAGGAATTGATGATGGCGAAGGTGTTGGGAGTAAAATGTAATTGGCGTTAATTTCACTACCCCCCTCCAATATACCAAAATACCAGAAGAATCTTTAAAATACAAACGTGTGTCGTGTGCATAGTGATTAAGACTGATCCAATTCTGAGTCAGCTCAGGGAAAGTCAACTCTCAGGTTGTAGGTGGAAATGGAGATGAGATATTTAATGGAAACAAGATACCAAAATAACGGTTTTCCAAGAAAATTTAAACCCCTAGGAATTCACAAAATGTTGGGGAGCCATTGAATTTTTATGAGTTGAGGAATAGGAGATTCAAACCAAATTTATTTAAAACTCAAAGTGTAGACGAGCACAGCTGATATATGTTACTGTGGAAGTCACATTTTCCAGGTCATCTGTATTATAGTTCTTCCTGCACTAACGTTAAAATCTGCATATTTTAGGTTTACCTTCAAATAACTTGTTGGTGTATGTCTTCATGAGACTTGACAGTGGAAATGAGCAATGTGAGTTAGTTTATTGACCATAGCAGACCATATCTGCTAGCAAGCATGGTAGCGAATGCATCTGGTTTTTAGGGAACAGCAGAAGAATTCTTGGGTCTATCCCCTATTGTTTTAGGTGCCAAGTGAAGTAAGGTGGCATTTCCATTAGAAGAGTATCTATATGGGGTTGTTCATAAAATTATCTCGATTTCCTTCCCTGAATGTGTAGTTTTTGAGTATATAGAATCCCAGTCTGGTTGTCACCTCTCTTGGTTAGTCTGTGACAAAAATAATATCCTTACTAAATTTCTAACTGCTAGAATAGTTAGACTGGTTCTATTATCTGCAAACTAGAATCCTATAAGAATAAACATCAATGAAAATATGTCATAATAAATAGCTTAAGGTATATTTTGAGATAGGAAATGAGTATGGTGTTCTGAATACCAAGCATCCTGGTTTAATATTAAAATGTCATTTACAAAACATCTTCCCTACTCCCCAAGTTACTACCCCCACTATTTAGAGTCAAAGTCAAAAGCCATATGATCCAACTGAATAAGAAAAACACCCAAAGCCTCTGCAAGACCTATACCATTTTTAGTAAAGTCTAAGAGATTTTCACTATATCAAGATTCAAAGGGAAAACAAAAATGGGTTTCCCGTTCCCAGGGTTCTTCTTGTATAAGCGGTTAGGACAGTAAGAGTTAGTAAATTATTATAAAAGGTGTGTTAAAAATTTTAGTATAGGGGACATGACAACAATTTCCCCAAGCCATTTTCAAGCTCTGGTTATAGAATAGGGGAATTAAGCCATGTAATTTCTTTATGCAAGGAATATATAAACTCTTGACTCTTCTAGCTTCAAATGGAGAGCTGAAGTGGAAGAGGGAATCAGACAGGCAATCTTCTGAAAAGCAGAAGAATATGAGCCAGGGGTTCCTTCCATAGTGGCCTGAACTCTGCTTAGAGTTTCTCTCTAGCTGGGTTTGAGGTATCAGATGGATGTGAACTGGTATTAGGAGTAAAGACGCATACACCTGGGGGTGCCCTCTGGTGCAAAGAAGCAGAGTGCAATGAGACCAGAATATTCCCAGAGAGGAGCATTGTATAAAGGCTGTAGAATCTGGTTATTGGTTTGCATGTTTTGCAGTGAGTTTTGTGCATTGTTCATCTTCAATTGTATCACTTCTTTTTCTGTGGTCTGGGTTTTCATTGAATTACTTAAACACATACTGTTCTTCCTGATCCAGCCTTTCTATCTCTGGAAAAAAGAAACATCATGATGTTGAAACAGATTGATTTGTAGCATTATAGGCTTTACTGAGATTGTTAAATATCTATGGGAACGCTTATTGACTTTGTGTCACCATATAAAAAAGAGAGTATCATATTGTTATCTTATAGAAAAGTGGATGATCTTTCCCCATAAGAACATGTTTACTCAGATGTTTTAATTTAGTTTGCTTTCTGGAGCAGAGTGCAGTAATTCTGCAGTGAGAAGGTTTTTCTACCGTAGGAAGTATCGTGCTTTGACATAAATAATGGTGCTACCTATTCTGTCTAATGGGCAGTTATGAAGTTTTATAGAAGTTAGAGCTGATGGTACCATTGCTATCATATTCATTTTATTAATAATCCCTTCAAATATCCCTTGAGAGTTTACTCTATATTCTTTTTTTTCTTGAATTATACATATGGAGTGAAAAAAACACAAGCTTTCAAGGTATAAAAAGGGAAAAGTGAGACTAGAAGTTTAAAGTGGTGGTTGGGAATTGTAAGTGGAAAAAAAAAAGTAAGAAGGAGAAAAATCAATACTATCACAGGAAGAGAAAGTATCAGTGATATGAGCAATGCTGTCTATTAACTAGAAAGAAAACAAAAAGTCTAATGCGGATTTAGGGAAGAAATATTTTAGGGTTGCTAGGGAAAGGGTCCAAGGAGAAAAATGTACTAAGAGAACATTGTGGCAAGTCTCTTGTAACCTCATACCTGAGAAACAGATCAAGGGACACACATAAAATGTGGGGTTCCTGTGAGTTGCTATATGCATACCTACATTTATATGTATATTTATGTGTGTGCATATGTATGTGTATGTGTGTGTACATATGGAAATATATATATATATGCAGAAATGTAGTGAATTATGATTTTAAGTAAGTACTTTATTCAAAGAGAAAAAAACACAGGAATATAACTAAAAGAAGAAATATCCTTGTCAACAGTTTTAAAGGTACAGACATTGGTGATAAAACATGTGAATGGTAGGAAGAGAGCATGGTGGATATATACACCTGCCTGTGACCAACATTTAAACCATGAAGAGATTTTTAGGTGGGGGAGAAGTGAGTAGTTTTTTTTAAATTAATTCTAGAAAAAGCCATAAATTTCTGTCACTTTGTCCTTAAAGTTTGTGGGCTAAGATTATCCATCATGATGAATGCTTATCCTACCAGAAACTCTGGGGACATGTTCAACAAATGAAACAATTTTAACATAAAGGGAATATGAAAGAAATAAGAAACCCAGTAAATAAATGAGATTGGGGTCACTAGGAGGTTTATGGTTCTCAGAAGGATTTTTCTGCCCACAAGTTAGAATTGTTTAAGTTTGAGAGCCATTTTTTAACTACGAAGAATAATGGAAATTGAGAGATATATAAAATTGCTCACAAGAAACTTGATCCACAATTGTCAAACCATTTTGTTTGTATAACTCTTGGATTGGAAAAGGGAATGGGGACTTATAACTGAATGATAAAGTTATAATTTATTTATTTTTTTTCTTTTTTTTTCTTTTTCTTTTTTTTTTTTTAAAGATTTTATTTATTTATTTGACAGAGAGAGAGAGAGAGCAAGAGCAGGAACACAAGCAGGGGGAGTGGGAGAGGGAGAAGCAGGCTTCCCGCCGAGCAGGGAGCCCGATGTGGGACTCGATCCCAGGACTCTGGGATCATGACCTGAGCCGAAGGCAGACGCTTAACGACTGAGCCACCCAGGCGCCCGATAAAGTTATACTTTAAATTAGGATTTTTTCACATCAATTTTTACACTTTTTGATTATTTTACTTTCTAAGGATCTGGAACACTTCAAAACAATAGATACATGGAGATATTTATCCTCGAATTTGGAATGTAGTAAAATTTTTTACACTCATTTTAGTTAAAACATTTATTAAGTAAATGAAATATCAATAGTAAAATATTTATTGAAAATAAACATTATTTTATATTACATAAAAAGAAATCAAGGATTGTTTCAAGAAAGAGTTTATGTCACAGATGTCTTTTAGTTTGTTGTCAGAGATCCGGGCTTCTGGTGAGTAGGAAAGGCCAGAGTATTTAAGTTTATTGCCAATGTTACCTCTGGCATATGGTAAGAATTTTATCATTTTTATAAGTATAAAGACATTCTCATACTACTGTCCTACTTCAGTTAAAATGGCATCACTCCACAGAGTATCTTTTTTTTTTTTTAAGATTTCATTTATTTATTTATTTGAGAGAGTGGGAGAGACAGAAAGTGTGAGTGGGGGAGGGGCTGAGGGAGAGAATCTCAAGCAGACTCCCCACTGAGCATGGAGCTGATGGGGGCCTCGATCCCTGGACCCTGAGATCATGAGCCAAAATCAAGAACTGGATGGTTAACTGACTGTCCTACCCAGGTGCCGTCCCAGAGTGCCTTTCCATAATTGCCCACCTTCAGCTCCAAGTTAGTTTCTGACTCCATCATCAGACACTGCATATTTGTAAGATCATCTTAAATTTTATATAAAAGTAGTTAGCAATTATTAGTTATCTTATATTTCTTTAAGGTTGTAAAGGAAATGAATATTATTAAGAATTCCTTGGTGAAAAAGAAAACAGAATTCTGTATTGGAAGAGTGTAAGCTAAGTATATATAACCAATGATTTTTCACTTTTAAGAAAAAACTCTCAAATCTCAGTTTTTAAGTGTAGTTATGTGAAAATAAACTTTTTTGAGATTTCTCTCTTCTTTTTTTTTATTATGTTATGTTAATCACCATACATCATTAGTTTTTGATGTAGTGTTCCATGATTCATTGTTTGCATATAACACCCAGTGCTCCATGCAGAACGTGCCCTCTTTAATACCCATCACCAGGCTAACCCATCCACCCACCCCCCCCAAAAACTCAGTTTGTTTTTCAGAGTCCATAGTCTCTCATGGTTCGTCTCCCCCTCCGATTTCCCCCCCTTCATTCTTCCTCTACTGCTATCTTCTTCTTCTTTCTTTTTTTTTTAAACATAATGTATTATTTGCTTCAGAGGTACAGATCTGTGATTCAACAGTCTTTCACACTTCACAGCACTCACCATAGCACATACCCTCCCCAATATCTATCACCCAGCCACCCCATCCCTCCCACCCCGCACCACTCCAGCAACTCTCAGTTTGTTTCCTGAGATTAAGAATTCCTCATATCAGTGAGGTCATATGATACATGTCTTTCTCTGATTGACTTATTTCGCTTAGAAAAATACCCTCCAGTTCCATCCACGTCACTGCAAATGGCAAGATTTCATTCTTTTTGATGGCTGCATAATATTCCATTGTATATATATACCACACCTTCTTTATCCATTCATCTGTCAAAGGACATCTTGGCCCTTTCCACAGGTTGGCTATTGTAGACATTGCTGCTATAAACATCAGGGTGCACATACCCCTTCAGATCCCTACATTTGTATCCTTGGGGTAAATAACCAGTAGTGCCGTTGCTAGATCATATGGCAGCTCTATTTTCAACTTTTTGAAGAACCTCCATACTGTTTTCCAGAGTGGCTGTACCAGCTTGCATTCCCACCAACAGTGTAGGAGCGTTCCCCTTTCTCTGCATCCTCGCCAACATCTGGCATTTCCAGATTTGTTAATTTTAGCCATTCTGACTGATGTGAGGTGATATCTCATTAAGGTTTTGATTTGGATTTCCCTGATGCCAAGCGATGTTGAGCACTTTTTCATGTGTCTGTTGGCCATTTGGATGTCTTCGTTGGAAAAACGTCTGTTCATGTCTTCTGTCCATTTCTTGATTGGATCATTTGTTCTTTGGCTGATGAGTTTCATAAAGTTCTTTATAGATTTTGGATAGTAGCCCTTTATCTGACATGTCATTTGCAAATATCTTCTCCCATTCTGTCAGTTGTCTTTTGGTTTTGTTGACTATTTCTTTTCCTTTTTTGCAAAAGCTTTTTATCTTGTAGGTCCCAATAGTTCATTTTTGCCCTTGCTTCCCTTGCCTTTGGTGATGTTTCTAGAATGAAGTTGCTACAGCTGAGGTCAAAGAGGTTGCTGCCTGTGTTCTCCTTTAGGATGTTGATGGACTCCTGTCTCACATTTAGGTCTTTCAACCATTTTGTGTCTATTTTTGCATGTGGTGCAAGGAAATGGTTCAGTTTCATTCTTCTGCATGTGGCTGTCCAATTTTCCCAACACCATTTGTTGAAGAGACTGTCTTTTTTTCCATTGGACATTCTTTCCTACTTTGTCAAAGATTAGTTGACCATAGATTTGAGGGTCCATTTCTGGGCTCTGTATTCTGTTCCATTGATCTATGTGTCTGTTTTTGTGTCAGTACCATACTGTCTTGATGATGACAGCTTTGTAATAGAGCTGGAAGTCCAGAATTGTGATGCCGCCAGGTTTGCTTTTCTTTTTCAAATTCCTCTGTCTATTCGGGGTCTTTTCTGGTTCCATACAAATTTTAGGATTATTTGTCCCATTTCTTTGAAAAAAGTGGATGGTATTTTGATGGGGATTGCATTGAATGTGTAGATTGCTCTAGGTAGCATTGACATCTTCACAATATTTGTTCTTCCAATCCATGAGCATGGAATGTTTTTCCATTTCTTTGTGTCTTCCTCAATTTCTCTCATGAGTATTTTATAGTTTTCTGAGTACAGATACTTTGCCTCTTTGGTTAGATTTATTCCTACATATCTTATGGTTTTGTGTGCAATTGTAAATGGGATCGACTCCTTAATTTCTCTTTCTTCTGTCTTGTTGGTGGTGTATAGGAATGCCACTGATTTTTGTGCATTGATTTTATATCCTGCCACTTTACTGAATTCCTGTATGAGTTCTAGAAATTTTGGGGTGGAGTCTTTTGGATTTTCCACATAAAGTATCATATCATATGCAAAGACTGAGAGTTTGACATCTTCTTTGCCAATTTGGATGCTTTTATTTCTTTTTGTTGTCTGATTGCTGTGGCTAGGACTTCTAATACTATGTCGAATAGCAGTGGTGAGAGTGGACATCCCTGCCATGTTCCTGACCTTAGGGGGAAAGCTCTCAGTGTTTCCCCATTGAGAATGATATTCGCTGTGGGTTTTTCATAGATGGCTTTTATGATATTGAGGTATGTACCCTCTATGCCTATACTCTGAAGAGTTTTGATCAAGAAAGGATGCTGTACTTTGTCAAATGCTTTTTCTGCATCTATTAAGAGGATCATATGGTTCTTGTTCTTTCTTTTATTGATGTACTTTATCACATTGATTGATTTGCAGATGTTGAACCAACGTTGCAGCCCAGGGATAAATCCCACTTGGTCGTGGTGAATAATACTTTTAATGTACTGTTGGATCCTATTGGCTAGTATTTTGGTGAGAATATTTGCAGCCGTGTTCATCAAGGATATTGGTCTGTAATTCTCCTTTTTGATGGGGTCTTTGTCTGGTTTTGGGATCAAGGTAATGGTGGCCTCATAAAATGAGTTTGGAAGTTTTCCTTCCATTTCTATTTTTGGAACAGTTTCAGAAGAATAGGTATTAAGTTTTCTTTAAATGTTTGGTAGAATTCCCCTGGGAAGCCATCTGGCCCTGGGCTTTTGTTTGTTGGGAGATTTTTGATGATTGCTTCTATTTCCTTAGTGGTTATAGGTCTGTTCAGGTTTTCTCTTTCTTCCTGGTTCAGTTTTGGTGGTTGATACATCTCTAGTAATGCATCCATTTCTTCCAGATTATCTAATTTGCTGGCACATAGTTGCTCATAATATGTTCTTATAATTGTTAGTATTTCTTTTGTGTTGGTTGTGATCTCTCCTCTTTCATTCATGATTTTGTTGATTTGGGTCATTTCTCTTTTCCTTTTGATAAGTCTGGCCAGGGGTTTATCAATCTTGTTAATGCTTTCAAAGAACCAGCTCCTTGTTTCGTTGATCTGTTCTACTGTTCTTTTGGTTTCTATCTCATTGATTTGGGCTCTGATCTTTATTATTTCTCTTCTCCTGCTGGGTTTAGGCTTTATTTGCTGTTCTTTCTCCAGCTCCTTTAGATGTAGGGTTAGGTTGTGTATCTGAGACCTTTCTTGTTCCTTGAGAAAGGCTTGTATTGCTATATACTTTCCTCTTAGGATTGCCTTTGCTGCATCCCAAAGATTTTGAACAGTTGTGTTTTCATTTTCATTGGTTTCCATGAATTTTTTAAATTCTTCTTTAATTTCCTGGTTGACCCATTCATTCTTTAGTAGGATGCTCTTTAGCCTCCATGTATTTGAGTTCTTTCCGACTTTCCTCTTGTGATTGAGTTCTGGTTTCAAAGCATTGTGGTCTGAAAATATGCAGGGAATGATCCCAATCTTTTGGTACCGATTGAGACCTCATTTGTGACCCAGGATGTGATGTATTCTGGAGAATGTTCCATGGGCACTAGAGAAGAATGTGTATTCTGTTGCTTTGGGATGGAATGTTCTGAATATATCTGTGAGGTCCATTTGGTCCAGTGTGTCATTTAAAGTCTTTATTTCCTTATTGATCTTTTGCTTAGATGATCTGTCCATTTCAGTGAGGGGGGTGTTAAAGTCCCTCACTGTTATTGTATTGTTGTCAATTATTTCTTTGATTTTGTAATTAATTGGCTTATATAATTGGCTGCTCCCATGTTAGGGGCATAGATATTTACAATTGTTAGATCTTCTTGTTGGATAGACCCTTTAAGTAGGATATAGTGTCCTTCCTCATCTCTTATTATAATCTTTGGTTTAAAATCTAATTTGTCTGATATAAGGATTGCCACCCCATCTTTCTTTTGATGTCCTTTAGCATGGTAAATGGTTTTCCACCCCTTCACATTCAATCTGGGGGTATCTTTGGGCCTAAAATGAGTCTCTTGCAGACAGCATATCGATGGGTCTTGTTTTTTTATCCAATCTGATCCCCTGTGTCTTTTGATTGGGGCATTTCGCCCATTTACTTTCAGGGTAACTACTGAAAGATATGAATTTAGTGCCATTGTATTGCCTGTAAGTTGACAGTTACTGTATATTGTCTGTGTTCCTTTCTGGTCTATGTTGCTTTTTGGCTCTCTCTTTGCTTAGAGGACCCCTTTCAATATTTCTTGTAGGGCTGGGTTTGTATTTGCAAATTCCTTTAGTTTTTGTTTGTCCTGGAAGCTTTTGATCTCTCCTTCTATTTTCAATGAGAGCTTAGCTGGATATAGTATTCTTGGCTGCATATTTTTCTCATTTAGTGCTCTGAATATATCATGCCAGTCCTTTCTGGCCTGCCCGGTCTCTGTGGATAGTTTTGTTGCCAATCTAATGTTTCTACCATTCTAGGTTACATATCTCTTCTCCCAAGCTGCTTTCAGGATTTTCTCTTTGTCTCTGAGACTCGTAAGTTTTACTATTAGATGTTGGGGTGTTGACTTATTTTTATTGATTTTGAGAGGGGTTCTCTGTGCCTCCTGGATTTTGATGCCTGTTTCCTTCCCCAGATTAGGGAAGTTCTCTGCTATAATTTGCTCCAATATACCTTCTGCCCCTCTCTCTCTTTCTTCTTCTTCTGGGATCCCAATTATTCTAATGTTGTTTCATCTTATGGTAGTGCTTATCACTCAAATTCTGCCCTTGTGATCCTGTAGTTGTTTATCTCTCTTTTTCTCAGCTTCTTTATTTTCCATCATTTGGTCTTCTATCTCACTGATTCTTTCTTCTGCCTCATTTATCCTAGCAGTAGAGCCCCCATTTTTGATTGCACCTCATTAGTAGACTTTTTGATTTCGAATTGGTTAGATTTTAGTTCTTTTTTTTCTCCAGAAAGAGTTTCTCTAATAACTTCCATGCTTTTTTCAAGCCCAGCTAGTATCTTTAAAATCATCATTCTGAACTCTAGTTCTGACATCGTATTAAAGTCTGTATTGAGTTGGTCCCTGGCAATTGGTACTGCCTCTTGTTCTTTTTGTTGAGGTGATTTTTTTCCATCTTGTCATTTTGTCCAGAGGAGAATAGATGAATGAGAGAACAAAATGCTAACAGGGTAACAACATCCCCAGAAAATACACTCTAAACAAATCAGAAAAGACCTGAAATCGGGGGGAAAGAAAGGAAAAGAAAGAAAGAAGAAAAAGAAAAAGAAAAAGATAAAAACAAACAAAAACAGAACAAAACAAAAAAAAACAGAATATGATCAAATATGATCAGGCTGGTGCATAGATCAGTGCCACAAACTAGATTTTGGGTGTATTTTGGTCTGTTAGAAGAAAGTGTCTCCCAAAATTTTAAAGAAAGAAAACGTATATATGTACAAAAATAAGGGTTGATACGATGAAGGGATGGAATATGACTATAAAGATGAAATTGATAAAAGATTTTATAAAAGGAATTGATAAGATAAGAAGTTGTTTGAAAAAACAAAGAGGATTTTAAAAATAAAGATAAAAAAAGGGGAAAGAATGTGATCAGGCAGGAGACTAGAACAAAGCCATACACTAGAGATTTAGGGTATATTTTGATTTGTTAGAAGAAACTGTATCTCAAAATTCTAAAGAGAGAACAACTTATATATATTTGCCAAAAATAAGGGTAACTACTATGAAGGGATAGAATATGACTCTAAAAATGAAAAATAAAAATGGTTTTTAAAAAAGGGAACGATAAGATGTTGGTTGAAAAAGGGAAAAAGAAAAATTAAAAAAAAAAAAGCAGACAGTTAAAAAAAAAAATTAACTTTGAAAGACTAAAGAATCATGGGAAAAAGCCATGAATTCTATGTGCAGTATTCCCCTAGTGCTGAAATTCCACCATTCTCATTGATCAGTAAACTTGGTCTTGGCTGGCTGTTCTTGCTGATCTTCTGGGGGATGGGCCTGTTGCCGTGGTTCTCAGATGTCTTTGCCGGAGGCAGAATTGCCCGCCCTTCCCGGTCCGGGCTAAGTAATCTGCTCGGGTTTGCTTTTGTTCCCTACAAGCTTTCCGTACAGCTTTAGAGGACGAGAGTGAAAATGGTGGCCTCCCAACCTCCGCCCCAGAGGAGCCGAGAACTCGGGGCCCCACTCCTCAGTGCGCCCCCAGAGAAAAGCAGTCATTCCCATCTCCCCAGTCTCCGGCCACACTCCGTGCTCACCTGGCCTGTGACCGAGTGTTTCTGTCTCTGGCACCCGACCCCGTGTGGAGTCTCCAAACCCAGCAGATCCCTGTGGTGCGCTCCCATGTCACTCCTCCTGGGGGAGGAAGGGGAGTCTCCCCGGATCTGCCTCTTGTTGGGTTCCTGCTGGAGGAGCAGTGGCCCGACTGTGCCGCGGATCACGTTTTATGGCAACCCCGAGCTTAGAGCCCTCTCCTTGGCTCCATCTCCGCAGCTGGCTTCCCTGCTCCATTACCTGGGAGCTCTGCCGCACTCAGGCACCCCCGGTCTTTCTGTGACCCCGAGGGTCCTGAAACCACACTGTACCAGTGAGGGTTCCACCCCCATCTTAGCCACTGGAGCGACATCCCTCAGTGGAGCAGACTTCTAAAAGTTCCAATTTTGTGCTCCAGTCTCTATCACTTGCCTGAAGCGGCAGTCGGAGGCCCCCTCCCCCACCATCTCTCCTCCCAAATATCGCCTCAGATTCACTTCTCCGCATGTCCTACCTTCCAGAAAGTGGTCGCTTCTGTGTTCAGAAAGTTGTTGCTATTCATTTCTTTGATCTCCTGTTGAGTTCGTAGGTGTTCAGAATGGTTTGATCCCTATCCAGCTGAATTCCTTGGACCAGATGAAATCCAGGTCTCCTACTCCTCCACCATCTTGCTCCCTAGATCCGAGATTTGTCTCTTCTAAAAAAAAAGTTCTTTTAGGAGAAGCTGAGGAAACTTCAATGGAGAGGATAGTATTGGCTCAAGGGTAGACCAACACCAGAATAGAGTCCATTCTTAAAGGAAAGAAGCCTTTATGTTAAAGAGTTTATAGCAGGGGTGACTGTGTGGCTTAGTCAGTTAAGCAAGCAGCTGGCTCTTGATTTTGGCTCAGGTCATGATCTCAGGGTCCTGGGATGGAGCCCCATGTTGGGCTCTGTCCTTAGCAGGGAGTCTGCTTGAGGATTCTTTCTGTCCCTCTTTCCTCCTCCTTCTCTCTCTGTCCCTCTTCCTCTGCCCCTCCCCCCACTCACACTCTCCCTCTCTAAAAGAAATAAATTTAAAACAAAAAGTTTATATCAATATTGAGAAACCTATATACAAAATGAAATTTGACCCAGGATAGAATGATTAAGTTATGATGGACTAGAAATGTAAATGTAAAATATGAAATAGTGATGTTTATACATGAAGATATATGAAAGTATCTTTATGACTTTAGGATAGGCAAATAATTCTAAAATTTTTCAAGAAAAAGAACAAACCATTAAAATTTAAAAATATATATAAATCAGACTTTATTCAAATTAAGAACTTTTACTCATCAATGATAATATTAAGAAAGTGAAAAAGAAAGCTTCAGGCTGAAAGACATTATTTCAAAGTAAATTAAAATCCAGTAAGATGCTAGCACACTCCACCAGAATGGTGGAAGTCAAAAGTCTGACAATATCCAATATTAACCATAATGTTGATCAAACAGAATTTGTTACATTGCTTGGAAATATAAATTGGCAGAGGCATTTTGGAAAACATTTTGGCAGTATCTTCTAAAGTTAAATATATATGCTCTAGGAACCAGAAATTTTTATTCAAATAAGATAGATGAATGTTGATGTCTACCAAAAGACATACAAAAGCATTCATAGCAGCAGTATGTTTAAGAGCCAAAAACTGGAAACAATTCAAAACATCCATCAATGAATGAATATATTGTGATAAATTCATGCAGTAGAATATGGTATAGCAATAAAAAAGAAAACCCACAACTACTCAAAACAACATAAATAAATGACATTATGTTGAACAAGTAGGCTATATACAAAAGGTTACAGGCACAACTAATCTGTGGTGCTAAGAATCAAAAGAGTGGTTATATTTGGAGTTGTATGAACTCCAAAGTCATGAAGGAGCCTTCTAGGGTACTTATACTTCAATTAAAAAATTAAAAAGAAATAAGAAACAGCAATAAACACCCTTTGATTTTGTAGAGATTTTCTTAGAACTGTAATTAATTAAGAAATTGAGGACTAATTGTTCTCTGATTTGTTCAGTGGTTTACCAAGTATTATTTACCATAGTACTCCCATAATATTTGTGCCTTCAATACAAATATACTTGGATCAGCTTTTGGCTGTCACAATCCTGGTGACTTGTCACTGGATGCAGAAATCTCATTATTATATATTATGCTACATGTCTGTTGTAGTTTATTGTGAGAAATGGAATGTATTTACACTTTGTAATACATGATTTATTATTAATTATTTACCTTTTTCTTTTTTATAATTTGTGTATCACATTGAATTTTTTTAGGTTGTACATAAATTATATTATCCATAATGTTATATTAAGATAATTAGGGGAGCCTTCTCTGTGTTTTCTGCAAAAAAGGTATTGTAGACTGGAATAGGATTGAGAGCTCACTGAGTAGTCATTGCACATTGCCATGATTGTAATAATAATAACAATGAACATGGAATGAAAGTCTAGTGGGGATACATAAATGAATGAATGAATAAATAAATAAATAAATAAATAAATAAATAAATAAATAAATTTGATTAATCATAGATAATTCAGGGATATCTGAGTGGCTCAGTCAGTTAAGTGTCTGCCTTCTGCTCAGGTCATGATCCCAGAGTCCTGGGATCTAGTCCCACATCTGGCTCCTTGCTCAGCAGGGAGCCTGCTTCTCCCTCTCCCTCTGCCCTTCGCTGCACATGGGCTCTCCCTCTCTGAAGGAGAGGAGCAGTAGAGAGACAAAAAAAGCTTTTGACACTATCCATCATGATTCATTTCTGAAAGTAACATAATGAAATAAACCTGATAAATGTTAAATATATGTTAAACAATAGGAGTAGATGTTTGTGATATTATTCTAAGAATGCATCTTTCTGTATGTTTAAAATATTTCTCTATAAAAATATAAAAAAATTAAAAAAGCTAAATGATATAAGTTCAAGAAGTCTTGAATAGCATCAATATTCACATATATTGTGAGCATACATGTGCCAGTTTTATTCATTTTTAATGTCTTCCTCAGATGAATTAAATATATTAGAATATGCTTGAGAAATATGTAAGCCATAATTTTAAACTATTTAATTTTTTATAAGCATTTATATCCAAGCAACCATAATGCCCATTTCTGCTTCAGCTCGTTCCATGATAAAATTCCTGCCATATAATGAAGACAAAACAAACAGACAAACAAACAAAAATTCCAGGGAAAAGTCCCAGAAACTTAGAGGAATGGTTGGGATGGTGATAATTAAGTAGGAGTGTAGATTCACTGTCTAATTTAACTGTTATTTGGCAATGATAAGAAATAAATTTATTATAAAAATGTGGGGGGTGGGATTTTAAAGATCAGTTTTTAGTGTGAATATATGATTTTTGAAAACATATTCCCAAGTATTGTTTTTGGCAGGTAAAAATTACATCTATTGATCTAAATCAATCTGTCCCTTTTCATTTAAGGAGAGGAAAAATATGCCAGGCAATGTAATAAGAATGCTGAAGTCTTGATCATGAGCTGGCTTAAGTATAATACAGTAAATATTCTTGCAATTCATTATAATGCTATCTTATAAAATTAAGTGGTTAATTTGCTTATATATAGTAAACTCATTTATTTAAGAATTAGAACCAGCACATTTTTCTTGAGTGCCTACTATATGCTGAACAACAATCTAAGGGCTGAGGATAAAACAGTGAAAAACAAACACCCTGTCTTCATGAATCCTACAGTCTATTTGGAAGAAATGCAGAATGAAGTATAATAAATGAATAAAACACATAGTATATTGTATGATATTAAGTACTAATGAATAAAAAAAATCTGAAAAGTGAAATAAATAACAGGAGGTTTGGGAGGGTTCAATTTAAAAAAAAGATGATTAGCAGAGCCTTGTTAAGCACTGACTTGGTTCCTCTCTGGAAAGCATTATATTTCCTTCTTCATAATCTCATCCAGAGAAGCACACATTGAGTGCCAATTTTCAATATCACCACAAGAATATTTAGATAGATGATAGATAGATAGATAGATACATAGATAGATAGATAATAGATAATCAGACTGCATATAAATAAAAACAGAAATGTAATTAATTGTTCCAGAATAGAAAAAAAAAAAAAAAAAAAACAAGAAGAACAAAAAAAAAAAAAAAAAAATAAATAAAATTTCCAAAAAAAAAAAAAAAAAAAAAAAAAGACATCAAGAACAAAGGCAGAGATAAAAAGATTAATACAATGAATAAGTGATGGATAGGATATAGGTAGAAATATCATTATTCATATAAAAATAGTCACAGATGAAAGAAAAAATAACTGGGCATTTCATAGAATTTAAGAAATATATAATCACAAACTAAAATGAATGATAGGTAGTTTGGTTGCATATGAGAGAAAAAGAATGCACAAATCTAGGCATATTACTGAGATTACAAACATCAGTGACAAAATAAATTTAAAAAGCATCCAAGGAAAAGAACTGATCATCCACAAAAAAAAAAAGAGTTACTTGTATGTCCAACATTATAGCAGTGAGGCTGGATGCAGGAATTCATTTAAAATGTTAAAATTATTGAGCAAGAGTACTTCATAAATAGAATATTACCTTTTTTTTACATTTTTTAAATTTTATTATGTTATGTTAATCACCATACATTGCATCATTAGTTTTTGATGTAGTGTTCCATGATTCATTGTTTGCGTATAACACCCAGTGCTCCATTCAATACATGCCCTCTTTATTTATTTTTTATTTTTTTAAAAGATTTTACTTATTTATTCGACAGAGAGAGACACAGCAAGACAGGGAACACAAGAAGGGGGAGCGGGAGAGGGAGAAGCAGGCTTCCCGCTGAGTAGGACGCCTGATGTGGGGCTCGATCCCAGGACCCTGGGACCATGGCCTGAGCGGAAGGCAGACGCTTAATGACTGAGCCACCCAGGCTCCCCAAATTGTGCTCTATTCTTAACATGAAAGCAATAAAGAAGGTGAATGGGTTGAATAGGGACTGTGATAGACAGCATAAAAGGCCCCCTATAGACATGTATGTCCTAATCCTCCAGAATTTGTGAATATGAAAGATTACAGGGTAAGAAGGATTAAGGTTATAGATGGTATTAGGTTGGTCATTTGCTGAGTTAAAATAAAGAGATTATCCTGGATTATCTGGGTGGCACCAATGTCATCACAAGATCTTTAAGAGTGAAAGAAGGATGCAGGAGAGATGGTAAAAGTAATGTGATGTGAGCAGGACTCCACTTGCTGTTGCTGGATTTAAAAATGGCAGAAGGGGACCATGAGCCAAGGAATGTGGAGGCCTCTAGAAGCTGGAAAAGACAAGGAAATAGATTCTATTCTAGAGCTGCTCTAAGGAATTACATCCTAGCTGACATCTTGATTTTAACACAGTGATATCCATGCTTCTAACCTATAGAAACATCAAATTATAAATTGGTAAGGTTTTTTTTTTTTTTCTTTTTTAAGCCACTAAATTTGTAGTATTTGTCACGACCAGAGTAGGAAACAAATTCAGGCAGTTATAAAACTGTCTCTGAGAGCTGACAGGTAGGACTACCATATGCCCCGGGAGAGGGTCCCCTGGGAGCTAAGGACATCGCCCCTCCCAACTAAGAGCCAGCAAGAAAACAGATTCCTAGGTCTTAAAACCACAAAGAATTGCATTTGGCCAACAACCTGAATAAATGTGGAAGCTAATTCTTCCCCAAAGCCTCCAGAAAGTTATGAATGCCTGCCAACACATTGTTTCAGCTTTAAAGTAGAGGGCCAGCTGGGATCATTAGGACTTCTGACCTACAGAACTATAAAAAACAGGTATGTAGTCTTTTTGTTATATTATGTGGGTTTTTTTTTGTTTTGTTTTGGTTTGGTTTCGTAGTCACAAAGTTTGTGGCATGGCCACAATAGAAAACTAATACAACACCTAAGGATTGAGTTATTTTATACTTTATTACTAGCCCTCTCCTATCCTTTAATTATAGGAAAATGTGTATGTAACTTAAATATTCAGTATTTACTTGATTATGTCAATGTAAATATTACTCTATAAAAGGTCAAGTATGATACTTTTTTCCTTCTTTTACAGATTTTCTTTGAGTTATTAACTGTCTTATATATTCCTCTGCACATTTTTTCTCTATAAATATCGATTTGTTTCTTATGCTCCTGTATTTCCCCTGCAGTATTACCTGGACTGTTGTATCATCCTCCCCTCCCCCACCGCACCTTCACATTGTGCTTTCTATTACCTTGCCCTACGCTAGACTGATTGTTATCTAGGACCACTACAGCTGTATTTGGGGACTTATACTGGGTTGGAGTCACTGTTTCTGAGCCTTTTGGTTAAGTTTTCCTTTTGCTCTGGAAGAAAGGAGTCAGATGGAAATAATTCTTTTCAGTCTTTTTTCCCTCCCCATTACATTTTTTGTCTTTTATCTTTGATTAGTAATGTGGCTGGGCATGATATTCTATCTTAAACATCATTTTCTGTAAGCCTTGTGAAAGTTCTGTCCAGTCTTCTATTATTCAGCAATGCAATGTTGCAGAAAAATTCAGCTCCAATTTCATTTTCACACCTCCACATGAGAAGTGCTTTTTACCCTCTCAGCTCTATTGGGATTTTCTTTAGTGTGTTAAAACATGAAAATAAGCATTGATGTAGATGTTTTAAAAATCATAATACTAAACAATTTTTGTGCCTTCTTATACTATCAGATCACACTTTTGTTTCTGGGAAATGCTATTCCATTACTTAAATATCTTCTCCACTCTGCACTTAATCTCTTTCTCTGGGATAGATATTATTTCATGTGGGATGCTATGGATTGTTCCTCTAAGTCTTTTTTTAAATTTCTATTTAAAATTTTGACTTTAGGTTTGCTTTCTGTTTAACTTCCTCAAATTTATCTTCCAAACTTTCAACTAACGCATTTTAACATTACATTTTACTTTAAATCCTTTTTATTTTCATCTCCTTCTTCTCTAAGGGCATCCTCTTCCTGTTTTATGGCTATAATTTATTTTCATAAATTTGAAAATTGATTGGTATTGATTTGGTTTGTGTACATTTCTCCTGCTACTTTCATGATCTCTATTTCCTTTTGTATGTGTTTAATTTTTTTTTGTTTTTCTTTTCTCATTTGGTGTACTTTCCTTCTATAACCTGTTCCTTGATTGTCTATTCATATCTTAATTCTTGATAGCTGTCTACAAGATCTAACTCCCAGTTTTTCTATGATATCCAATTAACTTCCTTCCTAACTTTCCTCCAGCCACACATGGCTTCCTTGCTTCTTTTTAAAAATAGTAAGTATACTCATCCTTGTGTCCTTTACGCTACCCATTCTCTCTGCCCGGGATTCTTTTCCCTGTGATACCCACATGGCAATTCCCTTACTTCATTAAAACCATTGCTTGATTCTCATCTTCTCAATGACACCTCCCTTGGACATCCTAATTAATATTATAACAAATTCCTTTCCCCAGTACTCCAACCCTTCTTAAACTGCTCCACTTTTCTTTGTCTATAGCACTTACTTTTAGGTAATTTTTGTATTTTTATGTCTAATGCTTATTGTCAGCCTCCCTCAATTAGAACATAAGTTACATAAGAGAAGTGATTTTTTTCATTCATATTTACTAACATATTTCAATCACCTAGAATAGTCACTGGACCCTGATGAGTGTTCATTTATTCATTGAGTGAATGATTGAATGTGTAAATTAGGGGTGAAGCACTAACATTATTTAATGGCAGTACTTTATGTATGGATAGGGCTTATCACTTTGATGACTTCATGCAATATGAATTGGGGGAGAGGACCCTCAAATGTCAGTAATGTCATGATGGAGGGGGTGGGGGTGGGATGTGGCTATTTCTAGATATCCATTTGGTTCTTTGATATCAACCAACATGTTTCTTGATAACTATCAATCTCACCAGTCATTTTTTACATATCTTGGTCTGTGTGAAGCTAGTGTTTTGACACAGATTCAACACTTGTATGCTACACATCTCATTCCTGCTTATGACTCTATCTGGTTCCTTGGCATTATCAACCTTTCCAGTTACAGATGACTGTCCTTATCCTTCTCTTCTGCTTTGATTTCTGCACATTTTGAATGTAGAGCAGAGGTGTCTGTTAGGTTAGTTACTTGTATTTTTTCTGCCTTTTCATCTCCAGACTTCCCTTCTCTTTTCTTATCTGCATGAACCTGTACCCACATTTACTTTTATGAATTCTCAAGTGGAGAAGAAATACATCTTGGAATATAGCACAACTTACCTAATTTTAATCTAGCTATGATTGTGTTTTTACTATTATTTATTTTATCTCTAAGAAATCTAGCATATCTGAAAGTTAGATATCATTGTTACTATCCTGTTTCTTATTACAACCCCTTACCTATACAAAATTTTAAAATATTTTTTATTTATGGAGGCTCCTTACTTCCAACTTCATCAAAACTCATGTTAAAGGAAAAAAAAAAAAAAAAAAAACTCATGTTAAAGGAAATATTTGATTATCCAGTTTTATTAAACTAGATATAATGCTCTGCAGAAACAATAGTAAAAAATTTTGAAAACATATATTCATAAAAAGTCACTTGAAATTAAATATGCCCTATTAAAAAAATAGGAAAATATTTTAGATACAATTATATATTTTTAAATAAAATTATAAAATTAAGTGAAATCTGATTTATTTCACTCACTTTCATGTATTGATGAATATTTTTGATTTTCACTAGATGAAAACAGAAATTGAGTGCAGATTTTTTTGAACAGAGGTATAGATTACAAAAAAAATAGACTATGAAGATAAATAATCTAATGATTATGTTTGTATAATGCCTAATCTTTTTCAAGGAAGCTAGTACAGGTTGTTATTTAGAGGTATTATGCAGATTTCTTGTTTCAAAAAAATTCTCCCCAAAGGACACAAAGTTTCAAAATCACTTTGACAAGTTTTTGAAATGACTTGAAATAAATAAGATGCTCTTCCATCCCTTTCCGTACTGCTTCTAAGACCTCTGAGACTGTTGGTTCAAAGGCTCACATAAAGAATGATATAACAGCATCAACCTATAATCCCTCTTACTTTTCAATAATTTGGTACTTCAAGATGCTAGTTCCTCATTATCGAGTGTTCTTTAGTTTCATTATCACAAGCTCGGTTTGTCTCTGACGATATCCTTTACTTTTGACAACACTGGTTTAATTTTAGGAACAGCAATTTTGATAGGATTTTTTTTAAATATTCAAAATTAATAAATAAGTTAGAAGTAGAGTCTATTTATTTTGACTAAATTAATGTAGCTCCTCAATTTACTTGGTGATATGACTATTTTGAAGCCAACAGCTCCCTGCTTCAGTTCCTCTTGACTTGCTGCAATGATTTATGTTTATGCTAACACTAATCCATGTCCCAAAGTGACAGCTTGAAAGACTGCAAATGTTGCCCAGGTGGTTGATTATCAGAAAAGTTATTGAAATACATGAAGTTAGGTATTCAGTGGGTGGTACGAGCAGGTCAAACACAATTTATCACACCTGATAAAAATGTCCTTGACTAGATCTAGTTACATTTGTAACATAATCCAATGAATTACATATTAATGTAAAAAACCAGGTTGAGGGGGTTATTTCTCTGCTTTTGACCTTGACTATCTGCTGTCCTGGTTGTCATTTTGTGGGTCTACTGTACTATCTCTTTCGTTTTGGGGATAAGTTTTGTGTTGTGAAAAATTTTTAATATATTTCTTAAATTTTCCATGATTATCAAACACTTATCAATTTTGGGGTGAATGTGTAGTAAAGGAGACTTTGGCATTGAGTGATGAAGTGAAACATTGTTCTGTATAGTTAATAATTTTATTTCTATAAGATCATTTTAACAGGTAAAGCCTACTTTGGCCCATGGCCACACGTTTATTAATTCATAAGAGGGGACTGTGTATAGGTCTTCATATTATGTATGCCTCTTTATGAAAGAACATGGTATCAGGTATCAGGAGATGGTCCATGATTAATATTCAGGGGTATGACAGATTAGAAATTGTTTCATGAGTAGAAAATTCTCAGAAGTTATTCAAACCCTTTGTTCCTTCTTGCAGGGATAATCTTAATTTCATTCAAGAGTAAATGCCAACCATTTTCCAGTTTGGTGGTTGTGGACTGTGACAAAAAGTTATTTTCTCAGGACCAAGAGAGACCATTTTCTGCTCATGGCTCAAATATGTGACTGGGGCTGTATGGCAGCAGGATTCTAAGATGGCCCATAGGAACCCTGCTCCTGGTGCAGGGCCTACCCTTGAGTGTGAGCTGGACCTGTAAATAGGACATGATCGTTCCTGTGATCATGGTATTTTATATAAGACACCATTTTAGCTGACTGGACAGAGAGGGATTTCCCTGCTGGCTTTGTAGAAGTAAGCTGCCATGTTCTGAGCCATATAGCAAGGGACTCTGGGTGGCCTCCAGGAGCTAAGGGCATTCCCCAGGAGAGAGAACAGGAAAACAAGGACCTTGGTCCTATAGCCAGAGGGAACTTAATTCTGCCAACAACCTTGTGAGCCTAGAAGAGGTCCCAGGCTTTAGAAAAAAAGATGACCCCGTTGATACCTTGATTTTAACATTATAAGGCGCTGGCACTGAATGGAGGATTAGCTAAAATGTGGGAGAAGCCTGCTCCATGGCACCTGTGAGATAATAAATGTGTGCTTTTTAAAGCAGCTAAATGTGCCAATCTGTTACTCAACAATAGCAAACTAGTGTAGGCAGAGAGGATAGTTTGACCTAGTAACTGGAGAAATTGTTAGGCTTATGAGGAAGAAAAGTTTACAATGTTGTTACTTTTTCAGTTCCAAGAGAGTCTGAGGTGAGGCTGCCTTCTTAAATTTAAAGTTGAGAAATAAATGCATAATTCAAGAAGAAAAAATTGAAGAGAACATTGTATTTTAAAATTGGTCATCATAAATGTGTATTAGCATGATATAGATCACAGCAAATTTATTTTTGCACATTTTAATAGAATTTGTAAAGGCTCATTGATCAAAATATTTTAACTGGATGCTGCAATTAAAATAATTTACAAGCTTTGCTTGATTTAAGGCTACACTAATGCAAGGTCATTAATTCTTGTGATTATGCTCAATGCCATTTTTTTATTACAAAAGAGAATACATATAGCACATGACTGTGTGCAGTTATTCTTTAAATTGTTATAAAGAACATTTCACCAATGAGAGGCTGATGTTTTATATTACTTATATAATGAACTGGGTGACAAAAATAATTTGTAATATTAAATAAATCAAGATATTGTAAACTTAAAATGTGTGTGCTTTTAATTGCGTTTTCTATGTTTCCTTTACTGTATATGATGCTAGGAGCAGGTGCCAATTTAGGATTTACATGTGATAACATTGTTAAAATTGTTACCTCAGTCAGAAAGGAAAGGGGACAATGCATCATACTCCAGCTGAAGAAAGAGCTAAAATCTTGATCTAGAACTGATATCCTACATATTTTGAGGCCAAAAAAAAAAAAAAAAAAAAGTTTCATTCAATTCTCTTCATATATCCAATATCTAAGTCTGATGTTAATGCATGCATGGAAATGCTTCATCCTGACCCTCAGCATTGTTTTGATAAGTTATGAATGGGATTCCACATTGCTCAAAAAGACTTCCAAGCAGAAAGATATACAAATCTTCAGGGAAATACTTTTCTCATTATATAGGAATTGCATGTAAAGCAACATTTTTTTTTTTTTTTTTTTTTAAGATTTTTTATTTATTTATTTGAGAGAGAGAGAATGAGAGAGAACAAGCACATGAGAGGGGGGAGGGTCAGAGGGAGAAGCAGACTCCCTGCCGAGCAGGGAGCCTGATGCGGGACTCGATCCCGGGACTCCAGGATCATGACCTGAGCCGAAGGCAGTCGCTTAACCAACTGAGCCACCCAGGCACCCGTAAAGCAACATTTGTAACAGAAGTATCAGGTGCTAATGTAATGCAAGGAAAACCTGTTCACATACCATCCTGTTAGTAATTGAGTGTACTGTCCCTTGAAGACTCCTTCCAACCATTCTCTTATCCACTGCATGTAGAATTTCTCATTGCTTTTCATTATATATGTACTGTCCCAGGCTGTATCCTTACCAGTACAATCCTTAGTTTTACATGTAGTTGAACTTTATGAATGGGATCATAATACATTATATATATTTTCAAAAGTAGGTAGGACAACAAAAACAAGGAGGAATTAGGTAAAATTTCTAATAAATGTGATCGAATCACAAGAGTGTTCTGCTTGTAACGGTGGCAATGAGGTTAAACCCTTGAAGCGCCAACTTCCTATTTTGGATAGAGTTGCGCTGATCAGTCAAAATCTCTCTCTCTGCTTCATCTATTTTTTATACCTTTACAATTGACCTACTAAGGAAAGTTTTCTTTTTTTTTATCAAAGTCAACAGAGTAAAAGAAAGATATAAAATAAGCCATAAAAAGAAAAAAAGGGGGGGGTAAGAAAAAAAAAAGTCACCAATAGATGAAATTAGGTTACTGCCCAGCATGTTTGGGTGATGTATTGCTACTCTGTTCTAAAGAAAACTATGCATGATTCAAACTTGGGTTTTAGTTTCAAGCTTAAATCTTAAAAAGCAACCTGATTTTCCAGTTAATTGAACTGTGTAAGGGGAAAGATCAACTCAAGGTAATCATCCATATCATCTATAAATACATTAAAACCTTTTTCATTTACTCTATAAATATCTATGTGTACATTATTGGCCAGATACTTAGGTTATATTGATAAAAAGTTATATTCTTTGTCCTCATGTAGGTCACAACATAGAGTAGAAGTTGGTAAAGTATGGCCTCTGGGTCAACTCCAACCCATCATCTGTTTTTGTAAATAATATATTCTTGGAACACTGTTTTTGTTTTGTTGTTAGCTGTTTTTGTCCTATAATGACAAGTCGAGTAGTTGTGACAGAGACAATTTGGCCTGCAAAGCCTAATCACTTGCCCTTTATTGAAAATGTTTTCTGACTCCTGATATAGAGTAAAATAACTATTTAAATAGATAATCAAAATTCAATTGGTGTGATGTAGGTATTTGAATATGTTGGTTGTCTAATTTTCCCACACAACTATTATGATTTCATTTTTTAACGATTTTTTATTTATTTATGAGATTAGAGAGAGAGAGAGAGAGAGGTGGAGCAGAGGGAGAGGGACAAGCAGGGTCTGCAATGAGCATGTAGCCCTACATGGAGTCAATCCCAGGACTCTGAGATCATGACCTGAGCCAAAACCAAGAGTCGGACACTCAACCAACTGAGCCACCCAGGGACCCCAACTATTATGATTTCTTAAATTATCTCCCAATAAACTACTTATACTCAAATTGCTGTCTCAGGGTTGATTTTGGGAAAACCTAAACAAAAAATAGTGAAATAGTGGGTACTAGAGGTGGATCTCTACCCAACAGATTCTTCTTCTCTGATTCTTATAGTGGGTCATTCTCTGTCCATTGATGGTAATAAGTTAGGGAGTAAGAACTCAGCCCTATAAGTATCTGAGATATTAAGACCCTCAGATATTGGGAATTCGGATGGAATATAGGTAGAAGTATTCCTACTTGGGTGTGTAATCACTCTAGTAGTTGAGAAATATTGGAAAATGATAATTATAAGTAATTATAAAGAGTGATGATGTAATGGGATGAACCTAACTAAAATCAAAACCTTCAAAGAAAAAAAAATGACAGGCTCAAGTAGGCCAATTATCCAGTCAGAGAATCCTAATGTCCTATTTTAAGAGAGCTCCCTCTTACAAATTAGACACTTATAAAAGTGGATCAATTTTTTAGCCCTGGGGAGCATTTTACTCGAAAGTGTTGAAAGAGGTGAGACCCTGAGACTTGAGGCATGGACAACTGGATGGATACTTTTCAGAAACCTGAAACCACAACTTTGTTTGACTTCTCAAGGTATCTTCACCTTGCTATAGAATAGAAACTTCTGGAAAAAATGCAGTGATCTCACAGGAAGTGCATGCATTACTAGATGATGATTGCTCTCCCCTTTATTTGTGTCAAACTGTAATGTGCATACAAATCACCTGGACAGATGGTTCAAATTAAGTATCTTAGTTCACATCCCCAGAAATTGTGATTTACTAAATCAAGGTATATTATAAATGTGCATTTTAACAAGTTAACAGGTGATGATGCTATAGATTCAAAGATTCGCTGTAAGTTCAATACTATCTTATATCTATAACTTGGGTCAAGTCTAGCATGGCTCCATAAATACTGTCCTCACTGTACTAAGAAAGGGATTATTCCCCAAAGGAGTTGCAGTACCCTTATATGTATCTGCAGGTACCCAGAGAACATGTCTGCAAATGGATCATGAGGATCCTGGGCCAATGAAGGGGGGAGATGTTAAACTGATTAGGGGTCTCCCCGTATTCAGGATCCTGTACCTGTCAATGGGCTGATTCTACTATGCTGCTAAAGCTGCCCAAAATAATCTTAACATTCCCTTCATATTTATTTCTCTCACTTTTTTTCTCATAAACCACTTTATTGAGGTATGATTGGCATACCAAAAGCTGCACATGTTTAATGTATGCAACTTGAAGAGTTTGGAGGTAAGTGTATTTCTGCGAAAATATCATCACAATCTACGCCATAGATATAGAGGCCTCTTTTAGGCGACAGGCTTGAGCAATGGAAACCAGAGTAAGGTAGTAGGGCCCACGGTGACCACCTGGCTGAATGTAAACAGGCTCCTTAGGTGATGCACTTCAAAGTATGCATAAGCCCTGGCTAACCAATGGGCTACTTACAAACGGGCACAGGCGCAGAAAAAGAAAAATTCTATATGTTCCCATACGTCTTCACTTCTGCCCCTTAACTCATCACCGCCTTCTGGCAGACAGTCTCTTTTGCTGTCCTGACCATGACTCCCTTGCCGAGTATTCAGTAAACTTCTATCTTCTTTGTTCTGCCTCGGGCGAATTCTTTCACCACCCAGGCCAGCCTGTCCACCCAATCAGGTCCCCCCACAATAAACCTACTCATCACCTCTAAAAGCTTCCTCGCACCTCATTTATTATTATCATTATTATTATTTGTGTTTATGGTAAGAATACTTAGATGCAGAAAGAGTATTTTACAAAATCCAATACCCTTTCATGATTAAAAAATAAAAAAATACAGGAACTCAACAGATTAGCCTAGAAGGAACTTATTTCACTGTAATAAAATCCATATGTGGAAAGTTCACAGCTATCATGCTCAATGATGAGAAACTGAAATCTTTTCCCCTAAGATCTGGAACAAAGCAAGGATGCCCACTCTCACCACTTCTATTTAATATTGTATGGAAGTCCTAGCCAGAGGAGTTAGTCAAGAAAAAGAAATAAAAGGCATCTCAATTGGAAAAGAAGTAAAATATCTCTCTTTACAGAAAATATGATCTTGATGATGAAAAAAATCCTGATGATTGCACAGAAAACAAAATAAACAAAAGCTGTTAGAACTAATAAATTCATTAAAGTTGCAGAGTACAAAATCAACATAAAAATCAGTTGCATTTCTACACACAGTGAAAAATTCAAAAAGGAAATTAAGAAAACAGCCCCATTTACAATAGCATCAAAAGAATAAAATGCTTAGGAATAAATTTAACCCCTCATCTTGATTTAACATTAGATAAGCTTCTTCCAGACTGTAGGCCCCTGACCTAGCTTTTTTAGAGCATTTTCTTTTAAAAACCAGTTGAAAATTCTTTCTTTGCACCTTTGAGATGTAAATCTTTTTGAAAGCTTCTTGCCAGTTCTACGATCCAGAACTGCCTTTCTTAAGGACCTGGAGATACCCCTTTGAAATGTAATCATAAGGAAGATAATGCTCCCTTCTCACACGCCCAGAATTTTCTTTTCTTTTCTTTTTTCCTTCTTTTAGATTTATTCTCTTAGCAATTTTCAGATATGCAATGCAGTATTAACTATAGTTGTTATGCTGTACTTTATATCCCATGACTTATTTATTTTATAACTGGAAGTTTGATCCTTTTGATAGAATGCTCCTTTCTCCCAGTCCCTATGGGAGAGTAGAAACCTAATTTCCTTTAGTGGGCACCTTGCTCCAAGATAGAAAACTACCTCCTGTTATTAAGATGCAGGGAATCCTTTGAGTATAACCAATTAGCAACAAATGTGGCCTAAGATCTTCACCCCACTTCCCAGCTCTGAAAAACTCTCCCTCCCTTTGTTTCACTGGACCTGAGCTCAGACTGCATTTTAGTCTTATCCTCGATTGCAGTACCATTGAGTAAAGTCTTCCTTATCTGTTTAGTTTTCCCAGTGCAAATTTGTTTTAATAAAGCTTAGGAAAATTAATAGCCAACAGTAAATTAGGTGGAGATTCCAGAACAGCCCAGAGTATTGAGGATGTGTTTAAAAGGCTCACCAAGCTGGACATACTAAAATGGATTAATTATATAAGAACAGAGAGACTCTCCCAGCTACCCTCCAGAGAGCTCAGAGGATATTCCCCTCACTAAAGTAATAAGAAATATGCTACCAAGATTTAATGTAATACAGGGGGGTTAAATCCCAGGAAAAAGTCAGGCTGCTGTTATCAAAGAAAAAAAAAATGGATATTGCTTATGAAACACAGTGTCGATCACAACCATCCTAATTTATTTTACCTTTCATTATGTGCATTCCTGTATTTCACAATAAAGGAAACTACAAGTAAAAATAAACAAAATTAATTTTATTTTTTGTACTTATATTTTACTTATTTCTAAAGAAGGCATAGCTTAATACAAATTTTTGAAAAATTGATAAACTATAATAATGATTACATTGTGAAAATTAGGATAGATTTCATCCTAAAAATAAAAATTAGGATACATGAAAAAAAAAAGATAACTATGCTAGAGATAAAGGTCTGCATAGTTTCTTTTTTTTTTTTTTTTTTTATTTATTTATTTGAGACAGAATGAGAGAGAGAGAGCACATGAGAGGGGGGAGGGTCAGAGGGAGAAGCAGGCTCCCTGCCGAGCAGGGAGCCGGATGCAGGACTCGATCCAGGGACTCCAGGATCATGACCTGAGCCGAAGGCAGTCGCTTAACCAACTGAGCCACCCAGGCGCCCGGTCTGCATAGTTTCTATGATAAAATTTAAAATTAGCTGCGAGCATCTTTACAACCAGCAAAAGAGAGACTATCCTGGGTCATGTTGTATTTCTTATGCAAAATAGGAAGTACATTATTTCCTGTGGGTGAGTGTGTTAGTTTTCTATTGCTGACGTAGCAAATTACCACAAACATATTGTTTAAAATGACCCAAATATATTAACTCACAGCTTTGTGGGCCAGAAATCCTAGTGGGCTAAGTAGTAGTAGGTCTCACAAGGCCAGTCATGATGTTGGGTGGCTGGGGCTCTTACCTCCAGGCTCTGAGGGGAAACCCACTTCCAAGGTCATTCAAGTTGTTTGCAGAATTCTTGCCATTTTTCTGGCTGAGGTCCTTGCTGACTATCATCTGAGAGACTCCTTCTGATTATCTGAATTACTGACTACTTCACCTATCTATCTCCAAACCAGCAGTGGGATGTTAAGCTCTCCTGCTTTTGAGTGCTTCTAACTTCTCTTTGGCCAAATTTCTTTTGCCACAGCTGGAGATAGTCCTCTGCTTTTAAGGATCCCTGTGATTAATTTGGGCCTAAGAATTTATTCCAGGTTAATCTTATTTTAAGATCTTCAACCTTAATTATGATGGCAGAGTTCTATTACCCAGGTAATGCATTCATGGTTTTGGGGATTAGGGAGTGGACATCATTCAGGGGCCATTCCGCCTACCACAGAGAGGACTTTACCAAGACAAACAGACAAACCCTTTCCAAATGTAACTTCAGTGGGGTGGTAATGATCCAGGAAATAATGTCCTCACTATCCCTCATATCATTCATGTAAAACCCATTTCCTTCTCCAAGTGCAACCTCTCATGCCATCTGATTTCATAACACTACAGTGTTTGGTCAAGACAAGTGTCCAGAGGTTTTTAGAAGGAAATCTTCTCAAGATGTGGATATATGGTACACCCAGTCTTTAGATCATTATCTTAAAATACTGTTTTCTCAAACTAAATTTTTTATAGAAGCCATAATGAGGTTGTTTTGTTACAAATCTCTAATAAGGGCCTGGAATTGTGGTAATTCTGTGGTATATTGCTAGATTTGCAAAACAGGTAACTGGAAGATGGGCTTAAGCATTTTTTTGTATACCTTTGTCAAAAGAATCATGTAGGTGCTCCTCCTCAAATATCAGGCGAGCTGAAAACAATGTCTTCTATATTTAATTTGTTGCATTAATTCATGCATCTAAAGCACTTGAAAATCAGCTAATATTTTCCTTGAAATGATCAAGATGCCTCATTTTCATTCTTTCTAAATGCACTTCAGTTGCTGAGAGAATTTAGTATGCTGGGTGACATTTGTGCCCTTCTAGCAAATCAGGCATATCCTGAATGCAATGATAATCCTTACTCAGCAGGTATTTCTAAGTGAATACAAACAAAATTAAGTGGGTGCAAATGTTCATATGATTATGTTTGACACAATGTGAGATAAGACTTTTTTTCCTTGTTATCAATAGGCAGATTGCAGACTAATTTACTGATTCCAAAAGCACAACTAATTTTTTAAGTACAGAAACCAACTGAATCAATGTTTGAGACTGTACCTCTACACTTTTTAAAAGGAAATCTCTATTTTTGTATTTTTATTTTCTTTATGTACTAATAATAGATTTTGAAATCTTTTCTTTTTAAATATATTTTTTAATTAATTAAGAAAGGGAAAGAAAAAGAGAGAGAGAGAGGGAGAGAGAGGGGGAGGGGGAGGGACAAAGAGAGAGGGAGAGAATCTTAAGCAGGCTCCACGCCCAGCACAGAGTCCAAAGTGGGGCTCAATCTTACAACCCCAAATCGGATGCTTAACTGACTGAGCCACCCAGGCACCCTTCTTTTTAAATATATATTTAATCCATATTTTGGTTAATCCTCCATTTATCTTTACAAATAATAAGGAAACAACCAAGTATTTCCCATAAAAATATTGTATCAAATTAATAAATATACACGAATATATATGTATATTCTTTTTCAATATTTTCTGATATGCCAAATCTCATGACTCATAGGATAAATTTGAAAATAAAAGCTGTCGATTAACATAGTTTATTTCTATTTGCAAATTTGTAACTGCAAAGTCTCAAATATTTATTTGCTCCAAGAATGAATAAATACAGAATGTTAAGCTCCTATAACTCCATGTCTTGGCCACCCCAACAGCTGTCATCTCTTACTCATAACTAACGAATTCTAGCATAAGTTTCTATGACCTGGATGCTTGTGTTTTATAAAATAAATGGTGTAAAGAGCCCAGAAATGGTAATTCAAACATGTTAGAGTCTCATCTCAGCCACTGACAAATGGGCTTCATTTTCCCTATCCTCACTGCAAATAACAAAAGCATCCTTCAGAGAGTTGGGGTAAATGCTGCCTCTGGTCATACATCACTTTGGTGTGTGGGGAGCTATTGGAATGGAGCAGCAACATTATATGCAAATGTGATTTCATGTTTTCAATGTGTTCATTGCTTATTCATGTGTGCAGAGTCACATTTGCACTCAAATACAGATCTTTAGTTATTACGAGGAATATTGAAGAGTAAAAGCAGGGTACATGTCACAGTTATTTTTATTTATAAGTAGTACGTATGGTAGTACTCCTTTGATTATTTATTTGTTCAGTATTGTTTCTCATTTGGGATTTAGAAAAATAATGAGGCAGCATAAAAAGGATTATATTTTTAAGTGAACAGTTTAATAAATAAAAATATACTCAGGAATGTATAACCCAAAATTTGGATTTGAAGTAAAATGTATTTTTTGCATTACCTGGTTTCACTATGAAGAAGGGCAAGGCTGTAATTTACTTGATCACTTCTCTGCAGGTCTCAGTTTCCCATCCACAAGTGTCACTTGTGTCTATTTGGTACAAATGCCTTTATTAACAGTTCAAGAAGGGGGTTGATTAAAGCTTTGGATTTAATAAATCAGTAAAATTAGTCATACTAGCAAAAAATTACATATAGATAATTAGTTGAAATATATAAATACACATACATATATGTGTGTAATATAAATATGTAACTATATAATATGCATATACATTTGTCACTACAGCATAATATGGGACCAGATTATAGTTCTTTTTTGCTAACACATTTGGGGAAGTCGTTGGCCAGAGTATGGCTCTCCTCTCTCATTGCCATCTTTTACCCATTATTTTGCATTTGCATTCCCACCCTCCCCCGCTCAGAGATTGTGCTAATCCAGTATATTATTAGTAAGATGATCAAATCTTTATCTCATAGGTTTTTTTTTAATTACTCAGTTTTCACACCACCTACATTTTCTAGAATGTTCATTCTACAGAGCACAAAGGATTAATGTCTATTTATCTTGATCCAGCACTTCTTGTCTCTATGATACTAAATAAACTTATCAAAATGCAGAATTTTGAAGATACGCTTTTCTTCAAATATGAATCCATCCTTCTAAAGACTGCTAAAATGACATTTTCTTTAACTTTTTTTTTTTCCCTGATGGATATAGTGTATAAATCTCCCTGATTTTAAATGGGAAAAAAAATAACTATAAGTTAAATACTGCCTGAAAGAAGTCCTTAAATTTATGGTTTCTAGGCTTAAATTCTGTTGAGATGTCTCTCGTATTTCAGTATTTAACTGTTTCAGAGCCATATAAAAGCATTAGGACAGGAAAAACAAAACAAAGTAGGACAGAGACTGCAGATATATTGGTAGTTGTGTGGGGGTGAAGATCCCACTCATTTCTCTTGTAATTTCCCCCAAACCTCCAGTTTAAGAAAGACTTTCAAGAAAAGTGATCTTATCCCCAACTTCGTAAGTATTTTCTGACTAAGGTACGTACATAGTTCAATTCAATTAAACTCAGCAAAACACATTATTGAGTGTGTCCTATCAGTCAGGGGGGTGATAATTAGATAATATAGGGAAAATTAACTATACTTGTTAGTGTTAGAAAGTCCATTTATAGTTAGGACACATAGGTCACTTTATGGTGGTATTTGCAAAATGTTATAGTAATGAAAGAGGATGCTATAAATTTGTCCTAGAATGTGAGGATCTATTAGTATTAGTTTGTGAATAATGATGAGGAAGATTCCAGCTGGATATGCCGAGGGTAATGCAAGCAGTAGAAACAGTCTGTCGGAGAGCTATACAAGTGCACAGATCCTTGTGATCTGGTTATGTGTGTGTAAGAGGAATGAGAAAACTAGCTGGAGTCAGACTCAGATTTGTTTATACCCCTGAACAAAGAGTTTCTAGGGAGAGGCATAACAATGTCATTTGTTCTAGAAAGATTATTAGGGATCTTAAATTGGAAGATGAACAGTTTGGATCAGAAGGATACTGTAATAGTCCAGCATAGGGATAATGAAGACTTGAACCAGGACAGACGTTTTGAGGAAAAAGATATATATATATACATACATTTTGTACATACACACACTTTGCTTTATATGATTTGAAGATTCTTTTGGTGGTGGGACACAACACGCTGACTCTGCATAGATGAAGGCAGAACTCTAAATTACTTACAATTTGGAAGAAGAAAAACTGCCAGGCAGTTGTACTTGCGCACAGGGTTTCAGCAAGCTGGAGCTGTGGGGGGTAGGTTATATATGGCAAGTGCAGTGGACTTAGCTGGGTTTCTCAGGTTCCAGTGGATTGGCTAGTTGAATAATCATGTAGATTTCAGGGCAAAGAGGTTGTGCCAGTTGTTTGGTACCTGGCCCTGGGGAGAGTAGGGTAGGTGCATCGTGGCTCAAAGTGTGAGGGCTGGAGGAGAGAAGTGGTTGGGAGGTGGACTTAATAGCTGCTCAAGGAAGACCAACCTCTAAGGCAAGCCCTCCAAACTGGATCAAGACAGCATTTAGAGATGCTAAGTGTCCAAGTCTTGATTTCAGCTCAGGTCATGATCTCAAGGTTGTGAGATCAAGCCCCACTTTGAGTTCCATGCTTAGTGCAGTCTGCTTGTCTCTCTCCCTCCAGTGTTTGTGCTCTCTCTCTCTCTCTCTCTCTCTCCTAAATAAATAAATAAATATAAATAAATATGACAGCATTTAGAAAACAAAATAAAACTATATTATACTCCTCATAAATATTTCCCATCAGATCTATGTCTTCTCTTTTATGTCCAATTTTCTACAGTCATCTTCATCCCTAGAACAATGTTTTACAGACAGTACTTCTGAAATTCTGGTATTAAGAAAGTTAAACTGTATTTATTTTATTGGAATTTACAGACACTGTACCCACTAAATCATATTTAAGTAATTTTATTTTTTCATTGGAAATGTATTCATGTTCATCACACAAAGTTTAGAAAATTTACATTAGCATGAAGAAGAGAAATCACTAGTAATCATAGCATCAAAAATAATTTCTATTAGAATTTATGTATTATAAAAAATATTTGGTTCTTTTGCATTTTATATTTAAATATAATTTATCTGTATGTTAGTTCTACTTCAAGTGAGAAACTTACTAACATAAGGTTTATAATTTACTTTTATCATTTGATATATCATGAATATCTTTTCATATCTATCAATATTAATTTCTTACATCATTTTGATGGGTGTTTAATACATCAATGGATCATAATTTCTATAATCTCATCTTGTAAATTCTCTCATTAGTATCTTTGAATGTTCTTCTTTGTGTAAATGCCTGAGTCTACTTTAAAATAGTTACTGTTTGAAAATACATCACTCATTTAAAAAGTTTGGAGTATTTTAAAGTTCTTGGTATTACCATATACATCCAGAATAGACTATCACATTTGTTACACATTCTCCAATTTGGAGAATATTTTTTTAAGGATTTATTCACTTGAGCAAGAGAGAGAGAGAGAGAGAAAGAGAGCGAGCTTGCGCAAGAGAGAGCGAGCTCATGCGCGCACGAGGGAGAGCAGGCTTGGGGTGTGGGGGGCAGAAGGAAAGGGAGAGAGAATCCCAATTAGACTCCCCACTGAGTGTGGAGCTCTACGCAGGGCTCAATCCCAGGACCCCAAGATCACAACGTGAGCCAAAACCAGCCTTAACCGACTGTGCCACCCAGGTACCCCCAGAGAATATTATTTAATGTTTTTAGTTGAATAAATGACAAACGCTACCTTATTTAGTTCTTTGGTTTATTGGCTACTAACTAGATTCAACAATGTCCCATAATTTATCGCAGTTTTGTTTTTGTCACTGGGTATATTTTTCCTAATGGTTAATTAATTGTCCTTAATATATCAATTAAGCAACTTATTCTGATGCTTTGAAGTAGTACTTTATTTGCTAATCACACACATAAAGTTGAATATGTTTCTGAACCTTAGATTTCATATTGACTTGTCTTTTCATCCATGGCTCTGTATCTTAATATTTTAAAAATTATAACCTCTTAATAGGTTTTAGTATCTAGTGTTTAAACCTTACTTCACCATTCTTTGTTTTTGTACATTTCTGGGTCCAAATAAATATTAGCCTGGCCTTCCAGATGGCAAAGCTTGAGATAAGGCAAAAGTGATGATATTTGATCTTGGAGGTACAAACCCCCTACCAGGTTGGTGATGGAGATGAAAGAAAAGGAAGTGAGGTGTGAAAAGGTGTGAAGAAAAGCAACACAAAACACTTTGCAAGAAGCCTGAAAGAGCCCAGCAGACCTTTTGGTGGGCATGTTTACTCAGCACTTGTGTCTCAATTGCATTGAGAAATATTAACTTATAGAAGTGACTGAATGACAACATAGAAGTCAATGCCATTGAAAAAGAAGTTACATTTCCCAAGAGAAAGGGGCAGGTCATGCCATGCAAAACCACATGCGGAAGAACCAGATTTGGATCAGGAGTCAGAAGGAGGAGCAAGGGGAAAGTATATGTCACAGGCTTTATTGGGGTTTTGGTGGGAATGGCATTGCAGGTCACGGTAAACATTTTAAGACCAGGTAGTTTAAATAATTATGGTGAGCTTTGGGTTATGGGGTTGGCCTTAGTTGTCTAGCACTTGGCTTTCAGTTGATGGAGGGCAGAAGAAACACAGCTCGCTGTATAAATATAGATAAAATAAGTCTTTAGGGAGATGGATTCAGAATCAATCGGTTTGTATATGAAAAGTGGGCTGGTGAATTTAGAATTAGCTATCTCTGGGCAGGGCAATCTTTTGCCAACAAGCTAGGCTTTCCCAAGATGTAAAAACATTATAAAATATAAAAATCATGGTTAATACAACATAGTAATTCCCTCTAAAGTTTAAAAGAAGAAATTGCTCCTCACAGCAATCTTAGGGTAGTTGTCTTCCCAGTTTATGTTATAGGTTTAATTGTGGAACCCCAATAGATTTTGAAGTCCTAACACTCAGTACCTTTGAATGTGACCTTATTTGGAAATAAGGTCTTTGTAGATGACCAAATTAAGACGACGTGATTAGAGTGAGGTCTAATCCATATGACTGACGTCTTTATAAAAAGGGGAAATTTGGATGCAGAGACAGAAACACAGGAAGCAAAATGTCACAGATGAAGATGGGAGTAAACTGTCACAAACCAAGAAGCACCAGCAATTGCGGGCAACCTACCAGAAACTAGGAGATCATCATGGAACAGATTCTCCCTCACAGGCCTCAGAAGAAACCAACACTGTGGGCACTTTGTTTAAGGATTTTGTAGTCTCCAGAACTGAGAGAAAACAAATTTCTGTGTAAGCCTCCCAGTTCGCGGTACTCTGTTACAGTAACCCTATGAAACTAATCACTTATTTCTCATGTTTCATCTATCAGGATTCTCTACAAAGGGGACCAACTCCCTTACATTTCTGGGTTCCATTACTGGCCCCCATGGAGGCTGCTCAGGAAGCCAACCTCAGGGCGTGAAGTGGGACATTTCATCTAAGATTGGAAGATGTAAGGACATGGTGCCAGGCCCAGTTACAAACTGATAAATAAGAGATAAATGGAAGACATCAAGGTAATTGAAGGAGGAACCCAAACTATGAGTCCAGTACAATGTCTAAATATAGCTGACAAGCAAACACACTTAATAGATTTTATTTAATAATATTTCGGGGCAAGTCAATACTGTTCTCACTGTCCTTTTCCATTTTTGTCTCTGAGTAGTATTAATCGTGCATAAACAAAGCTATTTTAACGTATTAAAAAGATAAGAAAATGAGGAACAAGTTTTCTGATTTCAATCATTTACCTTACATCCAACCTATCCTGTATAGATATGATCACTAGCTGATAATTTTGCTCAGTGAACAGTAATACCTTAAATTAGATTTTAAAAACTGTTTAAAAAAGGCTACATTAACAAATTTTTCCAAGTTGTCAAAATTCAGCCCTTTAATGTAGAGATACAAATGATTTTAATTGTCATTTAAAAGAAATAATATGTATAAAGAGCCATTACTTAATAAAAGATAGTTCATTTATTCAAATATTTTCTTTTATTTCTGAGACCATCACTGTGCAAAATCTAGCATTTTGCATCTTACAAGGCAATGCGCTCATTTGCCCTGAAGGAACATGTAACCTTTCTCATGCTTTCACTACTTTATAATATATATGCTCAAGTTTTCCTTTTTTTTGTCCTTTTGAAATTTGAGAACAGAATTAGAGAAAAATATGAAAAATACATTTAACTTCTCTTTAGGTACTCTTAATAGTATAAAGTATTTGCAAATCTATATTTTAGATTTCATATGTAAGAATTCTTGTTTTTATTAATTCATAGTTTTCTTCCTCATTATTGATATTGTTGTACCACAGAATACAGAACTTATAAAATCTATAAATACTTGGCAAACACAATATTGAATGATTATCCAACTTAATTTTTTATCATGATTATAATCATCATAACCTTTGTGGTGCTTGGGTGGCTCTGTCAGTTAAGCATCTGACTCTTGATTTTGGCTCAGGTTGTGATCTCAGGGTTGTGAAATTGAGCCCCATGTTGGGCTCTCTGCTGCGCATGGAGTCTGCTTGAGATTCTCTCTCTCCCTCTCCCCCTGCCCGTCCCCTGCACCCCCTCTTAAAAAAAAAAAAAAATCATAAACTTTGACTCCATTGAAAAAGAAATGTTACAATTTTTTAAATATGATTTTCTGTATGAAAGCAGTGACAATGTTTAATTTAATACTAATTAATATTATATTTATAATTAATAAAATTCATTTTATTTTTATATTTTATATATATTTATTATTTATTATATTATTTTATTATGTTTTTAAAAGATTTTTTTTAAGATTTTTTTTTTTTTTTTAAAGATTTTATTTATTTATTTGAGAGAGTGAGAATGAAAGAGAGAGAGAGCATATGAGAGGGAGGAGGGTCAGAGGGAGAAGCAGACTCCCTGCCGAGCAGGGAGCCCTATGCGGGACTCGATCCAGGGACTCCAGGATCATGACCTGAGCTGAAGGCAGTCGCTTAACCAACTGAGCCACCCAGGCACCCCTAAGATTTTTTTTTTTTTTTTTAAGATTTTATTTATTTATTTGAGACAGAGAGAATGAGAGAAAGAGAGAGAGCACATGAGAGGGGTGAGGGTCATAGGGAGAAGCAGGCTCCCTGCCGAGCAGGGAGCCCGATGCGGGACTCGATCCAGGGACTCCAGGATCATGACCTGAGCCGAAGGCAGTCGCTTAACCAACTGAGCCACCCAGGCGCCCTATGTTTTTAAAAGATTTTATTTATTTATTTGACAGAGAGAGACACAGAGAGAGAGGGAACACAAGCAGGGGGAGTGGGAGAGGGGGAAGAAGACTTCCCATGGAGCAGGGAGCCCGATGTGGGGCTGGATCCCAGGACCCTGGGATCACGACCTGAGCTGAAGGCAGAGGCTTAACGATGGAGCCACCCAGGCGTCCCTATTATATTTTATTATAAATTTATTTATAGTATATAATACATATATTTATATATAACATAAAATAAATTATATTTTATTATAAAATAAAAGTAATTAATAAAAATTAATTTAGTATTAATAGTAAATTAATATTGCTCTTTCAATTATAGTACAGTTTTGTTACAAAGTTTACATGAGTCATTTCTTTAAATGAACTCTATCTTTATTGTTATTAATATTATAACATTTTAAGTCAATAATCTTATTTGTTAATATTAGTTTATTTCTAGCAGCCTTCATCACTGTTTAACAGTCTGTTGGAGTGCTGCAAATTTATGAATTTGTATTATAACGACTCCTTTGGCAATGGGTAATTCTTAAGGTGACGCTTTGTTAACTATCATCAAATAAGACTTACACTTTCTTATTTTGAGAACAATTTGAAAATAGTATATATATATATACACAAACTTTTATAGAGGTTCTTTCTGTAAGTTTGATATTTATTGATCTTTATACAGTAATGAATTTTATCTTGCATTTATGTGTGTGTGTATGTGTGTGTGAATGTGTGATTTACCATAAATACATGTTCTATAATTGTAAAGACAGTACCAAAATATATGGATTCGATTTTGAAGCATGAAGGAAGTGAAATTGTAATAGCAATTAATGTTGCTCACTAAATAGTCAAATATTGTCAGCTCTCTGACTTCTGAACAGACAATAGAGTTATACTTCTCAATTCCCATGAGAATGGGTGAAGCCTTATGATTAATTCTGATTTAAAAGGTATAAAGGGATAGAACATCTCAGTGACAGGACAAAGCCTTTACTACATGAACCAGAGTCTTCTTTTTTATGCCATAATATCTGGCAGAATTTGGAATATTGTGGCTATATAAGCCCAGATTCCTAAATCACTGCAATGAGCAGATCTGCCAGCTTATCTGCCCAACTGACAAAGGTTTTGTTGCTTGAGAAAGAACATTTTGCCATGTTAAGACATTGGTATTTTATTCAGAGATTGTTTATTATTGAATAACCTCTCTCATCCAAACTTATACATCAACATTTACCTGGCCCCTATGTAAATAATACATCATTAATATGTTTATTTACTATGAAAAGAGTAGTTCAAATTTAATGTGGTACTCTTAAGTTTTAAAAAAAATAGAATTAAAAACTACACATTTGCCTAACAAAATATTACTCATTTTTTGTATTGAGAGTTGCAAAAATGTTATAAGTCCCTTTATAGCCCAAAATAACAAAGTGAATGGGAGTTGGTGCCTCTGCAATTAGCTCACAAAAAAATACAGAAAAAGAAAAAAAAAAAAAGGATTACATGAAACAGGAAATCATCCTTACTAAAAAAAATAGCACAAACAAATTCAGATAAAAAATATAGTGATCATGCTAATAATAATTATGAAGCCAACTTAAGTTTATATTTATTGAAGATTCAATATGTGCCTGTCACTCTATGTGATATATATATATATATATATATTCACATATATGTATATTCACATATATATATATATATGCTTTATCTTATTTGATTTTTACAATAATCTTGTCATATAAGTTCTAATATTATCCCCATTTTTCAGATAATAAAACTAAGGTTTAGAGAGGTGTTATGGGCTGAATTGTGTCTCCCTCCGTATGTTGGCATCCCAAATCCGTATGTTGGCATCCCAAACCCAGTATTTCAGAATGTAACCATTATTTGGCGAGTAGGACTTTAAAAAGGTGATTATGTTAAAATGAGAGTCAAGGTAGGGCTCTTATCCAATATGACCTGCTTCCTTATAAGAAAAGGAAGAACCACTAGGGGTGCAGGCACACAGAGAAAAATGCTATTCGAGGAAACAGTGAAAAGCCACGCATCTGCAAGCCCAGAGGAGAGGACTCAGGAAAAAACAAATCTGCAGACCCCTTGATCTAGGACTTCTGTCCTCCAGAACTCTAAGAAAGTAAATTTCTGTTGTTGCAGCCACTCAGGGTGTGGTATTTTGTTATTGCCATCCTAGCAAACTATATAAGAAGTAAAGGTAATTTGTCCAAAAGTCACAAAAATCTAAAGTGACAGAGACAGTGTTCACAACAGGAGTGTTAATATCAGAGTTTGTACTTCTAGCTCCAACTCTCTCTGCAGTCCGGATACTTCTTTGGGTTAGCAACCCTTTTGTGCTATGCATTTTTTGCTCTGTAACAGTTGTTGTTCAACAATGAAATTGCCATAAGCCAATTTCCCCATGTTGCAATTTCAATGTAGATCACAAATTCACTGCCAGATATCTCCTGAGAACACAGCAAATACCTACATTTAAATGACTTAGTAACATGTTTTATTTGATATGTGATCATCTGACTTACTCTTCCAAATGCATAAAAATTCTTTGGAATGAGGGGAGGGAGCCTCTGAAAACTCAGCACAGCATACACGGAGAATTTCCAAAAATGATTAATTTTTCATGTAAATTTGTAAGAATCAGAGCATTCATATGAGTCTTCTCTGGGCTTCAAACTGCTTACTTGACATCCTCCAAACTGAGATGACCATATTACTACATATTAGCAGTTAAAATAGATTCTTTTATCTAGGGTCATTGCTTTTAGTTCCTGTCTAATGTTAACAAATCTACAGTAATTTGAAAGTCTTTGGTTACATGAAATATCGTTAATAATAAAGAATGTTTGCTAGCTGAGTGACAGTTACAAATATTTCAAATTTATATTCCAGTTTTGTATTACCAATAGCTACATGTTATTGAATCCATTTATATCACCGATGTTTGCCTCATCCTTATTATCATAAAGTAGACCTAAAGGAAAGTAAAGAGAATAGAGTTACTCTATTGTGAAAATATTTTAACCATTCCCTTATAATTGAAGATATGTCAAAACCAATTGTGTATAAGGAAGCATCTATAACAAAAATGTATTTTTGGTTATCTATACCTAAATCACTATTCCAACAAATAAATATAAGTATGGAAATTTCCTATAATGGACATATATATCGCAAATTTGGATATTGGAAATTACTGAGAATATTTTATTATCAATTAATTTAGGACCCCTAACCATCTGGCAAATGGATTTTAGTATACATTATTACTTATCAGTTACTTAAAAATTTAAAAAATTTTACTGAAGATAATTTCCTGGCAGCAGCAGGGAGTAGGGAAGGGGGAATCTTCCTTTGTCTCCTTTTAATCTTCCTTTCATTTGGCTTTGTAACTGTATAGAGAAGAGAGATTCACACTCTATTCATCACCTCCCCATTGTTTAGGAAAGTAATGGCAAAATAATGAGATGACAACGTTAGCAAGATTTTCTCAAAATATAATACAAGGCTCAATTTTTTTCTAGTATATTTTTTGTCTCTTTGTTCTTGGCTTTTTCCACTTCTTCTAGAGGAGTTCATTCTAGAGAAAGACAAAAAATCTATGATCCCACATAAATTTGTGATATAGTACATTATAGGAAGAATTCTTCCCTTATTCTGTAAATTATTTGAAGAGGAATCAAATGTTAGACAAGGAATAATATACTTGTTATCATGCTACTTCATATTCTATAGGCAAAATAAACTTCATTTTTTGTTGTGTTTACGTTTCACATTTACGTGCTTATTCTTGTTTTTTGCTAATTTCTAAATATTACATGAGTAATACATGAAACTTATCTCAAAACTATAGTAAAAGAGTCAAACTGATTAATATAGAAATGTGAGATTTAAAAGACCAATTTACCTTCCTCTTCTCTCATTAGCATAAAACACTACCAATAGCCGGTGCATATCAGTGGTTCTCAGCTGGGGACAATTCTGTCCCCCAGAGCATATTTGGAGACATTTTTGTATCCCACAACTGGAGGGGATAAAGGCTGCTATTGACTTCTAGGTTGTTGAAGCCATAGGTGATGTTTAATATCCTGTAATGCACAGGGAAAACCCCGGTATGTATCCTTCCATTTTTCTTTCCAGCTATTGCTCTTGTACATATGCACATAAATGTTTTGTCCACTGCTGCATGTCCAGATTTAAGGAGGGATCAGGTACACAGTAGGTATATTATACCTACTCATAGTATGCCTGTATAAATGCTACTCAGTCATTAAAATTGAAAAGATTACTCTATTATCTGACCATTAAATCTACTTAACTAAATGCCCCTTTAGAAAAAAAAAAACTCAATTTTATAAAATAGTCATCTTAGCTTTTTAGTAATTCAATATAGTGAAAAGACTGAAGAGATTTTGATTTTTTTTAAATAAAAAGACTCAGCTTTGCTATGATTTCTGGACTGCTGTGTTTGTCAGTTCTCAAATTTGTCAAATTTATGGGCCATGCTAGATCATTTCTGCCCTTGTTCCAATATTATTTTACTCTGTGATTGGAATGCCTGAATTTCACAGTATTCATTAATAACCCTCTCCACCTCAAGAACGTGTGAAAGAGATGATAGACATATCATGAGGATGTTGTATTGCCCTGAACAAGGACATGATACCTGGTGAATAAATGAATGGAAATAGAAAGAGCAGAGAATTATTTTTGGATCTGATGGATGCTCTGGTTATATCACATGTGCTTTCTAATAACAAACTAATAAAGCATACTTTAAGAAACCTATAGTACAAAATTCTGTTTCTTTTTTTAATTTTTACTTTCACAATTTTAGCTTCAATACTGTAAGTAACTGCTATAATATTCAGTAAAAAGCTAACTTCTTTTTTCACATTAGAACTCTTTCTTTGCAATGTGGAGAATTATAATTATTTCTTTTCATTTCCATCAATGTTCCATATGTCCTGATTGTGACACATGGAAAATCATCTCTTTCTCTTCCAGAAAAAAAAATAAATAAATAAGGACTTTTGAGTAATTATAATAACATTTTAATTATACATTATTAATTTTCTATATAATACACATCTTTCATGGCCTGCACCTGCAAGAAATAAAGACACACAAAAATACCGAAAGAAAGGAAGAAGAAAGGAAGGAAGGAAGGAGGGAAGGGAGGGAAGGAGGGAAACAGGAGAAGAAAATATAATGAATAACAAGACAACGAAGCAGGTTTTTTTTTTTTTTTTCTTAATGTTGGTAACATTTTGAGCTGGATGAGCGATGTTAACTCGAAATGTACATTTTGTTCTCAAAGAACAGTAGCATTTTAGCATTTTTCACTGTTGTCCAAAGGGGTTAAGTGCAGCTATTTCTTGCTGGATCACAACTTTCAATGTTTGTCACTAAATCCATTTGATAGCAATTCAGTGGTCTAAAAGTTTCTACTCGTGGTTGCTGACTGCCTGATGTGTGATGGAGGTAGACCATGAATAAAATTTTACCAGTCTACCATGAAAGGAGAAAAATGAGGACAAAATCACAAGTTTTCCATGAAGCTAAAATTATTTAATTTGAAAATAGTGGTCTTTATCTGCTCTTACACTTTTGCCATTTTATAATATTGAAATGTCTTGTGTATTGTTGGTGTGTTGGTATTCTGCAGTCCATACTTGTCAAAGAAATAGATTGCAAACCTGTATTGGTTCTTATAACTCTTGAAAACTTCTGGTTTTTGATACTCAATATGGGCTTAGTAAAATATGCCAGGGAGACTATATTATATCTCCTTTTTGTCTCAATTACATACCATGTGTGAGTCTTATTGTATTAGAATTGTATTAGAATAGATTTATTCAGCCATTGCAGTTCTAAAGATATTACCCAATTTTATGGTGCTAATTTTTTAATACGAATGAAAGCAAAAGAAAAAAAATAGACCCTGTTATAATTCTATTCTGTTCATTAATGTGTGCTCATGATATAATTAGTATTCGGAGCACTATTCATTATCTAGATGGTGGATAATGGGCTTAGATTTTAGTTGAAGTACTAGGAGAAGAGAAGGTAACTTTATAAATAATAGTATTAAATAATATTCATAGAAAATAATTTTACAAAGGTATTCATAAAATATAACTTGGACTTTTCTAAGGCATTTCTTCCCTATATTACTCTCATCAGTCTAATCCCCTACTTTACTTACCTATTGAATAGCTGAGCTATACTTAATATATTTATATTATTTGATTTTTATAATTATTTAAAAAGTCGTATTATCTTCTGTTAAATAAAAGAACCAAAGATGGCCTCTATGTGTTGGTTACAACCAATATTGGTTGTTTATTTCTTTACCACAGGCTAAGACATAATTATTTGCTCAAAAGCCTGCTGGTGCCAAACTATAATTTTTATGTATTCAAGTATTTCCAAAACAGTTCAAACAAGTTGATTTTTAGCCATATAGATCCTGCCTGTTTTGTATATCCCATGAAATCTCACCCAGTATCTGCTGGTTATTGGTAAGATAGTCTTGTAATTATGAGACCCTCACCTGCGACTGCCCTTTGAAGCTCTCTGGCCCAAAGACTAACTGATGTACTGCTGAATACATCACCTAGACATGTAAGCCCCCTCTTTGGCTACCCTCTCCCCCAGAGTTATCTTGCTCTTTTCCCCTTCTGGGTGCCCCCCACCCATCTCAAGCCTCTGGTTAGTCTCATGCTATCAGTGATTTCTTCTCTCATGCAACCCTGTCCATAAAAGCTTTTTTTTTTTTTTTCCTTCTGCCTCTTGTGGTCATACTTTTATCCTTGATCAGCCCTGAAATCCCTTGAACTCAAAGCCCCGACATCTTCCTAAATTATTTGGGAGAAATATAATCACCTTGTAAAACACAAGGCAGTAAAACGTAAAGAATTAACATATGAATTTTGCAGCAAGTTAGATCTTTTATTAGATGTTAAAATCTCTAAGCCTCAATTGACACAGATTTTTTTTTAAAGGAGCAGGTATTAAAATAATGAATTAATTGGGGTCTTGTGAGGATTAAATAAATCTCAATTAAGGAATATAGGTATACACATATTTATATATGAAGTGTGTGGCACAACAATGGTTCACAAATATATAATTTATTTAATCTCTACCCTAAATCTGAGTCTTAACATTCAACTTGTTATCATACATCTTCATGTCTATATCTAATAGGCATTTCAAACTTTAGATACACAGAATTGAACCCCTGAATTCCATTCCTGATTGGTCAGCTTTTTTTGTAGCCTTAACAATTTCTGAAAAATCTACCTTGCTTAAAGTAAAATGTTGGTATTATTCTCGATTCCTTTCTCACACCACACTTAACCAATCTTGCTTATTTATTTTCAAAAGGTAATCATAAAGGGACCCTTCTAAATACATGTACTTTTAGTATCCTAACATCATCATTCACATGGTGATTTAATTCCCTGTTGTTACTGCAACAAGTTACCACAAACTTAGTGACTTAAAGTAACAGGTGTATTATCTTACAGTTCTGGGAATGGAAAGCTTAACACAGTTTCCACTGGGCTGAAACCAAGAGCTGGCCCCACCATGCTCTCTCTGGAGGCTGCAGGGGAATATCTGTTTCTTTATATTTTCCAATTTCTAAAGCCACCTGTGTTCCTTGGCCCCTTCTACCATCTTCAGTGCTCATCATTCCAACAGCTGTTTCCACTGTCATATGTTCTCTCACTGATTTGAACTTCCTGTTTCTCTTGTTTTGAAGACCCTTGTGATTACATTGGGCTCACAGAGATAATCCACGTTCATTTCCATGTCTCAGCATCTTTAACTTAATCACATCTGCAAAGTCCATTTTTTCACACAGAGCAACATTCACAGGTTTTACACATTAGGACATGAATACTTTGGGGCCTATTATTCAGCCTACCACATAAGGATTTTTGTAATATTCCCCATATGTTCTTCCTGCTTCTATCACTGTCCCCTATAGTCTGGTCTCTTTATGACAGTGATAATGATGCTTTTAAATCACAATCATGTTATACCACTGTGTTCAAAACACACCAATTGCTTCTCAGCTAAATTGAAATAAGCTAAAATTCTTACCATGACTAAGGCCCTGCATGATGACTCCTCACCATCTCCCCATAGTCTCATCTCCCAGTGTTTCATTCCTCACCCACTCCAGTCACATTTGAAGACACATCTTCTCCAAACTTGGGACAATTTCTGTTCTCTCTTCCTATAGTTCTCTTCCAGACTGACACATGATTGAGTGTTCAACTGTCACCATTATAAAGAGACCTTTCCTTATGACTCTAAAATAACAATGTTTCTCCAACTTCTGACTGCTTCTTGATGCTTTTCTCATGATTTATTTAATTCCATAATACCTATTTCTAGTTAAAATATAGTTATTGTTATTTTTTGTTGATTTTATGTTTGCTTATTGTCAGTCTTTCTGGATTCCTCCATCATAGGAGGAACATTGTCAACATTGCTCATGGCTGTATCCCAAGCCATTAGAACAGGTTTATCATGAGGAAGACACTTGATAAATATTAGTTGAATGAATGAAATAGTATTTATTGCATTCTTAATATCTACAGAGACCAAATACTTAAATGGAATAGCATTGGTACAATGTTTTCCAAAACCCAATATGGTAAGTAAATATGAATTATTGAGGCAACCACTTACTACTCTAATAATATCTAATATCCAGACATTCCTGGTTATTGTATTAGTTTCCTTGGGTTGCCCTAATAAAGTGCAACAAATGTGGTGGTTTAAAACAATAGAAATTTATTATCTCACATTTCTGAAGGCTAGAAGTACAAAATCAAGCAGAACCATGCTCTCTGTAAGACCTGTACAGGGATCCTTCCTTGCCTCTTCCTGTCTCTGGTGGTGGCTGTCAACCCTTGGTGTTCCTTGCTTTGGAGCTGTATCACAGACTCTGCCTCTGTCATCACATGTCATTATCTTGTATGTTTCCATCTTTACATAACTGTCTTCTCATAAAAATACAAGTTATATTGGATTAGGGGCCAACCTTACTCCAATATGATCTCACCTTAAATAATTATACCTGCAACAATCCTGATTCAAAATAAGGTCAAGTTCTGAGATATGGGAAGTTAGGACTTCAACATATCTTTTGGGGGACACAATTTAACCCACAGCAGTGATTACAATGATTCTCAGTGTACGAACCACTGTTTAATATATACCAATACTTTGCATATTTTATCTAATTAGATTTTGAAAAATTGCTCATTTGAGTTTTGATACAAATTTATTTATAGTGGCATGTTGAGGAAAAAATACTGAATATTGAATATGGTTCCAGTCATTTAAGTTATTAAATATGTTAATATTATCAATTTATCTATCCATGATGAAATAAATAACATGCAATTGATAATCTTACTTATGTACAATCACTTCTGCTAAACTCTACTAGATCTTTTTTTAACTTTGTGTTAATAGCAATTCATTGTAAAATAATTATTTCAACAAATAAACGTGAGATACTTAGAAGTAATAGAATTGCAGATGTATGGTATATTTTTTTGTACAGGAATTTGAATAGTAGAGATGTTCTGGGGAATATATATTTTTTATAGTGTTCTAAATGTAACAACTTGCCTGAGGGAAAAAAGTTATTACTAAAAATGTTTTCTTTTCCTTAGGTTCACTTTTTTAAAAAAAGATTTATTTGTTCATTTGAGAGAGAGAGAAGGAGCATAAGCAGAGGGAGAGGGAGAAGCAGGCTCCCTGCAGAGCAGGGAGCCCAATGTGGGCTCAATCTCAGGACTCTGGGATCATGACCTGAGCCAAGGGCAGACACTTAACTGACTGTGTCACCCATGTGCCCCTCCTTAGGCTCACTTAATCAAGAATCTCTGTAGTTCTTTATCAAAGACCTTGGCTTTGGTCATGACAAATATCACAATCACCGGTATATTTTAAAATTAGTTCCTTATTGTCTGATATTTGTATGCAGGTTGAGTTGGAAAAAAAGAAGTAGCAAAGTTTAGTCATGATCTTGATGACTAAAATGATTGTAATTCAACCCATGAGTATAACATATTATAATAACTTGAACTAATTATTTTATTCTATTACAATGAATTTCAGTTATATGCAAAAAGGAAAATGTTCACATCAAAACAATTCAACAAAATAGGGCTTTTCTCTAATAGTGTGCTACATCTAAAATTCTAGTCTCATAGACCCATTTTATTTCTCTCCCATTGAAACAAGCTGCCTCTTCTTCTTGTCATCTGCAGTAAAACCAAGCACTTTATTCCTGAATAGTTCTTGTGATTGACCATTGGCCAAACAAAAGGAATGCGCTTAATTAGCTGGTAGGGGAGTGAGGGTCATGAGTCCTTAAAAACACATGTGTTATAAAACTATGCTTCACATATATTCACTAATGAATTGGAAGACATAGAAGACTTACTGATTTGATTTGCAAAGTTTTGAAACTGAGAGGTTATAAATATTCTGTAAAATGCAATTGGCTTCTAAAAATATCTGAATAGGTTAGGATGAGATGAATTTTAACAAGATGAACTTAAAATAGACTTACACAAAAGGTGGTAAATCTTGTTCTTGAAATTAAAATCCTAAAAGAGTGATTATGTATGGGTTATGAGAAGAGAAGAGATACTTAAGTGAAAGGGTCTTATGAATTAGAGGACTGTCATATAAAATAATATATTTGCAATCAATATATTCAAGTATATGCTGGAAAATCACTTACTGAATAATAAAAGCTTAAAAGTTTTGGGACCTTTTTGCTCCAAACACATACCCTGGATGTGGCCATCTAATTCTGAAGACTATAACTGTTTGTTTAAAGCAATAACGATAACATTACATTCTATGATTATAATATGGACATAAATTAAATGAATGACAACACTTTATAAGAGAAGAAAGGAAGGAGTTGGAAATAAATGTAATAAGGTAACTAACTGCACTAATGTGAAGAAGTATAATGTTATTTGAAGATAGACTAAGATTAATTAAAAATGTGTATTTAAAACTGTAGGCACCTTAAAAAAATTTTTTTAAAGTATCATTGATACACTAAGGGAACAGATAAAGTGAAATCATATAAAATGCTCAATTAAAACCTAGCAATCAGAGCAAGATGGGGAGCAAATAATAACAAAGAACTAGTGCAATATAAAGAAAACAGTTATAAATATGTTAAATATTAAAACAATTGTCTAAATGTATAAATTAAAAGATAGACTCCATGAGTCCTTTACATATATGCCAAAGAGTCTGCAGCAAACCTTCCCTAATTAAGAAGACATGGCTGCAACCTAGATAATAGCTATTTGTGCTCCTCTCTTGACTAGCTTATAACTTAAAAGATTATGTTCAGTATCACGTCATCTGTAAATAATGAAAGCTTTACTTCTTTCTTACCAACAAATAAAATGCCTTCTTTTTATTTTTTGTATCTGATTGCTGTGGCTAAGAATTTCAGTACTATGTTGAATAAAAGTGGACATCCCTGTCTTATTCCTGATCTTAGAGGAAAAGCTCTCAGTTTTGCACCATTGAGTATGATGCTAGCTGTGGGTTTTTCATATCATGTTGAGGCAACCAAGTTGATAAGGAATAAGTAAAATGTTCATTATTTGCAGATGATATGATAATATATATAGAAAACCCTGAAGACTCCACCAAAAACTACAAGAACTGACAAATAAGTTTAGTAAGGTTGCAGGATACAAAATTAATACACAGAAATCTATTGCATTTCTACATACCAATAATGAAATAGCAGAAGGAAAATTAAGGAAACAATCCTATTTACAAATGAGACCACACCAAGATAAAAAGCTTTTTGCACAGTGAAGGAAACCATCAACAAAACAAAGAGACAACCTACTGAGTGGAAGGACATATTTGCAAATGATATATCCACTAAAGGGTTAATATTCAAAGTATATAAAGAACTTATGCAACTCAACACCAAAAAAACAAACAAACAAACAAACAAAAAACTAAATAATCCAATTAAAAATGGGCAAAGGACCTGAATAGACATTTTCCCAAAGAAGACATACAGATGGCCAACAGATACATGAAAACATGCTCAACACCACTAATCATCAAGGAAATGCAAACCCAAACCACAATGAGATATGACCTTATACCTGTCGGAATGGTTAAAATCAAAACCAAAAGAAACAAGTGTTGGCAAGAATGTGGAGAGAGAGGAATCCTCATGCACCGTTAGTGGGAATGCAAATTGGTGCAACAAAGTGGACAATAATATGGAGATTCCTTAAAAAATTAAAAATACGATTGCCATATGATCCAGTATTTCCACAATGGGTATTTGCCTGAGAAAAACAAAAATACTAATTTGAAAAGATATGTATACCTTTATGTTTATTGCAGCATTATCGACAATAACTAAATTATGGGAAGCAACCTCTGTCCATGGATGAATGAATAAATAAAAAATATGAGATATATGTGTGTATGTGTATACACACACACCACACACACACAGTGTTCAATCATAAAAAATAATGAAATCTTGCCATTTACAAAAACATGGATGGACCTAGAAGGTATAATGCTGAGTGAAATGAGTCAGTCAGAGAAAGACAAACACCGTATGATATCACTCATATGTGGAATTTAAGAAACAAAACAAATGAACAAAGAAAAAAAAAGACAAACACACAAAAACACACAAAAAGCAGACTCTTAAATCTAGAGGCAAACTGATGGTTGCTAAAGGGAAATTGGGTAAGGGGTTGGGTAAAATAGGTGAAGGGAATTAAGGGAATTACCACAATGAGCAACAACCAAGGTATAGAGTTGTTGAATCATTCATTATATTGTACACCTGAAAGTCATATAACACTGTAGGCTAATTATACTTTAATAAAAAAATAAATTATGTTTAGGGAAAAGATTTCCAAATTTAACAGTTTTCAGGGATGTTGGGACTAGACATTAGCAGTATCTTTTACCATTCTTTGATTGGCATTTTGCTACTGGTACTAATGCTACATCTGGTGAAGCAGGGTCTCCTTAATTCACAATTCCAATTATTTTCAACTTTTATATAATTTACAGCATTGTCTTTCATAGTGAATTTTAAATGACAATATTCAGCTACATGAAAAATAAGTGCATGATCATTGGATCTTTTATCTGTGGATGGATTAAATGTAGAAGCATCTCATGACTAATCCCATTTTAGAGAGAAATAAGAGATATACATTTAGTGTGTGTAGAAGATAATGGTAGATGGTACTTACGATTTTTATGAATCTATACTATTCAGTATACATGAGTATGTTGATATCTCAAATGGATATGTGAATAGAATTGAACAAAATGATTACTAGAGGATCTTCATTTTCTAAAATGTGTTTAACAAAAGGCGTTATGTCAGAACATGAAAAATCACAGTGAACTTCAAAATGTCCAATTATTGAATATTCAAAATAATAAACCTATAAAATTTTTGACTTGTAATTTTTTTTTTATTTTGAGGGAAATCTTTCTCATTTATGTGGATCATGTTACGACATAATGTTATTCAAAAATCACCAATAAGAACAAACTTTTGGGGACATTGTTGTTACTCAGATTAAGATAGTAAATGTTCAGTCCTTAGTTCTGATTGCCAGAATTTTCTTAGATCATTTGTTGTGAAGAATTTCTTTTTTATTTTCTAAGATTTTTCATTCATTCGTTTGAGAGTGACAGAAAGAGTGAGCAGGAGCACGAGCAGGGGAGAGGGTCAGAGGGAGAAAGAGAAGCAGACTCCCTGCTGAGCAGGGTGTCAGATGCGGGGCTTGATCCCAGGATCCTGGGATCATGACCTGAGCTGAAGGCAGTCACTTAACCAACTGAGCCACGCAGGTGCCCAAGAATTTCTTAGGATTATTTGTTGATACAGGTTAAAACAATATCTATCAGACTTATTATTTGGATTATTTTTGGAAAAATGACAAACTTAATCTCAAAAACCTATCAAAGATAATGGATTAATTGGTATCATGGTATTAAATGTAATCTTTCATTAATAAAAAACAAAGATATTTATACATCTTTTGCATCAATTAAAAAACAATCGCCACAAACCTAGCCATAGTTAATGATGATGAAAAGATCACATATAAGCAATAGACATTTGTATGCATTCTTTCCAGAAGCTAATAAATGGTTCCATAAAGCACCTAGAAAGCAATTTTAGCAAGCTTTCAAACAACCAACAAAATTAAATTTCATTGTTATAATTTAATAAAGTATAGTAATATTTATGAATGTATTGTGGTTGGTATACTAATCTCTTAATCAATAAGTGTTCTAGCTTAGTGGAAAAAAATTAACAACATAAAATCTCCATGCTGCATGGAATTTACTAGACACATAACCTGATGTTAATTTTTAAATTGTAATATGATTACAATAATAGTCAATACAAAGCATGCAATAGAACATACCTACAATCTTATTTTAAAAAATAAACTTCCTGCATTTAAAGGAGAAAATTAAACTGTTTAATCTAAAAAGAATATTCACTCTTTCTTTTACATTGTGTTTTGTCAAGAGTATTAGGTGAGAAATAACTTTTTAACTATAACACTTATCAGTCTCTAACTATGTGTATGACTTTATCTTGCTTTTTTTACATGTACAAACTTATTTAATATTCATAACCTTATGATGTAAATACTTTTGGCCTATTTTACAGCTGAGAAAACTGAGACCCAGAGAGGCTAAATAACTTGCCAAAGATTATGGGCCTGGTAAGTGCTACAACAGAGAATGCAGATGTGTTTTAAAATTTTTTAATAAAAAATGTATGAAGTGTATTATAAATTGCAATAGAGAAGAAATGTTAATTACTTAAAATATTTAATTGGTCTTAAATCACATCTAAATTGAATTATGCATACCACATCATAAAAATGACCTTTCTACACATACTATAAATGCTATAACAGCAAGATGCAATTTTATATTAATAGTCAAAACCATCTAAATAAGCATTGTTCATATGACTTCCAAAACCATTTCATCCAATACATTTTCTGTGGTTGAAATCCACCAAAATGATATTCAGTAATGACCAGAAAAATCAGAACACTAATATATCATTAGTGTAGTCAATAAGAAACTAGATTAGCCAAATATTCAGTTTCTAATGTGTTCTGTAGAAAAGTTATTTTGTATACTAAACACATCTGGAATTTGAAAATATGTGATCCAATCTTTTTAAAAAAAATTTACTTATTTATTCTTGAGCAAGCATAGCGAGCACAAGCATGAGGAGGGGCAGAGGGAGAGAGAGAGTAACTTTAGCTGACTCCTGCTGAGAAGGGAGCCCAGTAGGGGGCTCAGTCTCACAACCCTGAGATCATGACCTGAATTGAAACCAAGAGTTGGACACTTAACTAACTGTACCACCCAGGGGCCCCTGAATCCTGTTTTCTGATGAGTAGTTCTGATTACTGAAACCTCAGTGAACTTCTATATCTTTATCTATAAAGTGGCTGTACTAAGACATACAATAAAGATATGATTTAAAGGGCGTGAGAAAAACACCTTTAGCAGTTCATGACTCATATCACTTAGTCAATAAATGCTACCCTCATTTTTTTTTTTTTAAAGATTTTATTTATTTATTTGACAGAGAGAGAGAGATTGCGAGAGAGGGAACACAAGCAGGGGGAGTGGGAGAGGGAGAAGCAGGATTCCCGCTGAGCAGGGAGCCCGATGCGGGGCTCGATCCCAGGACCCTGGGACCATGACCTGAGCCGAAGGCAGACGCTCAACGACTGAGCCACCCAGGCGCCCCAATGCTACCCTCATTTATAGCCTGGGTCTAAAGAGTAAAGGAAGCAACTCGATACATAAGGAAAGAAGCCCAAACTTTCACAAATATTCTCAACTTCCATCTAACTACTTACCTTGATATATATATATATATATATATTTTTAAAGATTTTATTTATTTGAAAGAGAGAGAGAGAGTGCACAGAGGGAGAGGGAGAAGCAGACTTCCTGCTGAGCAGGGAGCCCATATGGGGCTCGATCCCAGGACTCTGGGATCGTGACCTGAGCCAAAGACAGATGGTTGACTCACTGAGCTACCCAGGCACCCCTACTTACCTTAATATTAATTTAGTTTCTATTACAATTTAGATAAGCATTTTACTCATATCATAAATATATTTAAGAATATATTAATTGTTCAAAGAAAAATATCAAAATTAAATACATTTACAACTTTAATTGTAATTATATTATAAATGTTTTGTTTATTGGATTATCTTTTCTTATTAAATCACTTGGTAAATACAACCCAGTAATTGTACTACTGGGAATTTATCCCAAATATACAAATGTTGTGACCTGAAGGGACACATGCACCCCAATATTTATAGTAGCAATGTCCACAGTAGCCAAACTATGGAAAGAGCCAAGATGTCCATCAACAGATAAATGGATAAAGAAGATGTGTGTGTATATATTATACAGACACACACACAATGGAATATTATGCAGCCATCAATAAATGAAATCTTGCCATTCGCAATGACATGGATGGAACTAGAGGGTATTATGCTAAGCAAAATAAGTCAATCAGAGAAAGACAAGTATCATATGATCTCACCGATATGAGGAGTTTGAGAAACAAGATAGAGGATCATAGGGGAAGGGAGGGAAAAATGAAACAAGACGAAACCAGAGAGGGAGATAAACCATAAGACATTCTTAATCTCAGGAAACAAACTGAGGGTTGCTGTAGTGGAGGGAAGTGGGATGGATGGGGTGGCTGGGTGATGGACATTGAAGAGAGTATGTGCAATGGTGAGCACTGTGAATTGTGTAAGACAGATGAGTCACAGACCTTTACCTCTGAAACAAATAATACATTATATGTTAATTAAAAAGAAACCCTAAAATAAATAAATAAATACATAAATAATCACTTGGTAAATAATATTTTAAAAAAATTAAAATAAAATTCTAAATCTCATCAACCTAATACAACCAATGAAAAATCACAAATGTTTATGTCAAATAGACTTGGGTTCGCTTCTAAGATTCCATCACTAATGATGGGCAACAGAACCCAGTGCACAAAATTGCACTCTTTGGAACTCTGGACTGTGTGTTTCAATCATATCTCCACTACTTATCAGATGACCCTAGCCAAGTTGCTTGAACTCTCTTTCCCCTGGTCTACTCAACAAGTCACTAGTCTAATCAAAGCAACTACCAAGAACATTTTGAGGATTAAATAAAATAATATACATAGAGCATTAAAAATAGTTTCTATAGTAAAATAAAAATGCATTAAATGTAAGTTAGTATTCATTTGGCATGTGTCATTGGGTAAGTTATCTATATTTTCTAAGTTTCAATTTCCTTGAAGTCCCATGTGTGTGGAAGAGGGCTCCTTGAACAAAAAAGTTGTTTCACATAAAACGATGACCGTTGTCCACTGCATTTCTTGCTTTAGAAGAGAGAGAGAGTTAATTCCAACAACAATTATTATTACTTTTTCTAATGTCTGTAAAGTACTAGACTCACCCTGTGAAGATCTAAAAGTTTTATTTAAGATCCTTGCACTCGGGGCGCCTGGGTGGCTCAGTCGTTAAGCGTCTGCCTTCGGCTCAGGTCATGTGGTCCCAGGGTCCTGGGATCGAGCCCCGCATCGGGCTCCCTGCTCAGCGGGAAGCCTGCTTCTCCCTCTGACCTTCCCCCTGCTTGTGTTCCCTCTCTCGCTATGTGTCTCTCTGTCAAATAAATAAATAAAATCTTTTTTTTTTTTTTTTTAAAGATTTTGTTTATTTATTTGACAGAGAGAGATACACAGCGAGAGAGAGAACACAAGCAGGGGGAGTGGGAGAGGGAGAAGCAGGCTTCCCGCAGAGCAGGGAGCCCGATGCGGGGCTCGATCCCAGGACTCCGGGATCATGACCTGAGCCGAAGGCAGACGCTCAACGACTGAGCCACCCAGGCGCCACCTAAAATCTTTAAAAAAAAAAAAAAAGATCCTTGCACTCAAGTTGTAAAGGCAAAACATGTATCCATAAGAGTTAAATAGCAGTATGAATGTTTAGTTAAAAAATGTGACATTATACAAGCTAATAAAAATAATTATCAAATAATTAATATTGGAAATAAATATTTTATTCTCCTATAGAGTAAATTCATCATGAATTGAAGATAATAAGCAAGGATTCATGGACAATTTTGTGTCCAAATAATGGAGAAAGAGAAGTTGATTTTTAGTTTTGCATATGAGTCATCTTTGATATGAATTGTCTTAATTCATCAAAAGTTTGCTCACTATGAACACTTGAAGACATGGAAAATAAAATTACGCATGAAATTACTTCTGGGGATCAAATTTCAAGTATAAACTGGTCATGGGGTTATCTAGATTGCACTGAATCTCCTGAGTCATGGGGATCAGTGGATTAAGTGACTTTAACCCTTTACAAATTTATTTTATTTTCATAACAGAGACCTATTAAGCCACTATAATCAGAATCATAAATAATTGAGTAAAACCCATTATGCTTTTATGTAATTAAACCATAATTACTCCTTCTAGACTTGTACCTTTTTGAATAATAGAAGTAGTTACAGCCATGCCAGGAGAACAGTGTTTCAGTTATGGTCCTATTTAAAAATCCCATCTGTGAAACCCTTTGATTGATAAGTTACTTGTAGTTTGATGGATTAAGCCACAAAGATACATTTATTAAAACCATACTAAGTGCCAAATAAAGACTAGGTTAACCCATTTCTTTCTTTTTATTTATTTTTTGACATAATTAAAATGTTTCCCTCCTTGTATTTTCACTTGGTATCTTCCTTTCTCCCTTCTCACATCATCCACTTTAGTAAGCTGTACATGAATAATCATTCAAGCAAAAAACATTTGTACTACTGGAGCCTGAAGAATAGATTTGAGTGTATTAATTATCAATTATGATTTCCAATGCTGAGAAAAGCTTTTAAAAGTGAACTCCAAAAAGAAACTTTCAGATTATAATTTCTTCTTACATAACATAATTTAAATTATATTCCTTGAATAAATGAAAGGACTGAAAAAGCAGATTATAAAAACCATCTTGAGTCTTGTGACTGATTAAAGAGTATTGAGGTTATGTATTTTTCTTATTTGTACAGAAAGTTGCATAAAATAATGTTTTGTAAGTACTGCTTTGAAAATTATTGCTATTTTAATGCATTAGATGTTTTTGATTTTGTATTTACGAATTTATGTCTACATATACAAAATTTATATATACATATTTGTATATCTACATGTATTTTATTTAAGAGAAGGCAATATTTATTCATGATTTATTCATGAATTTGATATCTATGGACAAAATTCATTTTAAACTTTTCTAAATATATAACACATTGGAAGTGATTCAGAAAAAAATCTATACTCATTCATATATAAATCATAGAGCTGCCAATAAAAGCCAATATGTGGGTGGAAAAAAGTATAATTCTCATTGTAAAAAAAGATTTATTCAGGATCTCTAGGGTACATTATGAACCACACTTTCTTCTTGTCCTGTCTTTAAATTACGTATTTAAACTATATATAGTTTTGCCTTTTCACCTCTCTGGTGGCATTTATAGAATTTAAACTCCACAAGGGCAAAGATATTTGTTTATTTAGTCCAATGATGGATCTTCCAAGCCTAGGACAATGCTTGGCATATAGTGTAATTCAATAAAACCTTGCTGAATGAATTGGTGATGAAACATAAGAATGCCTTGCTAATTCCTGAGCAATACAAAATACACTATTATTTATCACAAAATTCTGAAGAAGAAGAGAGGGATGGTCACCATTGTATTCAAATATGGTAGTATTCTCACTAATCTACTGAAAAACACAGAAATTCATAGTTTTCTGTGGGAGTGCCAGAGAATGGTATGGTTTTAACTCTGGAAGGACTTTAAGGGTTTTTTTTTTTTTTTTAAAGGATGGTAATAAAAGAAAAGCTTCCATTCTTGCAAGTTTCATAAGCATAGAACATTCATTTTTTTTAACTTATTAGAATTCAAAAACAAAATGTTTTTAAAACTATAAAGCTTTAATATTCTTCAACAAACCTTAGATTAATATGTTTGACTTGTTAGGGCACCTGGATGGCTCAGTCAGTTTAGTGTCTGACTCTTGATTTTGGCTCAAGTCATGATCACAGGATCGTGAGATTGAGCCCCCTGTGGGGCTCCATGCTGAGTGTGGAGTCTGCTTGAGATACTCTCTTTACCCCTCTCCCTCTGCCCTTCCCCACCCCACTGGTGTGCACGCTCTCAAAAAAAAAAACAAAAAACTGTTTGACTTCCTGAATTTAAGACAAAGACTGTATCTTCATTTATTATTTAATTACAGTTGATTTCTTACTCTTTGTTGATACTTATAAAATGGTAAAAAACACAAATTAACTATAAAAGGAAAAGTAATTAACAAAATATAAAGAACCAAATAATTACATAGATTATATTTACATAGGTTATCATCTGGTAAATCCATGTAACTTCCTTCCTCACTTTCCATTGGTTCGACCATAAGATAAGCATATAGTATGGCAATATATCAAAGTTGTGTATGGGCTGAAGTATGTGTGGTTTATGTAGAGAAAGTATCATAGGTGAAGAGGTCAACGTCTTTCTCTCCTAAACTCAATAGCTGAAGTTGCTATTTTCTTCTACCCATTGTCCCGATTCCTTTTCTGACACAATTTTGATCAATGACACAAATATATCAAGAATCCTAGCCCTCTGGTGCTTCAGGCCTACATTAGCCTGGACCTAGACTCAGACTTAGATGACACCTGGACCCTCACTTCCCTTTCAGCTCAGGCTTGAACCCTTCTATATTCCTGGACTGCTCCTTCAACTTGGATCTCTGCACTCCAGGGAATTGAGCACAGCTCTGAACTTCAGACTACGTGAGAAAGGTATTGAAATTCCAGCAAGTTTGTATTTCTCCCTTCCTTTAGATTGTTGATGACTGTTCTTATATTCCCAGGAACTGGCTATTTTGTATGGAATGCATTCCTAAAAATGTTACGGCATTTATAAATCATTCATAAATTCTACCTATTTGGTTTACCCACACTGATAACAGATCTTCAGAAAAGCCAAAGTGGTGGCTGCAGTGCTCATTTTGATATACATATTGGACTTCCTGACTTTAGGCTACAGAACCAAGCATGGCAGATTTTTTCATCCTGATTCCCCCCCCACCTTTTTTCTTCTCTACCCTGATGCTTGTTATCGAGTTTCATCCATGCTTTGAACGTGAACAAACTCAAGACACGAAAAGGCATGAAGTTTATCAAAAGGAAAGAAAACACTTGATTAGAAAATGCTTGTACATGTATACATAGTGAGAAATCAGATTGGATGGGATAGAGATAGAAAAAAGACAATTTTTAAATAGTCCAAACTGTATCCTATGAGTTGATAATTTATAAATATTTTAGGTTCTGGAATGAAAGAGTAACTGGGGTAAAATATTTTTCTATACCCACTGCATTAAAAAAAAAAAAATGCAGTTATTTTTTAATTAGCCGGGTGAAAGGGGAGTGGCTGGAGATAAATAAAAGATAATTATATTAATCTCAGGTATCAAGCAATGATTTTGAGAAGAATGGTTCCTCTTGATTTAGGTATGAAAATATAATTCTAAAAGGTAAATAGTAGCTAGTAGCCTGATGAAGGAAATAACAAAGGTAAATAGAAAATTAGCAAATAATGTGCCATATTATTCCTGGAATAAATACAGGGTTAATTTCCTGCAAGCTCTGGTCACATTTTTGTTAACCGATCAATAAATAATCTTGTTTTATGTGTGTCTCTATTAAAAGAGATCTTATTTGTTATACAATTCTTACAAATAATTAATTAGATACAATGATTCTTTGTAATAATATATAATAGTCTTTCTCTCCTAACATTTTCCTGACCCTGGGTAACATGACCTAAAATTTGTTTGGGTTTTAGCCTGATAACAATGATGTCCACTAAGCTTTTTAAATTAATTATCACTTAGTGAATTCACAAATATAGAGAGAGTCAAATATATTCCTCTAAGAGTGATTTAAAAGAGATTATTTTTCCACAAGATTGGAAATTTTGTTTTTAAAATTCTAGAATCTATCTTTTCCAGAGCTTCATTATGCACTGTATGTGTTAATTTACATTTCCTGGAGCAACCTCATATACAGATCAGCAAATTTCCTCTTTTCTTTTCTCTTTTCTTTTTTCTTCTTTTCTTTTTTTCTTTTCTTTCTTTCTGTCTTTCTTTCTTTCTTTCTTTCTTTCTTTCTTTCTTTCTTTTCTTTCTTTCTTTCTTTCTTTCCTTCTTTCTTTCTTTCTTTCTTTCTTTCTTTCTTTCTTTCTTTCTTTCTTTCTTTCTTTCTCTTTTTTCTGGATGTATCATGTTGTTAATTCATTATCATTGAACTCACTGTCAAGAGCACTATAAATAATTCCTGAACAATCTTATCTAACACACATATTTTCTCCATAAAGCACATCACAGCCTTCTTGTGCTTAGGAAGAGTACACAATCCTTTAGCACTATGCTTGGGAGTCATTTTAAACAGCAAAATCACTAACAAAAAGCACAAAAGTATGGGAAAGTTGCATTAAATGGATCATGAGAAAGATGCTTTGTTTAAAGTATGAGACCTAAAACGAGAAGAGAGGGTTGCCTCACTGGGAATGAGAACTTAGAGCATCTCAAAGTTTTTGCTTCTCTAAGGTTTTGCTTGTCCTCAAATGACTATGAAAGCTCTGTGGGTGTTGATTTCGGGGTTAGAAATAAATTTTAGTTAATAGGCAAATTTGCAAATATGGAACCCACAAATAAGAATGACTATATATAAAGGATGGCTGGCTGAGACATATAACTTGGCAACATTGCCAAATTGCTATCATGTATGAACACCTGCCTATGGTTTGTTTTTAATTTTAGGGAAAATTCTTCATTATCAGTATCAAGACATTATCAATCCTATGTTATTATCTTGAATTCTTGTCATTCTTTCTTTTGATTTATGAATGTCAGTTAGATTAATTTCATCTTTACAGACCAATTTGTTATGAATTATTTGGCAAACCACTTCATTACAGTGATGTGTATGTATACACAGAGTGTTTTACTGTAATTTTCCAGTAATTAGGCTTCAAGACATTTATGTATTACAATTCACAAGTGAATGACCCCCATTTTTTTGTGTGTCATAACAATTTATTAGTTATGTGCTTTCTAGAATAATGCTATTTTAAGATCTAGCAAGTTACTTGTCAATGCAATTATATAAAATTGATGGATTATAGAGCATTACTTCAAGGTATAAAATTAAATGCAGGGCGCCTGGGTGGCTCAGTCGTTAAGCGTCTGCCTTCGGCTCAGGTCGTGATCCCAGGGTCCTGGGATCGAGCCCCGCATTGGGCTCCCTGCTCAGCGGGAAGCCTGCTTCTCCCTCTCCCACTCCCCCTGCTTGTGCTCTCTCTCTCACTATGTCTCTCTCTGTCAAATAAATAAATAAAATCTTAAAAATAAATAAATAAATAAAATTAAATTAAATTAAATGCATATAAATAATTGTTTATTTTATAAAGTGAATACATGTTGCTAGAAACTTGCTTATTATTTTGTTTCTAATTTATGATAATCCCCGGTTTGCTTCATTAAAATCTGAGGAAAGAAGTAGTAGAATATGTGCATCATATACAGCTGATGAGAACACTACTAGATTTTTGATGTAAGTCTATCCTATAGAAATATCATTACCTTAGATTTTATACTAGTCAGTATCTCCAATGTGATATTGATCTGTCCTTACTAAGTGCTGGCATGGCCATATCTGGCCAATATATATATATATATAAAATCAGACGAATCCATAGTATAGAGAAAGATAGAAAAACAGACAAGAATGTCAGAAGCAGTTGTGAGAAAGAATAATAAAATTTTAATATATGTGCTGCCGATGCAAGCACAGAATAATAAAATTTTAAAAGAGTATCTACCTTTTATTAGATATCGCATGTATACTTAGATAGTAATTACTGAGGACTCTGCATTATTCTAATTACTTTGGAAACATTAACTCTTTTAATACTCCTAATGGCAATATAAAGTTGTTCTACACAACGGCCATTATACAGATAATGCATTCTCCTCTAGGATTTTGATGGTTTGCTGTCTCACATGTAGGTCTTTCAACCATTTTTAATTATTTTTGTGTATGGTGTAAGAAAGAGGTCTAGTTTCATTCTTCTGCATGTTTCTGTCCAGTTTTCCTAACACCGTTTGTTGAAGAGAGTATCTTTTTTCCACTGGATATTCTTTCCTGCTTTGTTGAAGATTAGTTGACCATATAGTTGTGGGTCCATTTCTGGGCTCTCTATTCTGTTCCACTATCTATGTGTCTGTTTTTGTGCCAGTACCATACTGTCTTGATGACTGCAACTATCAGTTTTTAAGGCAGAAATATTTCATTACTGTTTCCTAAGTAAAATAAAGTCACAAAAAAAACCCTATGTATTAATAGGTTGATTAATAGCCTAAGTTTAAAATATTTGTCTTTCTAAATCTTAAAATCATCTGGATTTTCTTTATTCTATTGTTGTAAACAGAGTTAATTTTGGAACACATTTTTAGGAGAAGGTAGAAACCATTATGCTTCCATAAGGTATTACCTGGAAATGTACATGATTTTACTTAGAAGGACATATAGGCTATTTTTGTAGAATAAGAAATGATTTGAACAGACTACTATATTTTTTGTTCTGATTATATTTGTGTTGCAAAAAAGTGAACGGTATAGCATAACAATTGAATTAGCTGCATTATAATATCTTTAGGAAAGGGCCAATTTGTAATTCAGTGATTTTTTTTCTATACTGTTTAATAAACTATGTACACCCCCAATATTAATGTTTAGTATTTCTGAGGGGTGAAACCAAATACATATTCCAAGATTTTAAATTCACTACCTTTTCTTTCTTGATGAAGAATCTAAGTTGAAAATTCATCCTAGAGTATACAAAATGTTCAGCAAAAGTATGCATTAATTAGAAATATCTAATGCTTCTTGATTCTCTGGTCAGATGAGATCAACAGAATGTGGAATACCTGAGGATCATTAAGGCTCAGAAATTGTTTTTTTCTAAAATGTCCATAGACACAAATCTAAAGCCCCTTACCAACTGAATGCATTTCTGAATACCAACTTACAACTCAATTCTGTCCCTGATGCTTGTAATCCAAATTTTTTTTGTCCAAAGACACAAGAACAGCTTGGTTCCTTTTCTTGCCCTATGCCTTTAGGTTCCATCTTTGAATACAGATGTAGTGCAGAAGAGTCTTCAAAATCAACCTCAAAACTCACTTAAGATGGCTCTTGCAGTCTTTGCAGATGATATGATACATTAAGTGGAAAATCCAAAGGACTCCACCCCAAAACTGCTAGAACTCATACAGGAATTCAGTAAAGTGACAGGATATAAAATCAATGCACAGAAATCAGTGGCATTCCTATACACCAACAACAAGACAGAAGAAAGAGAAATAAAGGAGTCAATCCCATTTATAATTGCACCCAAAACCATAAGATACCTAGGATTAAATCTAACCAAAGAGGCAAAGAATCTGTACTCAGAAAATTATAGAAGACTCATGAAATAAATTGAGGAAGACACAAAGAAATAGAAAAACGTTCCATGCTCGTGGATTGGAAGAACAAATATTGTGAAGATGTCAATGCTACCTAGAGCAATCGACACATTTAATGCAATCCCTATCAAAATACCATCCACTTTTTTCAAAGAAATGGAACAAATAATCCTAAAATTTGTATGGAACCAGAAAAGACCCCGAATAGCCAAAGGAATGTTGAAAGAGTAAAGCAAAGCTGGTGGTATCACAATTCCGGACTTCAAGCTCTATTACAAAGCTGTAATCATCAAGACAGTATAGTACTGGCACAAAATCAAACAAATAGATCATAGAACAGAATAGAGCAGGAGAGAATGCCCAATGAAAAAAGACAGTCTCTTCAACAAATGGTGTTGGGAAAATTGGACAGCCACATGCAGAGGAATGAAACTGGACCATTTCCTTACACCATACACAAAAATAGAATAAAAATGGATGAAAGTCCTAAATGTGAGACAGGAATCTATCAAAATCCTTGAGGAGAACACAGGCAGCAACCTCTCTGACCTCAGCTGCAACAGCTTTTTCCTAAACACATTGCCAAAGGCAAGGGAAGCAAGGGCAAAAATGAACTGTTGGGACTTCATCAAGATAAAAAACTTTTGCACAGCAAAGGAAACAGTCAACAAAACCAAAAGACAACCAACAGAATGGGAGAAGATATTTGCAAATGACATATCAGATAAAGGGCTAGTATCCAAAATCTATAAAGAACTTATCAAACTCAACACCCAAAGAACAAATAATCCAATCAAGAAATGGGCAAAAGACATGAACAGACATTTCTGCAAAGAAGACATCCAAATGGCCAACAAACACATGAAAAAGTGCTCAATATCACTCAGCATCAGGGAAATCCAAATCAAAACCTCAATGAGATACCACCTCACACCAGTCAGAATGGCTAAAATTAACAAGTCAGGAAATGACAGATGTTGAGGAGGATGCGGAGAAAGGGGGACCCTCCTACACTGTTGGTGGGAATGCAAGCTGGTGCATCCACTCTGGAAAACAGTATGGAGGTTCCTCAAAAAAGTTGAAAACAGAGCTACCCTATGACCCAGCATTTTCACTACTGGGTATTTACCCCAAAGATACAAATGTAGTGATCTGAAGGGGCACATGCAACCCAATGTTTATAGCCGCAATGTCCACAATATCTAAACTATGGAAAGAGCCTAGATGCCCATCAATGGATGACATAAAGAAGATAAAGAAGATGTGTTACACACACACACACACACACAATGGAATATTATGCAGCCATCAAAAAATGAAATCTTACCATTTGCAATGACATGGATGGAACTAGAGGGCATTATGCTAAGGAAAATAAGTCAATCAGAGAAAGACAATTACCGTATGATCTCACTGATATGAGGAATTTGAGAAACAAGACAGAGGATCATAGGGGAAGGGAGGAAAAAATGAAACGAAGAAACCAGAGACGGAGACAAACCATAAGACATTCTTAATCTCAGGAAACAAACTGAGGGTTGCTGGAGTGGAGGGGGGTGGAAAGGATGGGGTGGCTGGGTGATGGACAGTGGGGAGGGTATGGGCTATGGTCAGTGCCGTGAATTGTGTAAGACTGCTGAATCACAGACCTGTACCCCTGAAACAAATAATACATTATATGTTAATTAAAAAAAAAGGCTCTTGCAACCCTGGTAAATACCACCCTCATTTTCTCTAAGTTCATTCTTTGTGCCTCTTACGTGCTAAATTAACAAAAAAAAAATTTCATTAAATTTATATCATCAAACTTCAACTAGGCTATTTCAAATGCTCAAAGTTCCTGTGTTTAAGTTTCCTTTGTTCTCCATCTCAACTCTTGCAATACTGAGTGTGCAGAAATGTTCATGCAGAGGGTGCTTTTGCAACCTACACTCTCACTCCCCTGATCATCTCATTCCACTGAAGTGGTCAGGGAAATGATTGACTTCAAATAAGCAAAACCTATTTGATGTAGCTTAAGCAAAATGTGAATTGTAGAAAATAAGAACGATCATTTTCTTCTGATTATCAGTGAATATCACTGGTCACATGAAGATCTATTTCATGACTTAACTGGTAAATATTCAGAAAAAAATTTGGAACAATTGAAATTTCCTTCTCTGAGAACAGCCTTTCCCTGAACATGTGTGCTATTTGCTCTGATTGATTAATCACCCCCTGTCAGAGTGTTTTGCCCAGTTTGGAGGTTATTATTACTTGTTCTTATATCAGCTCAAATGGCCTTAGGTATGGCTTTTGGCATATGCTCCCACATCCCCATGAATTTCAATTTGCTCCATATTAGAATCAACTGGGGAGAAGTCTTAAAAAATTCCAGTGTCTAGGCTTTACCCTATACACATTAAATCACTATCTCCATGGCCTGGGATGTAGAGGCAATAGGAACAGATTTTTTTTTTTTTTTTTTTAACTCTCTAGGTGACTCGACCATCTAGCAAAGTCTAAAACTAACTCCCTATGTGGTCACAGTTCTAGAAGCAATTAAAGGCAAATTATCTTTCTGACAGAGAACCAGTACCACCAAAGAAAGCAGACTCTCAGTTCACTGTTAATGTACCTGGAGGAAACTTTTCCATTTGTAGGTCTCAGCCTCAGGGACCAGTAGGAATAAAAACACTTTCTGCATGTTTTTGTTGGTGGTCATTTGTTTGGTGTTTTTGAAATATAGGAGATTGGGAATCCTAATATAGGGCCAATATACTCACCTCCTTGAGCACGTGGGTCTCTTCTGATAAATGTCTTACAGATTCTTCCACTTCCTGATTCTGCCATCTGGTCTAATGTTCTCCAGCAGAAATTCATATGACCCATTTGAGATCTTCAGAACTGAGACCACATTTACAGTCGGTCTCCCATATGCCTCACAACCATTTGACTTAGAAGCTAATAGATCTTAGAAGACAGTGGAGTGGAAGGGAATCATGTTCTTTTCACCATTTTACCAGAATGCATTTCCAACTGTAGTGTTTAATATCCTAAATTAATTTAGGGCATTTTACAAATACCAAATCAAGTATTTTGTTCAAAAGCATGCTCCCTATTAATCCAAAAGTAAAAATACAAATCATCTATTTGATGGAAACAAAATAACCAAGCTTAATTTGATGATCTCCAAGCCAATGATGTTCTACATAGTGGAGGATTATATGGCTGACTGTAGCACACAATATTTATTCCATAAAATGCTTTTTCTCCATTCTGTGATGTTTTCTTACCAAAGTTTATGACATTTTTGCTTGGCTAACTAGTGGATGTAAAATACCTTGCACATTGTCTGGGTAATCTATAAGATTTTTTAGAATACATATTAATAATCATTTATGATTTTATCTCAATGCATAATTTTAAAGCTCAAAAGCCTTTGCAATTTAAAGCCTATATATATCAGATATTAATATTAATATTTTTATACTTGAAATTATCTCAATTCATGGTGCAAAGAAATGTGTTTAGTTAACCTTAATTTATAGGAAAAAGTTGAGTATTTGCCGAAGTTTTGAAAGGGAATGATCAGATTTGAATATATGTCTAATTAACAATGGCCAACTCCTTGGCATCACTAAATATAAAAAATAATGTGGAAATTGGAATAATCAAGTTTGGTTGGTAAAGTTTCAACTTGAAATGTATAATTATAATTATAATTGTATTCTAAAAATAAATAAATATAAGGAAGTCATTGACAAAATAAATTCTATTAATATTTATCCCCCCAATCCAAATATTGCAACCAAACCAAAATCTGTTGAACGATTTTCTTCTCATTTTAAAGCTATTAGAGAGGATTGTAAAACTGATTAATAATTAATCACTGACTAGTACATATGCATATTATCAAATTTATTTTCAAATGAAATTAATAATTAATTTAACAAACATCTTACATCTTACATTATATCTTACAACATTAGGGTTAATAGTACTTTCTTTTTTAAAAAAAAATATTTATTTTAGAGAGAGAGAATGAGTTGGGGGAGGTGCTCAGGGATAGGGGGAGAAAGAGAATCTCAAGGAAACACCTTATTGAACACAGAGCCTGATCATGATCATGACCTGAACCTAAACAAATAGTCGGTCGTTTAACCAACTGAGCAACTCAGGCACTCCAGAGTTAATAGTATTTTCAAATCCTTGAATTAAGATAAAAATAGTTGAAAACCCTTAAATCTTTGGTGTTGGGACAAGAGTCCGAGTCTTTCACTTGGTCAATATATTGTTTGAAGTTATTCTATACGTCTTACATTCCTTCCTTAGGATAGTTTATGATTTTTCAAACTGATCTGTGATAGCTAATTGTTTAAACTTAATTTTAACAGAGTATTGATTTCTTTTTTTTTTTTAATTTTATTTTACTCCTTGATCTAATTGATATTTATAATTGATCTAGTTTTGGGTTGTAAATAAAAGGGGTTATTTTGATAATCTGTATTTGAATCAGCTCTGTATTAATTTAGTTCTCATATCTCATTGTGTATTGTTTATAAAATATCAATTATCTCTAATGGCATGGCTCAGTGTATCAAATACTTTTAATACCTTTGGTAAGCCATTAGTTAATAAATGCAGAAAGCATATTAATATAGTGGCATATATATTATGGGATCAGGTTTATTGGTGCATTACATGCTATCTAAAATGTATATTCTGGGGCACCCACCTGGGTGCCACAAATCATGATCATCGAGTCCTAGGATGGAGCCTCATCCTATGTTGGGGTCTGCAATCAGCAGGAAGCCTGCTTCTCCCTCTCTCTCTGCCCCTCTCCCAGCTCATGTTCTCTCTTTCTTTCTCTCTCTCTCACTCACTGACAAATAAATAAATAAAATTTTTAAAAAGAAAAGAAAATGGGGATACCTGGGTGGCTCAGTCAGTTAAGCATCTGTCTTAGGTTCAGGTCATGATCCCAGGGTCCTGGGATCCAGTCCCACATCTGGCTCCTTGCTCAGCAGAGAGCCTGCTTCTCCCTCTGCCCGCCTCTTCCCCTGCTTGTGTTCTCTCTCTCTCTCTCTAAATAATAGAGAAATAAATAAAATCTAAAAAAAAAAAAAAGGAAAAAAGACAGTCTCTTCAAAAAATGGTGTTGGGAAAATTGGACAGACACATTCAGATGAATGAAACTGGACCACTTCCTTACACCACACACAAAAAATAGACTCAAAATGGATGAAAGACCTAAATGTGAGACAGGAGTCCTCAAAATCCTAGAGGAGAACACAGGCAGCAACCTCTCCAACCTCAGCTGCAGCAACTTCTTGCTAGACACATCTCCAAAGGTAAGGGAAACAAAAGAAAAAATGAACTATTGGGACTTCATCAAGATAAAAAGCTTTTGCACAGCAAAAGAAACAGTCAACAAAACCAAAAGACAACCAACAGAATGGGAGAAGATATTTGCAAATGACATATCAGGTAAAGGGCTAGTATCCAAAATCTATAAAGAACTTTAGACTTCTTTACTCAAAGAACTCAACACTCATAAAACAAATAATCCAATCAACAAATGGGCAGAAGACATGAACAGACATCTCTCCAAAGAAGACACAAATGGCCAAAAGACACATGAAAAAAATGCCCCAAATCAGGGAAATACAAATCAAAACCACAATGAGATACCACCTCACACCAGTCAGAATGGCTAAAATTAACAAGTCAGGAAACGACAGATGTTGGTGGAGATGCAGAGAAAGGGGAACCCTCCTACACTGTTGGTGGGAATGCAAGCTGGTGCATCCACTCTGGAAAACAGTATGGAGGTTCCCCAAAAAGTTGAAAATAGAGCTACTGTATGACCCAGCAATTGCACTACTGGATATTTACCCCAAAGATACAAATGTAGTGACCCGAAGGGGCACCTGCACCCAATGTTTATAGCAACAGTGTCCACAATAGCCAAACTACGGAAAGAGCCCAGATGTCCATCGACAGATGAATGGATAAAGAAGATAAAGAAGAATGGGTAAAAAATGGAATATTACTCAGCCATCAAAAAAATGAACTCTTTCCATTTTCAATGACATGGATGGAACTAGAGAGTATATTATGTTAAGCGAAGTAAGTCAATTAGAGAAAGACAGTTATCATATGATCTCACTGATATGTGGAATTTAAGAAACAAAAGAGAGGATCATAGGGAAGAGAGAAAAAATAAAACAAGCCGAAATCAGAAAGGGAGACAAACCGTAAGAGACTCTTAATCATAGGAAACAAACTGAGGGTTGCTGGAGGGGAGGGAGGTGGGGGCGGTAGAGGAACTGGGTGATGGACATTAAGGAGGGCACATGATGTATTGAGCACTGGGTATTATATAAAACTAATGAATCACTGACCTCTACCTCTGAAACCAATAATACATTATGTGTTAATTAACTGAATTTAAATTAAAAATAAATTAATTAATGCAAAAACAAAAAAAAATGTATTGTTCTCTCAGAGGACATTAGGTGACTGAGGCAATAATACAAGCTATTAGTATAAGTATAATAATAAAATTATTTTACTGAAATTACTAATTTTCAGGCCCCCAAAATATGATGGATGTACAATAAGACAAGGACAGTTGGCTTAGTGAGAAAGAGAGAGATTTGAAATTTTATTTCTTTTTAACAGCTACAGTCAACAACACTTGAGTTTGGAAGAATGACAGTAAAGATAATAGATTGGCTAAGTTTTTCTATTAATTGGGAGTAGATTCAGCATAAATGTGTTGAATTCAAGTGTCTCTCTACTACATAAAGTTTTAAAATATTTACTATCTTTTTAAGATTTTTAAAATATTTTTATTCCAATAAAATAATTAAATCTATCCTAAGTTATTTATCCTGGTCAAGCAGAAGGGACATTTTATTAAATAAAGATTCATGATTGAATTCAGATGAAAGATAAATAAAAGGTAGACTCTACATGTACAGCAAAATAATGTCCATAATCGCCAAAATTTCCTGACCTTAAATTAAAATATAGTTTTATAACTATTCTCTTGAAATTTCTCTAATGAAAAGTTGTCCATGTTTTGTATCACTGCCAAAGATCCCAGTTCAACAAAATATTTTTAACTGCTTCCTAAGCCTGGTTATTATCTGCTAATCTCCTCCTAAATTAGATATCAGAACCAATTCGCCTTCCTTTACATACTTTATTCTAGCTCAATTACTTGCTTTTCTCTTAGCATATTACCCTGAAAGCAACTTCCTATAATTAATTAACTAATATACTTGGGAAATGCTGCATTTTAAAATCTTCTCTTACAGATTCAGCTTACACAGTAACACGTAAAAGAGTCTGATGAGTGATTTTTTTTAATTTTCTTAAATTATAAAAATTTCAACTTTCTACATGGATAAATTTTTATATATGCACATACTTATGTAACCAGTACTGAACCAAGATACAAAAAATTTCCTGAATTTTTTTAGAATTTTCCAAAAAATTCCTTAGTCCTCCTGTCAGTTAGCATTACTGCTCCCTCCCTCAATATAAGCTTAGCCACCATTCAGACTTTATTTAGTTGTGTTTGCTTGTTTTGAATTGCATATATATGTAACCATACTGCTTTGCTTCTTTTAGTTCTGATTCTTTTTATTGTTATGTACAGGAGATTAATCCATTTTCTGGCAATGAAATGGCCCATTCTAATGTCTACTATGGACATTTAGGTTGGCTCAAATTTGGTTGTTATGAAAAACATTGCCATGGACATTCTTTCAATTTCTGTGGGCTATTTTGTACTAGTTTCTCTTAAGCATATATCCAGGACTATGATTGCTGAATCACAGGCTATAAGTAAGCTTAAGCTTGGTAAATTCGGCCTTGGATTTATAAATCAATTTGGAAAGAATAAAAATCTTATCTATATTGAGGTTTCTTTTACATATAAATAATGTATTTACTCTTTAGTTCTTTTTTTTTTCTTTCTGTGAACTTTATAATCTTCCACCTAGAGGTCCTGCAGATCTTTTGTTGAATTTATTCTAAGTATTTGCTATTTTAATGCTATTGTATGCAACATTGTTTACCAATGTTATTATCAACTAGTTCTTTGCTAATATGTAGAAATAGAATTATGTTTTTATCCAGACATTATATGTGATGCCTTGCTATAATCATTTTGCAAATAGCAAAACAAAACACAGCTAACAATCAATGTAGTGAAGTACAAAACAGACTCAATGTCTGACAGAACTAAGTATGAGATTTCAAAGATCTGAAGTATATTATGGAAAAGGTAATATCTATGGAAGACAAAAAGGCCCAATCTATGACTGGTCTGCATTCTAGAATGTCTTTCAGAAGGAGATTAATGAAAGAATGAAATGGATGCTATATTGAAAAGAAAATATATGAAAACATTTCTCGATATAGAAAAACACATATCATCAAATTAGAGGATGAACTCTGTAGGAACTATAAAACCAATATATTCTAGAGGAATATATTGTTATTATAAAAATTACATACAAATATATATAAAAGTATAATATAAAATATTAAATAAATATTTTAAATAAAATAAAAAATATAAAAATTATATAAAAATCTATTTAAAATTCTATTGTTATTTTAGAATAAAAATAATTTAAATTATCTAAAGCATTAATAGAGTGATAAAAATGCACAATATACCAAAAGTATATGGAGAAACGTCTTCAAATCTCTAAGAAAAAATAATTTTAATCTCAGCCTTCTATGAAAATTAAAATTATACTTTCAGTATTATTAAAAATATTATTCTCGGGGCGCCTGGGTGGCTCAGTCGTTAAGCGTCTGCTTTCAGCTCAGGTCACGATCCCAGAGTCCTGGGATGGAGCCCCGCATCGGGCTCCCTGCTCCGCGGGAAGCCTGATTCCCCCTCTCCCCCTGCTTGTGTTCCCTCTCTCGCTGTGTCTCTCTCTGTCAAATAAAAAAATAAAATCTTTAAAAAAAAATATTATTCTCAAAACACTATACAGAAAGTTTCATGATAGAGAGTTTTCTCTCTCGAAACAATTACAGAAATGGATTTTGAAAAGGAAAAGTTCAAGAGATGCCTGAAACCATAGATAAAGGAGTGGAGTGGCTAGGATTCTATAACCGGCAATAGATTATCTTCCATTTCAAGGATCAGTTGCTGAATGAAAGTGGACTCAGCAACGAGAGGTCACTAAATCAGAATACTCAATGGCCAATACGCAGCTCATTGCAATGAGATATCCAGTGACCAATCATATCTCCGTGACTGGATCATATCCAGTGATCCGGCACAGCCAACCTCCTAATTTATGATCCATAAAATTCCCATAGAAAACTCATTATCTATTAAGGTTGTTTTGTTTTGTTTTACATTAAATCTTTACCATTTGTATAGAGATTTTGGTAATTAAAAAACAAAACAAAACAAAAAAAAAAAGGAGAGTGTCACTTCATAAGCCAGATGGAACCTCACAGAGGCAGTTGAAAAGTGTCCATTGATGTGAACATGAGTGGATATGTTGTCACTTTAATACATACTATATTCTAAGTATCAATATATTTTGGTTTTGTTTTAACATTTTACTACATTATAACTATTTTGTTTGAGTGTATAACATGGGGAAGAGAGTTAATTTTCTTAAGCATATAGCCATTTTAATCAATAAAATTTATTAAATATATTATTGATATGAAGTTACAATATCTATTTTATATGGATTTCCCATCAATGCAGGCATTTGTGTCTGAACGTTAACACTGTTTTGATTAATTTTTTTAAAGATTTTTTACTTATTTATTTATTTGAGAGAAAGAGACAGGAGCGAGCAGGGGGAGGAACAGAGGGAGAGGGACAAGCAGACTCTATGCTTTGCGCAGAGCCTGATGAAGGGTTGACCTCATAACCTGAGATCATGACCTGAGCCAAAACCAAGAGTTGGACACTTAACCAACTGAACATCTAGGCGCTCCAACACTATTTTGATTATTCAGTTTTACAATATAACTTGATAATAGCAAGGAAAGCCTTTCCTTATTGATTGCTTTTACAAATAATGATAAAGCAAAATTTTCTGATCTCCAATAAATTTTTCAAAATCTTGTCTAAGTTATTGTGCTTATATGGTATTTCACTTGAAGCCCTATCTACATTGAGATTTATAGCTCCATGAGAATCAGATAAAGTACAAATTTAAAAAGAGAGAATAAAAAGATAGATGAAGAATCTTATAAATTATGAGATTTTTCCAGAGAATCTTATAGGCAATACTGAATATTATAATCTTGCTCTGATTTACTTTCTTCTTTTTTTTTTTTTTTTTTTTTTTTAAAGATTTTATTTATTCTTTTGACAGAGAGAGAGACAGCGAGAGAGGGAACACAAGCAGAGGGAGTGGGAAAGGGAGAAGTTTAAATTCAAGCTCATATTACTGTTAAACATATACTTTCTTCTTTTTTTTTTTTTTAAAGATTTTATTTATTTATTTGAGAGAGAGAGAATGAGAGAGAGCAAGCACATGAGAGGGGGGAGGGTCAGAGGGAGAAGCAGACTCCCTGCTGAGCAGGGAGCCCGATGCGGGACTCGATCCCGGGACTCCAGGATCATGACTTGAGCCGAAGGCAGTCTCTCAACCAACTGAGCCACCCAGGCGCCCCCTGATTTACTTTCTTGACATGTTGTAATTAGCTCATCTCTGTGGTGTCTGAGAATTGACCAATGTCTTCACTGTATCAGCTACTAATGGCTTCCCTGGTTGCTTTGGCATAACCCCCCAGGGATTCTTTTCCCTGAGTTTACCAAGTGTCCATGAGAAATATGGGCCCTCTGAGATTCAGGCACAACCTCCATTTTGGTCCCCAGCTTTGATCCATCTACTTTTTTTTTTTTTTTTTTTTTTAATTTGAGAGAGAGAGGAAGAGAGCAAGCACAAGCATGGGGGAGGAGCAGAGGGAGATGGTGAGGGAGAAGCAGACTCCCCGCTGAGAGGGTAGCCTGATGTGGGACTCCATCCCAGGACTCCAGGATCATGACCTGAGCCGAAGGCAGACACATAACCTACTGAGCCGCCCAGGCGCCCCCTGATCCATCTGCCTCTTATATGCCAAATCACCTCACCATGCACTGCAGCCATCCCAAGGTCAATATCTAGGTTCTTTATTCTTCAGATTCCTATCCCTCATGCCCCCTCCACCCAAGTATATCATATAAGAACTTGTATATCATGTCTATACTTTGTGTACGCCATGAGAGAACAAGGAGGTATTAAGCACCTTGATTTAAGGTATTCTATCAGACATTCTCCTCCAACTAGGAACTAGAACCAAAGTTCTTCTACTTTCACTACCTCCCCACCAATAACCAGCAGGTATGTTTGTACGTCTCCAGGTCTTTCCCCTCAACCAAGTTGAATATCCAGCAAATGCAAATGCTGAATCTTTGGAAAGGACATTTGCTTTCCCTTTCCAATTTTCTCTCCCCCACCAATTCCACCCAAAAGACATTTTATCCCCAGTTCCTTCCTCATGGGAAAGACCTCTACATCATACGCTCCTCCTTCCCTAGTGCTATCTGCCTATGCTTGCCTTGGGCAATAATGGTCCAAGGGCTCCAAGGACTGAAATTTTTGCCAAAAAAAGAAATGCTTTGAAAATTATTTCAAAAATTAAATTACCATTATTCATAAAAATTAAGATCTTAATACTTTTTAGAATTAATGCGTTCAAAATGATAAGTGAATTGTAGAAAGGGCAATTTGAAGCAATTTGCACAATTTCACAATCACTCGTTTTCATTCCTTTTATACTTCCCATTTTGATTCCTATTTAATGTTTCCTTATTATTTTTGTATATCTTGGATTAATTATTCATATTAGTGTATTGAAAGCTACTACGACAAAATATTGCAGGCCAAATCAAGTGTAAATAAATGGTATTATAAAATATGAGATTAAAGCCACTTATCAAAATCATCAAGTTATTTTACATATATGATATATATTGTGATTTATCAGGTGATATGGAGGGCTTTTTGTTTGTTTGTTTTTGTTTTTTCGAAAGAGAGAGTGAGCATGCATGTGTGCCAGGGGGAGGGAGGGGCAAAGGGGAAGAGAGAATCCTAAGCAGGTTCTATGCCCAATACATAGCTCTATATGGGGCTCGATCTCACAACCCTGAGCTCATGACCTGAGCAGAAATCAGGAGTCAGATGCTTAATTGAGTGATCCACTCAGGTGCTCTTGTAGTTATTTTGATTGAATGATTGATTGATTGATTGCTATTAGGGAGTTATGGTAATAGAGAAAGAAACAATAAGTTAATACTGGTAGAACCTCAGTTAAAATACCTGTGGAAAATCAGTTGAGATTTTTCCTTTTTTACTCACATTCCAATATAAATTCTTGAAATTAAATGTAAATATAAATATTAAAGTAAATATATATGCTTATATGATCTCTGAGTAGAAACTGGTTGCTGAGCATAAGATAACAGAAAAAACAGGAAATACACTACAGATTTGAAAACTTAATATTAAAAATACATTTTATATCAAATAAAGCATAATCAACATAAAAACAAATTACACTCTGGGATAGATAAATTACATATATATAACTCACATATGTATTATAGACACACGCACATATGTGAGTTATATATATGTACATATGTATGTCTGTATTTATTTAAATCTTAAAAAAATACATTATATTCCCCAGTAGAAAAATCGCCTAATTTTATGAACATGGAGAGGCAGAAAAATGCCAAATTAACATAAAAAATATAAAAATTTCATCAGTAATTATAAGCAGTATGATGGGAGAGATAGTAAAATTCTCTCAAGATACTGAAAATATGAGAAATAAGATAATTTTAGAATGTTGAACTAAAATGCTAACAGATAATAGTCCCAACAGTTATAGCTTTAAAACAAAAACAAAAATACAAACATAAAACAGTTGGACTTGTTCTGTATTGAATGCATTTACATACATAAAGAAGAGAGTGTATTAAATTTAAAAAGTGGCTACTTAGTTATTGTAGAAAACAACAAGGAAATTTATAGAGTCAAATTTTGGCAGTATCAATACAAATCTTCCTAAGGAGAGAATGATGTCCTGTGTACCTGATAGGTTTACATCTTTTGCTAGCTCAAGTGATGAAAATATCAGAATTATTGCCAATAAAATCAGGTCTTATTAATTTGAATTCCTATTCAATTTGTAATCTGCAATCAAATTAGATGATACATATAGAATGTCTGCATGGGGGCAAATGCCTTATTGTGCTGATGCCACTATCTAGTATGTTCGAGAGTTATCATTCTGACAAATTATTAAATTGACATTTTTAGGAGGAGCATCCTAGTGAGAGTCATTGGCATACTAGAATTTCATGTCTAAGAAATTCAATGACACTACTAGGATTAATCCTCTGAGTCAGTAGCTGAAAGCTTAACCCAGTATAGGGTTGACTTACCAAGATAAATGTACCTTTGGAGGAAGAGGTCAAGACAGTCATCACTCAGTCACCTCTCCTGATCTAAAGACTCTTCTTGGAGTAGCCAAAAACCCTGTTCTAGGAGACATTCCACTGGACCTGTCTACTAGGGAAAGCCTGGTGAAAAAGGCAATCTCATACTTGCCCTTAGGAGGAAAATGATGGGGAGAACATTCTCTATGAGTGTCTTGGATTCCTATACATCTTGTGAAGCGGCATTGATAGAGTAAAACAATACATGAGTCAGGGAGGACAATGGAGAAATAAAGGCAGGAGAGGGTTTGGAGGCAGGGTGGCTACCAGAAAAATTATAGTTTGCGAGAGTTTTTGCAAAGTGGTGGAAGACCGATTCTCTGAAAGCAGATAGGTAATTGTAACACTAGATGTGGATGAGTATGACTCCTCCTTACAAGACATGTTTCTGTGTGCATTGTTGTTTTTTGTGGATTTCTAGATGTCTCAGTTCTGCTGGGGCTAGTTTTCTTCACTCACCTAGTGTTTCTCATAGATGGAATCACATATAAGCATGCAAATGCTCAAATTGCTGATACATTAATTGGTAAAAAAATTATTTTCACAACAACTGTTATAGCAAAATAAGTGTTGAATGTCATCATACTAAAAGGATGATGAATAGAATGTTGATATACGTGTACAAAACCATCACCATTGCTAGGAGGAGGGATATTATGAGTGGATATTAACTCCAAGTGATTGCTTCTGCTAAGGTAAAGCTGAGAGGATCGGACCTAGTGAGGCAGGAGCACATTCCGAAGTAATATTGTTCATAGGCACTGGGATAAAGAAGTCAGCCACATTTTAATAATTAAACACTCACTTTATACTTTTCTATTCAGCTCACATCGTGAAGAAGAATGTTAAGATAAATAAATTGCACCGTTTTGTTTAAAATTGGGAAGGAAATTATATGCAAAAATAAGTACTTCAATAAATTAAAGTCATGATATACATTTAGAACTGTCATTTATATTTTTCTTAAACAACATTTAAAACATTAACCCAAAATAATTTTCTCAACGATGAACACGTCTACAACAGAAGTGTTATAATTTCTGGTTCTCATTGTTTTTCAAAGTATAGAAGCAAATAGTCTCTGACGTCATGTCTGTTTCAGATTTTAAATAAACTATAAAATTTCTTGTAAATTTAACATATTAATTCAAGGATCTTAATTTGTCGGTTTATAAGCATCTAACATATAAATTGATAGAACAGAAATTATAAAACAGAAAAGAAAAAAGAAGAAAATGCAGTATAATAGTGTGACTCATGAACGTTTTAGCTATGTGTACCGTCAGCACTAATTGTAACCTAAATAGTCGATAGTCAACATCCTCTTAATTCAACACAGTTAGTACAGTCCTTTTGTTTTTTAACACAGTCCTTTAACACATGTTCCACTTGTCCTCAAATACTCTGTGAGATTAATTCCTGCTGTAAATCTGTGGAGATTATATAGTGTGAAGCCTGCTGCTTCAGTTAGCAATCACTTTGGGGAGGAAAAAAAAAAAAAAATACTGGCACTGGTTCCCATGGTTGACACCTAGTACATTTCACTTCAGTTTCAATTTCATTTAGATCTGCATGAGTTTCAAAACAGGTGAAAAATCATTTCATTATGGCCCAGCAGGGACACAAAATAATTTCACTAAAGCCCAGCTGGTTTGAAAAATGCAGTGACTGGAAATCAGGTAAGTTTCACATGTTGGCAACTTTGGAAATCAAAGCTTTACACATTCCTGATTACATTTAAATTAGGATTCACAGTAAGGTCACAAGTTGTACCCAATTTTAATGATCATAGTATAATCCTGGAACTATCTCAAACTTACTGTTAGTAGGACTGGTTTGACAGTCTTAACTCCCATCAGGCTCACCTGGGGGCATCTAGGGGGCAGGGTAGATTTCCACAGTCCATATTCCTAAGACGAAGAGTACAATCCATTATTGGTTATATCACTCATAAATTCTCCCTCAGTATATGTTAATGGTTTGACGTCTTTAGCCTAAACTTAACAAAATGTTAACAGCCATGAGATTTTGATTATTTTACTTGTTTTATAACTTTGTGATTAGGGCTATAGCCCTTGAGACAAATGTCCTTCTCTCTCTTTTTTCTTTCTCCCTACTGCTTTCCAAATCATATGAAAATTAGGGTAACAAAATTAAACACACATTTAAGATAAATACACTTCTATACACTATTAAGTTCCTATTATATTTAAAGGACTAATAAACTATAAAGGTGATTTAACTTGAACTACCTCGTCTTTTTTGGCGACTTAGGGGTAAATACATATTAATTTCATAGATCCTCTAATAGGCATAATTGCTAGTTAGGTTTACATTTCTCCAAAGCATTGAAAATTAAAATGGGGGCGGAGGAAGCTAGAACTATCACTTCTTATTTACTTTGTTCTTCTAAATTTATACAAATTCATTAAAGAAGCTAAATAAAGTATTTTAAATTCATTTTAGAATATATTCTACCACAGAAACCATATAAAACAATTTAAGAAAGCAATTTTCTACTTAAGAAAGGCAAAATATATACCATAATCTAGCTATAATAAAGGTCACAATCTATTTGTTTTTATCCTTTCATATCAACAAGCTGCTTTAGACTATTTTCCAGGTCTTTACATATCTGTCTCACACTTCATAATCTCCAGATTCTTAAATTTTAATTGTTATATGAACTTTTCTTCAGAATTACTTACAGCAACAAATTTTCATCTAGTCTATTATGTCAAATCCAAGCCTTATTTTTTTAAGAGTAAATATTCTCTGTAAAATTCTCAACTGCTTTTTTACCCTTACTCCGAATCAAATTCTCCCTTAATATTAATATTAATTAATACTATATTAATTAATTAATATAGTAATTGAATATTAGTTAATATTTCCTTGTCACTCCCTCCTTCAATATTAGTTCAAGAAATATCTATCTAGGGCCTTGTATGTTTCAAGCAGAGTTATAAGTGCTGGACAAACAAATGAATATAACAAGTCCCTGTTCTCAAGAATGTAACAGATTATTAACATAAATTCAGATTATAGAAGAAAATACTGTGAATTCTCCAGCAGGAGGGGGAGGGGATGTGGAATCAGGTGTCCTATGGCAGGTAATTTTAGCATTGAGCTGAAAAAAAGACTCTGTCACCTTCAGGGGCAACTTTCTTATCTGCAGAAATGAAATGCATTTTACCCTGGAATCTCTGAGTGACCAGTCCCTTCCTAATTAACTCATTCAGGTCCTTGCTCTTTCCAAGAAAATGTCAGCATTTTAAAATTTGACATTTTAAAGGAACCAGAGCATTTTGATATCAAATCAAATCTATGTTAATTAAAATTAGTAGGCAAAATGTCACAAAGATAAGTGAGACCAAAGTATCTACTTGTTCCCCTCAGTTGCAACAAATGGTTTAATAAAGAAAAATAAATAACAATGGGTAAGAGATTGCCAGTCACTGTCTTTCATTTCCTTAAGGAGAAGAATGGAGCAGGTTAGTGCTGCCAGGATTTCTTTATTGGGTCAGTATAATTTAAAAAATAAATTTCAAAATATAACATGCAATTACTACTTTTGACTTTTACCTGGAAAGTACATATTAAATCACAAAAGAAACACATAAACAAACAAAAAATCTCTATCTAAAAATCAGCCTGATTATTGAAAGAAAAAGATTAGAATGTCATAATGTCAAAACAATCAGCTGTTTTATAAACTGAGTGTATTTATTTATCTGACAAACTCATTATATTTTCCTGATTTTACTTCAGACATGGGAATATATATTCAAAGCCCAGCAACAAAACACAGACCAGTACTGCAGAACTCTTATTTGGACCATTAGGTAATCTATAACTCAGCAGTAGCGGTGAGAAATAGGAAATGATGATTTTGAAAAATACCATCCATAGGGCTGTGGTTAATTGAAGTATTGCTGTTTTTGTGTAAGAAATTTTCATTTTATGTTACTTTCACATGTATCTACCCTTGTAGGGTTGGAGATATATATGTAATCTTACTCCTATATACACAAGCACTGTTTTGTAATGTCTGGGTCACAAATTCAGCAGAAGCTAAACATGTCTAGTGTCACATAGTAGTGTAAACTATCTGATCTCTATCAGAGTATGATTACTATCCACACTTTATATCTTGACTTAAGCTAATATTTCTCATTTTTTTCTCATTGACTCACACATATTCACTTATTTCATCTTTGAAAATATTTTAGCACAATTTTCAAGAATGCCTTGCTTTGAGATAGGGAGATTTTCTATGTCGCTCAGAAGCTGATAATAAAAAAAAAAAAAAAATAAAAGGGAATTGTTACATCTCTTGCTAAGTAGTTTGATACAAACTAACATGAATACACAAAGAAGAGATAACTTCATCTGTGGCTTAGTCACAACTGACTTTACAGTCAGCAAGGTAGGTGATCAAACTGATAGAGGAAATTTCATTGGTAAGAAATAAGGGTCCTGTTTCCTGCCATTATTCACAAAGTGGGCCTTCATAGGATGGGGAAATCCCTTGACAATGTCTTTCATACTGTAGAAAACATGTAGAACTACCTAATATGTTTCATAATGTAGAGAGAGCACATTACTGAATGTAGCCTTATTAGAAGACCGGAGCTATTTCCACTACATGTACATCTACTGGACAAAGCAGACCACTCAGTATAATGTTCATAATCTCTCAATTTAAAAAATAAAATAAAACCTGAGTAAGATTCATATCAGTGTGATCTAGCACAGGTGATAACTCCCTGACTATGGAACTCACCACTGTGTTCCTTTGTGCCAATTTCTCTCCTATTACTGCTGCCTGCTTTCTTTCCCTCTCCTTTTCTTTTCTTTTCTCTTTTCTCTTCTTTTCTTTTCTTTTTTCTTCTCTTCTCTTCTTTTCTTTTCTTTCTTCTTTTCTCTTCTTTTCTTTTATGAGCAATCCTCCTTCTACTACTACAGTGTCTCCTCTGGACCCACAATCCCACCCATCGGGGCCTGAATAACTTTCAGAATGGTAATCCCTTAGTGAAAGATTGACCTTGTTATTTTATTGATATACTGGTGTATTACATGTACTCTCATGGTGGGTGTTGACTATAAAGTGATAGTGATACTTGAGAATGTGAGCAAAAATCTGGAATCTCATCAAACATTATATCTTAAGGAAATTTAGGTTTGATTTATTTACACAGCTATTTCTACATATGCAATTTTCATCAGAAACAAAACTGTAATGCAAACACATGTGTCATTACTCAATCACTGGCTCAGTTCAAAATCAAACGAATGGCAGTATCTTGCATCAGGTGGCTTATTTAATTCAGAATCAGTGTGGGCTCAAAATGACACATTTAGTCCCCTGCCAAGAAGACATATTTATGGAAATCACAAGTTTCAAAATCTGTGTGAACATTTAGATAAAACATATAGAAAATTAAGAATAGAGTTTTCATAATATGAATATGATCTCTGGATGATTCTGTGAGAATTCTCTGAGGTGCTTTTTCACATAAGCAGATCCCTGGGTACCACTCTTCCTATAGAGTAAGAGTACCTGGAGGAGAGCCCTGGCCTCTAAGTCTGCATTGATAATTGTGTCTTGGGTTGCTTCTTATGCACTCTATACTGAGGATTACTAGATTGCAGGAAGACTATTGCCTCTCTGCAACCCAGGGTCCATTAACACTCAGCAGGCTTGCCAGGTTCTGAAGTGTTGGCAATAGGACAAGTGTCAGACCCTGTTGGTTCGTGGGTCTAGGTCCTCCTTGGTTACAAGACACTCACAGGACTGAGTTTGCAATTTAGGATATCATTGACACATCATAAATGTTGATAGGTCTCAGCAGGAGAGGAAAAGTTCTTAAAGCATTTATCAGATATTCTATACAAAGCCCTATTTGTTTTCCTGGACATTTTTTGTTTCTAAAGAAATTATAAGAGTTGCTCTCTTAGAAACATTCATAGTATGATCTAATTAGGCTTATGAATGACTAATGCACTAAGTGCCTTAATATTTGCTGATATAGAAATTATGTTTCAAATCTTTAAAATTGTACAAATTTAGAAATTATGTTTCAAAACTTTAAAAAATATACATTACACAGATAGGTTTCAACCCTTCATTCAACTAAATAAAAAAAATATATTTTCAGCAATAGACAAATTTCCAGAAAATGTTCATGCCATGAAAAATACATTGGCAAATACAGGAATTTATATTTCAATTTCAAAAGAAAAAAATGATTTATCTCAGTCATTTTGCTCTTAAAATGTTACCTAGACCTGTCTCTCTCCTATTAAATTCAAAACTTTGTCAATTGTCCAGGCCAGTTTTTTGCCCTTTGTAATTTTCTTACTGCCCATGTTACAAGTTGTATGTCTTCTGTGGGTGGCACCCGTGTAATCTTAAAACAGTTGAAATTACTCAAGACCCTGTTTCAATTCTCTAAATTTGATTGTATTCTATGGTTTCTTTCCCATTTCCTCAATGACCTGTTTTTTATCCATCTTGACTAATTTTTTTCATTGATTTCTCATGTAATGGTTTGCCAAGTTTTCCAATCTTGTGAGGTTTCATTTTCTAAAATGCACAGTATTTCTTTAAAAAAATATATTAATTTATATGAAAAAGAGAGAGACTGAGAGAAAGAGAGAGAGAGAGAGAGAGAGAGAGAGAGAGCAAGCAGGGGCAGGGGAAGGAGCAGAGGGAAAGAAAAGGGAGAAGTAGACTCCCCACTTAGCATGGATCCCATTGAGGGGCTGGTCCCAGAACCCTGAGATCATGACCTGATCTGAAGTCAGAAGCTTAACTAACTGAATCACCTAGACATGCCTTTTTTTTTTTTTTTTTTTAATAAAGATTTATTTATTTATTTGAGAGGAGAGAGAAAGAGAGAGTCGGGGAGGGCCAGAGGGAGAGAATCTTCAAGCAGACTCCCCAATGCTCATGGAGCCTGACTCTGGGCTCCATCTCATGACCCTGAGATCATGACCTAAGCTAAAACCAAGAGTTGGACACAACCGACTTAGCCACCTAGGTGCCCCTAAAAGGCACAGTATTTCTTATCACTCCTCCACTATCAAGGGTCATGGGTCAATTCTAGTCTGTTCAGCCCAACCAACAAAGGATCAACTCCAGAGCACTAATACCCTGTAATGAAGATTTGCTTTAAAGATAAAATAGAAGATAAGTGGAAAAATGATATTATAAACTTTGTGTTTTTTTCCCCTTGGGAATATGCTCCTTTTCCTTTTAAGAATTGTTAAAACATAAATATTTGTGAAAACAAATTCTTTTCTCTAGCAACAGATCAGTGCGAAATGTGTTTTATTTTGTAATGCAAATTTGGCAGTACTTTGAACTTTTTGACAAAGCAGTTGGGTTATCAAAAAATTAGCACACCACTCTTCGCACTCTAGTACAGATGAATAACTTGGCAGTGAAATGAAGACATTTATTGCATTTTGCAGTCCAATGAGCTCAATAACTACTGAAAAAACAAAAACAAAATCTTGAAAAAAAAATGATTCTATTCTTCTAATGAGATACAGGATTTACACAGCAGGGATACTCCTAAGGTACTGTCACCAGCTTGTGGAATTAAAATTTTCATTGTAGAATTTTACATTTAGCATGTTTGTAAAATAGATACAACTTAATAAAAGCATCACTTTGATACTCTCTCAATCTATAAGTAAGATTTCAGTGGAATTGCTTTACAAAGTGCATAGCCTTTAAATATTACTAGTATATTTTGATTGAGAGATACACAAAGAATCATGACTAATATAATAAGTGCATATTCAATAGAAAATATGTTCTAAAATATATTATGGACTGCTAGTCAAATACTCATGAGCCAATAAACATTGATTGAATGCTTCCTATGTAAGGTATATATTGCTAGGTACCGGTCAGTGTGGTAACCTTGACTAAATAAATTACTACCTAGTTCTTAAATTTGATTGGATTCCCTTTCCTGAACTTATGAAGCTCAATGTTTCTGTGGAGAAACAAAGATAAATTAAAAACCACTGTACAGCATGATGAATGTTCTAATAGTGGACTATCCAAGGTGCCATGTAAGCATAGAAGGTATTTGTTTAAGTCTGCTTGGATCTGGAGATTAAGAAATAACTATCTCTGACTAAGCGAAATTGGCTATGGTTTAAAGAGTCAACATGGAAGAAGATAAGCGTTTTAAAGTAGATTCTATAGTTGATAAACTGTCAAGGAGTCATGTAGGTTTTGATATACAGGAAATCAACTTGTGTTTTGGAGCTGGTACATAGAGTGTTAAAGGATTTCTTGGTGGAAAGTATAGGTGGAAAATCATTTGGAACCAGATTTATAAAGACTCTCTGGATACACAAAAGAGTTCGAACTTAGGTCAAGAAACATCATAAAATATGATGATAATTGGTTAACCAAATTTTTGTTTCAGAAAGCAATTCTTGAAGCAATGGGGAAGAGTGTATCAACAGGATGATACTAGAGGAACAGAAGATTGCTAAGATGCCTTTGTAAAAACACAAACAAAAAGCTTTTTTAAAGTGAATTAAAAGAAGAGCCACAAAAAGGAGACAGAACTGAAACATAATTTAAAACAGAATAATACTACATGGCATTGTACAGATAAATGATGGCTTAAATGGGTGAAAAATAAACACGTAAACAATAAAACATTTTAATTTTTAGAGAAGTTGATAAACGTTCTATATACTAGAATAATGGAGAATAAAGGTTTTGGTGATATGTTGCCTGAAATTTTGGGCACCAACCACTCCACCCCTTCTGGTAAATGCACGCTAGTCTTCTCATCAAGAGGTAGAGTCTGTCTCCTCTCACACTAAATATAGTCTGATCTTGTAATTGATATTGATCTCTACAAGAATTATATTTAAGTGTTTAAGAATTTAAGTATTTAAGAATATACAAAATGAAGATAATGAATATATAACACACATTATAAACAGATGAGTCATAACTTCGGATTTCATCTATTGTAATAACTTTATTTCTTGAGGCTAATTTGTTTTTCATCATTGATTTTACTGTGGTAACCTTGACTAAATAAATTACTACCTAGTTCTTAAATTTGATTGGATTCCCTTTCCTGAAGAAGTTTTAAAAAGTATTTCTCCATGGGGCACCTGGGTGGCTCAGTTGGTTAAGCAACTGCCTTTGGCTCAGGTCATGATCCTGGAGTCCCAGGATCGAGTCCCACATTGGGCTCCCTGCTCAGCAGGGAGTCTGCTTCTCCCTCTGACCCTCCTCCCTCTCATGCTCTCTGTCTCTCATTCTCTCTCGCAAATAAATAAAATCTTTAAAAAATAAATAAATAAATAAATATAAAAAGTATTTCTCCAGTTATAATTAATATCATCACACTTCTACATCCTTTATACATACATCATTTGTACCTCTAGCAGGTTGTTTGAAATTATTAACTTGAGTTATGATTTGATATTAATCTTTATAACTATTCTGTATATTACATGATCTATTAAGTCTAGGATCAAGGTTGCTCCAGATTTAGTATATTTCTTTGCATATAGAATTGAAATAAAGACTTACAAATAGGAAAATTATATTAGGAATTCATTAAATTTAAAAGGAGTTGATGTGAATAAAAATTACACAACTTTTAAGTCTATTTTCAAAATTAGATAAGAATAGAATATCCAGAAAATAATTATTTTGCCAAATCATGAAAGGAAGGCTGCAAATATAAGTTTTGGCAAATGATTAAAAGAAGAAATCTGGAAAAAAAAAAGACACTTCTTTTATTTCCAAAGAAGTATTTGTTAACTTTTTAACACATAAGATTTAAAAACTGTTGAAATATATATTTTAAATATATGAATGCAATGAAACTTTCAATGTAAGATAATTTTCTTGGTCAATCTTAGCTGAAAAGTAAATTAGTTATAAAAGGAAGAGAAAACCAAGATGGAGGGTGAATCTCTGAATGGAAACTCATGTTCTTAAATCCATTTAGGATGTCAGATGAATATACATAATCAATATTTGGTCAAAATTAAGTATAGGCCTTATTAAAATAATTGAAAACTAGAGAAAATTATATTGTTGAGAAGTGCTTCTATTGCACCTAATTTATTTTCTGTCAACTTTATTGATAAACTGTGCCCATTTATTCTATACAATATCATAAGTTTTTATGAATTTTTAAACTCAAGGAACCACAAAAACAATAAAGTTAAATAACATTTCCACTCACAACAAAATTTCATCATGACTATTTGGGGAAACTGCCCCATCTCTTAGCCTCATAATCTACTTTCTATCAATATAGACTATTTCGCATTCTGTAGCATTCCATAAAACAAAAGAAAACATTATGCTTTATTTTATGTCATGGTTTTTCCCTTAACGTAATGCTTTTGGGGATCAGCCATGTTATTTTGTGTATTAGTGCCTCATTAACTTTTTATTCCTGAATAGTGTTCATTATAGGGCTACTCAATATTTTGTTTATCCATTCAACTGTTTATAGATATTTGAGAAGTTTCCAGTTCGAAGGCATCTGTACATTAAGCTCTATAAACATATATCTATAAAACTTTGTATGGGCATATTCCTTTGTCACTTTAGGGTAAATACCTTTATATGCATGTTCAATGATATAAGATACTGTCAAATTATCTAACAAAGTAATTATAATTGTAATTTTGTACTTTCTCACCAAGAGCATATTAGTGACTCAGTGGCTTCACATTCTTTCCATTTGTGGTGTCATAGCTAGCTCAGGTTACTGTGACACATTACTATTGACTTAAACAACAAACATTTATTGCTCACAGTTTTGGAGGCTGAGAAGTCCAAGATTAAGGCACCGGCAGATTCATGTCAGATGAGGGTCTCTTTGCTGGTTTGCACACGGCTTCTTCTCATAGTTCACATGGTGGAGAGCAAAGAGAGGAAGAAATTTTTATCTGTTCTTTTTAGGACACTAATCTCATCATGGGGGCTTCACCCTCATTACCTAATTACCTCCCAAAGGCCCCATCTCCAAACACTGTAACAATGGGAATTAGAGTTTCAGCATACAAATTTTGAGGGGACAGAAACATTCAGTCCATAGTAAGTGGTTCACGAAATTCTAAGATTTCCCTCAAGATTCCCACTCACTGTGTACAAACCCCGTATAATCCCTTGGCCTGGGAACGTGAAGGATTTCACTCCAGTGGTTCAGCTATGTTAGATGACATCGTTGACTTTAAAAAAGTTATATTGGCTGGACATGATCTAATCAGGTGATCTAATGAATGTGAGAAGGATCTGATCTGAAGGAGACTCTTCATCACTGGCTCTGAAGATGAAGTGGCAAGAAAAGTGGGTGGCTTACAGGAGCCTGCCCAATCCCAGCGTATAGGCCCCGTGGAAATGGAGACCTCAGAAATGAATTCTGTGGCAGGCATGTGAGCTTAGAAGAGAACCCTGAGTTCTGGAAGAGGCCTGACATGTTGTGAGGACCAACAACTAGGACCAGAGGACCAAGCTAAGCCAATTTCCATTGTTACAGTGTTTGGAGATGGGGCCTTTGGGAGGTAATTAGGTAATGAGGGTGAAGCCCCCATGATGAGATTAGTGTCCTAAAAAGAACAGATAAAAATTTCTTCCTCTCTTTGCTCTCCACCATGTGAACTATGAGAAGAAGCCGTGTGCAAACCAGCAAAGAGACCCTCATCTGACATGAATCTGCTGGTGCCTTGGTTCTTACTCAAGTATTAAACTCCCATAGAAAAGACAATAAAATGACTTATTTTACCTCTAGAAGTTAACAAATACTAGTTATAGAAGTTACACATTTTTACTTAAAAATGTTTCAAGATGAGGTCCTGTATATTTGTAGCATTTAAACTATATTCTGCTTTAAGAAATTTGGAAGTATTACATCTATGAGATTTAATAGCCTTATTTTCCAACATTTTCTGTAATGTATCTAATAGTTCAAGGGAACTTGAACTGACACAGCTTTCAAATACGTTGCACTGAAAAATAATCCATTTGGAAAAAAATATATATATTGACTCTTAAATTCAATGGTTTCTCAAATCTTGGAGGCTCATTTTTTTCTTCTCTCGGGGATTTGGTGGGGTAGATTTCTATGGAAACAGGGAATAGATGTTCTCATCCGTTCAGTTTTAGTTTTGATTCTGTCATTAACAAAATACCATTGTGCAGAGATAGCCAATGAGAAGGAACAAAATGGTAAGTATTCCCTTTAGTACAAAATGTGTTTCAAAAGAACTGTGTTTAAAAAGTCCATTTTCATCATAAGGTCATGTCCATAGAATACATAACCAGAAAATTTCACCTTAAACATACTGAGCGTGTTTGCAGCACTTTTACTTCTAGTCAAGATGCTCTAAAGCAGAATGTGTCTGGTGATACTGAAAGTGATTTATCTAGGGCCAATTGAACAAACTAATTGATTTGACTTAGCTATCTTCATAAGGAAATTTCTATTCTATATTCAGTATCATCCTTAAACTGTACTCTGTTCATATCAAAATTGAGAAACCCCAGATAAGTCTTTTCAAAGACTTTGGATAATCCTTGCCCTTATTATGACATCTGGCCTTTATCTTTCCTGGTTCTAGTCCCCCTGTATGCATTTTCCATAATTTTGACTCCCTTAGTGTGAGTAAACATTATAGTTAGCTATTAGAATTCAGTGATCAATAATCAAATTTTCATAATGGAAAGTGAAGCTGTAAAACAAATTCATAGTCTTGAAAATCTACAAATTCCATAATATCATTACTCTAACTACATAGTAGTTTAAAATATCATTTTGACATGAAATCAGGAATACTAAATAATTACCTCTTTCCACAACATCAACATCATGGCTTGACCTTATTAGCATTTTTAATGAAGTATTTATTTATGACCAGAGACTCAAATAAGGGTCTGTTTGATCTCAAAGACAATGACTTATTAGAGCAATTCAAACTGCCATTTCAGAGTTTGACACACCTATTTTATTTTATTTATTTATTTATTTATTTATTTTAAAGATTTTATTTATTTATTTGACAGAGAGAGAGACAGCGAGAGCAGGAACACAAGCAGGGGGAGTGGGAGAGGGAGAAGCAGGCTTCCCGCTGACCAGGGAGCCCAATGTGGGACTCTATCCCAGGACCCTGGGATCATGACCTGAGCCGAAGGCAGACTCTTAATGACTGAGCCACCCAGGTGCCCCTGACACACCTATTTTACATATCAGAACCCAGTTACAGAGTATTTAATTTTTGTGCCTAATATTGTACATCTAGTCAGAACCCTAGCAAAACCACAACTCAGATTTTGAAACACTCAGGATTTTAATTCTTTTTTTTTTTTTTAAGATTTTATTTATTGGGGCGCCTGGGTGGCTTAGTCATTAAGCGTCTGCCTTCGGCTCAGGTCATGATCCCAAGGTCCTAGGATTGAGCCCCACATTGGGCTCCCTGCTCCGCAGGAAGCCTGCTTCTCTCTCTCCCACTCCCCCGCTTGTGTTCCTGCTCTCACTATCTCTCTCTCTGTCAAATGAATAAATAAAATCTTTAAAAACGAGAGAGTGAGAGAGAGAGAGACAGAGAGCAAGCACAAGCAGGGGGAATGGCAGGCAGGAGAGAAGCAGGCTCCCCACTGAGCAAGGAGCCCAATGCGGAACTCGATCCCAGGACCCTGGGATCATGACCTGAGCTGAAGGCAGCCGCTTAACCGACTGAGCCAGTCAGGCGCCCTCAGGATTTTAATTCTTACAAGATTTTCAAGTACCCACCTCATGTCTCAAGCCACAGAATACTGACTTTCATTTTCCCTCTACTTTAGATTACTTTCTAATTTTCCTTTTATTGTTTCTGCTTTATTATTAAAAAAAAAAAATCCCTAATGTATTATTCTATTCTTGGAGTACATCCCTAAATACCTGGTGTAGGCTGCTGGCAGTCTTCAAATGTCTACCCCCCTTTTCTTAGTGATAAATTCCATAATATTTAGCTCAACAAATATCCACTTAAGAATGAAGATTGAATTTCCATGTTTCCTTGTTGATAATTTTAGTCATGTAATTAAGTTCATGATAAAGATATCAAAGTGACATGTGTGACTTCCAGGAAGTTTCTTTATAAGGGAGCTAGTGTGTCCTTAATTTTGCCCTTCCTAATTTCTCCTGGATGTAGATACAATGAAGGAGCTTGGGCATGCAGAAATTTTTGGATCATGAGGTAACATTAGTGAGTGAGGGATAACAACATGATACAAAGAGGGGGGTCTTTGGTGTTGATGACATTGTTCTATAATTACTGCAAAGCTGACCATCAAACTTTGCTTCCATCTTGTTTTTAACTACTAATCTGTTTTTGTTTTTGTTTTTGTCAGATGTAATAATTTATTGTGGCCCTTTTCATTTTCAACTAAGACCTTTTTTTTTTTTCCAACTAAGTTTTAAACATATTAAGGAATCATCCAAATACCATAATTGGCATGATCTAAATTATGTCAATAGCTTCACTTGATTCAGTTAGTAGTATATGTCTTGAGGTAATTTCAGAATTATATTTTCTGTGTTAAAGTTTCATTTACATCTAAAGGCAAATGGAAGTGAATAATATCAAGTATTGATCCATCAACATCAATCAACTTATAATGTTCTAATAGACAAGTTGCATGGGTGAGCTCTCTTCTGATATCGTCCCCATTTTGTAGAGAGTGGGGGTGACCAAAAACTACGACTGTCTGGCCACGGAGAAAAAAAAAGACTAATGTTTTGAGTTATTTGAGTACTTAACCAACAATTAAGATCTGATAATCACGATGACATCCGGAAGCAGTTGACTGAAAAAGGAATCCAAAAGCGGAGAACAGGATGCCGAAAATTTTAGTTTACTTTTTTCTGTAGAACAAATATTATGTATGTTGATAGCTTACATGTATATATCATTTCATGATATTTTGTTACATGGCATGTGGTTGAACCAAAGTGTATAATTCATTATTGTACATAGAAATTTCTCTCTTCATTTAAACATTTTCAGTATAATTTTCATCTGGAAATCATCACTGTGAAAATTTTCAATAGTTTGGATGTGTTAGCCTAAAACTCTGTCTACTGCACACTTTTGGCAAAAGGAGTTTGCAAAATAATGTAAGTGATATGATTCCATTTTCATGGAGTATTAGCTAACATGTCCAAGCATTTCTCAGGGATTTACATGCATTACCTAATTTAATCCTCAGGTTGGTCATGTGATAGAGGATTTTTAGCATTCCCATTGTATAACCAAAGCTGAGGCACAGAAATGTTGAGGAATTTGCCCAAAGTCACAGTTGTAATGAATAGTAAAGCCACTACAAAATTAGGATTTTGAAAACTTTGAGAAGGACCTGGAGGTCATTTGAAGATAGTATTTAATATATTCCCTAAGCGTCATGACTGCTCTCTTTTAAATAATTAAATGCTATGGGCTTGCAGCTTATCGATTTTATCATAACATTTGGCCAAGTCTCATTTTAATGCACAAATAAGGAAAAGTCAAACCAGATGGAAGTATTAGGTTTTCTGTAGTTGGTTGAATAAATATACCTACAATGGTTACTTTCTTTAAAAGGAAAAATAATATACTTCTGGGTTCTATAACTGACACTATTCTGAATAAGAATTTTGTCAATGATGGAAATATTAAGGCTGCTCATAAATACTTCAGTCTTATTTTTTCAGTGTATCAAAATAATAAGATGACAGTATCCCACCCTGCTTAAATTCAGATGAGGCTATGTCAATAGTTTTGACCAATGGCATTTGAGGAGAATAAATTTATGCAAGGTACCTAAAGAGGTTCTTATGACCTGTACTGGCATGAGACATGATGGAGCTTTCCATACGCTATTTCCATAAGTAACTCTAAGTCTCCCCTGATCACCTATATTAGACACTGGATTTTTTATGTTTGAGAGTATTTATTCCTACAGTATAGTATGGCCCATTCTAACTGATACACATGACACAACAGAATGTTTGGTAGACAAATACATGGAGATCCTTACTAAGGAAAAGGAGATAACACAGTAAATGATAAAAATAGGGTTTAAAATCAGAGATTTACAATAAAATATTTTTAATGAACTTGATTAAGGACTTATGGAAAGCTCTGCACTTGAGATTTAAAAAGAATCACACACACACACACACACACAACCTTGTAAAGAGTTCAGTTGGATGATGGACATTGGGGAGGGTATGTGCTATGGTGAGCGCTGTGAATTGTGTAGGACTGATGAATCACAGACCTGTACCTCTGAAACAAATAATACAGTATATGGTAAAAAAAAAAAAAAAGAAGATAGTAGGAAAGGAAAAATGAAAGGGGGGAATTGGAGGGGGAGACGAACCATGAGAGACTGTGGACTCTGAGAAACAAACTGATGGTTCTAGAGGGGAGGGGGGTAGGGGGATGGGTTAGCCTGGTGATGGGTATTAAAGAGGGCACGTATTGAATGGGTCACCGGGTGTTACACGCAAACAATGAATCATGGAACACTACATCAAAAACTAATGATGTAATATATGGTGATTAACATAATAAAATAAAATAAAATAAAAATTTATCAATTTAAAAAAAAAAATATTTCAGTTGGAGAAGCCCGCTTTAGGATGTGTGTTATGAAAACGTCTTGGAAATCTGAGACTGTAACTCTAAAGCATTCAGAATTAGACAAGCAAAGAGCTGACTAAGTGACTTTAAATGTAGTTTTGTATCTAGGTACAAATTTAAAAACTTGAGAGTAACACTGGAAGATTGTAATATTAAAAGGAAAAGGATTTTCAGAAGAGTGGGGTGCCTGGAAACTGTTTTAAATAAAGGAAGCTTGGAACAATGAGGTGTTCAGTTTGAGGAAAGAAGTATAGGGACCCCTGTCTGCAACTATTTAGAGAAATATTGTTGAAGACAAATAAACAGAGTAGACTTGCTTTTGTTTTATTTTTCAAAATTTGGAGGGAAAAATCAGATAAAAATAAAATGAGACATTAGTTAGCTCAACATGCATTTTAACAATCTATTTTAATAATTTTTATTTTAATAATAAAAGAGTACCTCATAAGTTATTGGGACCTTGTTCCCTGGGACAGGTCAAGCAGAGGCTGAAAAGAAACCATCAGAGGGGCTCCTGAGTGGCTCAGTCATTAAGCGTCTGCCTTTGGCTCAGGTCATGATCCCAGGGTCCTGGGATCGAGCCCCGCATCGGGCTCCCTGCTAAGCAGGAGGCCTGCTTCTCCCTCTCCCACTCCCCCTGCTTGTGTTCCCTCTCTCGCTGTCTCTCTCTCTGTCAAATAAATAAATAAAATTGTAAAAAAAAAAAAAGAAACCATCAGAAATGTTGTAATTCTTGCAACAAGTGAGAAAATAGTCTAAAAATCTTTGAATTCTAACTCAAGAGTTTATGAACACATCAATATCAAAAATCTAAATAAAAAAAAAAAACCCAAAAATCTAAATCAGTTGAATGATATCACTTAACTGCATCAGGTATTAAAAACATTAATATTTAATGCTTCTATACTGAATTTAGTGAGAGATATTCTATTACCCTAAGCAAACTCACAAACAAACAACTGTGTGTCATTAATACACTTTCTGTAGTTGGCATCTTTAGTTAATGCACTTTACATGTTATTAAGGAAGACTTCTGAATCAATCACTTCTCTTCTAAGACTATTTATCCTATCCGATGTAATTTGAATGTTATATAGATCATTTTCTCATGATTAGTTAATCAAAACTAGGTGGCCCTCTAAACTTCATTCTAAAACAAACTTTTATGTTAGTATAAAATGGGAAGTGGAGGCTTGCAGCTGCCATGAAAATGTACCCGGCAGATCTCACTTGTCGGGGGGGCACAGCTGACTGACAGCCCTGGATGACTTCTCTTTGTAGCCACCACTACAGATGCTCCGAAGCCACCTCCCCACACATGTCTCCAGCTAATGACGAAGCACAGCAAGGTGCTACTCAGGTTTATTCTTGCCTGATATGGGAGGGTCCCTTTGGCTTGAGAATTTTCCATTGTCTTAGCCAAAACATGCTACACATTGTGTTGTCTGTGATTCATTTTACCCCATCCTCCTTCCTTCCTTTTTTCTTCAACAAGGTCAGAAGGGTATCATGGCTGAAGACATCCCCTGCCTATTCCAGCTTCCCACCCTCATCTTGCAAAAGTGTTTTTCCTTATAAACCCCTTATACATCTAATCTCATTTTGGCAGATGCTAAGTATTACACCCTTATCTTTGCTATTAGTTTCAGAGGAAAATAAGTTATATCCCAGTCCATATAGGCAAAGTGAATTTGATTTTGTATCTAATTAAGGAGGATATTGAGTTAAACCAACCTAAAGCAAAGAAGTTGAATTTTAAAAATCAAACTAACAGAAAATAACACAATATATTACTTCTCAAAGCAATCACTTTGTTGTATTTTACTGGAAGTTTTGCTTATTATTAAGACAATGATTTTGGGAAGAGGATATGGTTTCTACTTGTGCTTTTGTTCATATTCTTCAGTGAGAAAAGCTGAGGGCAAAATCCTGCTACTCCTCCCAAAGTTGATTACCTAAACCTATCTACTCTAATCCAAGGGACCACTCACTTATTGGTTGGGTATCGAGTAGTTTGGCAAGAAACTTCTGCATAAGAGGAATGACAGGTTTTTAGTGAACTAATCAGAGCCCTGATTGCAAATACAATGAAGGCAGTGACTTAGCTATCTTCAAAGCTGTATCATTTTGCCTTATAATATTCCTGGCAAAGAGTAGATTTGTTGAATAACTTAATGAATTCTGGGTAATTTGGATATAGTTGTAAGAAAGAGGTAGCGGTTTGTAGGAGGGACAGAAGCTGAAAGATGAGTTAAGATGATACATTAAGCTTGAAACATGAGGCAGAATCTAGAGTATATATAAGTTGAAGACTTGAGTAAAAAGATACTTTGAATTAGATGAGGTAGGGCTCAGGAGAAGGGAGAGAAGTTAGATTGTGGTGACTGGTGTTCTAGAAGCAGAGACGGGGAATGGCCAAGACATGGGGAAATAGCTTGAGGAAGAATACTCATGATGGTCAAATTAACCACTTCTAAAAGGCTATTACTTCTATTAAACAAGAATCGGTCTCGACAAAAAGAAAATAAATTATAAAACAAAAAACACAGAGTAAATAAAAAATCTCCATAGACATTCACAGAATGAATGTATGCAAATATAACTACTACTTTTAAATTTAAAATTTAATAGGGATGCCTTGTCAATGGTCCAAAGACAATGGTTTATCTCAGTCCAGTCTGTTTTCTTTCCTTCCTGAGCACGCTGTGTTTTCTTATCCACACTCACTGTTTTATGATTAGCAACATATATGTTGATTTTCATTTGAAGCCCTCTTGGACACTTGCAAAATCTTTGCCTTGTAAACTTGGAGAGATTTTCCTTTTCTACCACATGCTCTGCCATACTTTGGCTATGGGTTGAATTTGTGAGACATGGCAAGTATTTTGCCTGTTTGCTTCACTGGGCAGCTTTCTCCAAAACCTGACTCATTGCTCTCTTTGAACACTTGCTGAGACATTGCCACCAAACGATGAGGGAAACAGATGGTGTTTATTTCTGTTGCTTTGTTAGAAAGGGTCTCTTTATTGTCAAATTTGGGTGGAAAATATCCCCTACAATTCTTTCTATTTAATATCAGTGACCATTTCTCTGACAGATTCTCAGCCCACCTCGTAACCACCTCATTCCCAGTAATTTGCTACCTATTCTTGTAGCACTCTCTGGTCCACCATCTTGCCTGAATTTTCTGAACTGCCTTTTAGTTCATACAAGGGCATTTGCCTAGCCCCCACCACCCTACCCCCGCCACCAAATCAGTCCTTTGAATGGAATGAACAATTTTTTTCCTTTTTATACTCAAGATTAACTGTCCTTTCAAACTATTGAAATGTGTTAAGATCATACCAATACTGTCATGCAATGGTTTATGACATATATTATCTATCTCTTTTCAACTCTCTGTCTTAAAATTAAAGCCTAGTATTTTTATTTTTTTATTTATTTATTTTTTTTTAAAGATTTTATTTATTTATTTGAGACAGAGAGAATGAGAGAGAGAGAGCACATGAGAGGGGGGAGGGTCAGAGGGAGAAGCAGGCTCCCCGCCGAGCAGGGAGCCCGATGCGGGACTCGATCCCGGGACTCCAGGACCATGACCTGAGCCGAAGGCAGTCGCTTAACCAACTGAGCCACCCAGGCGCCCTAAAGCCTAGTATTTTTAAACAAATTACAGTAGATCAAAGTATTTTTCATACTAGTTCAATAGCATCTCCTCATTCTTTAGGTATGCAGGGTAAACATAAATTACAGAATCTCTGTCTACTTAAATGTGTAATAAAAGTAAAATTATAAAATTATCATAATATATGATTATAATAATAAAATATAAAAATAAAATATAATAGAGCAAAAATAGAGGAACAGCTTCCTCTGATCATCAGTTAAGGAAGAAGCACTGGCTCTAATTTTGGAGCTAGAATTTTTCATTTTCTCTTTTCTTTCATTTCTTTAGCTATATTATTTCCCTGATGATGGACCAGAAATCTGAAATTACAAATAAATGTTTAAAATGGAAATGCACACATGTTCATGTCTTCAAATGTAAGACAAATTGAAGACAAAAGGGCTGTCAGTAAAATTTGTACAGAAATTATTATACGTTTTAATCTGCATGACTACACACACAGTGGGATGACCAGTGATTTGGAACAGTTTTCTTATTTTGATTATGCAGCAGTGAGTTAAAGGAGTTCCAAAGAGGCATATTAAGATGAAAAAACAATACTTCATCTTATTCTCTACCCTCTATGACACAGAAATTTCAGCTACAAAGAAAAAAACAAGGAAGTCAGAACAATTTAATTTTTCCCAATTAAAACAGCTTAGAAATCCAAGTGAATCCAAAGATAAGAATAAGAGCCAACTCCCCATAAATATTCTTTTAAATTCTCTTTTGCTATGTGTCCCACATTATTGATTTAGTAAGAGGTGACCTTACAATGGGTTACCCTCCACAGATAAACTATTACAAGCTTTGAACTTCACTAATCATAAATCCAAAATAAAGTTCTGTAATTTTCTGACCCCTCTTCACTGATATCTAAATAAATTACTTTATTTATTTATTTATTTATTTTTTTAAGATTTTATTTATTCATTTATTTGAGAGAGTGAGAGAGAGAGAGCACATGAGAGGGGGGAAGGTCAGAGGGAGAAGCAGACTCCCTGTCGAGCAGGGAGCCTGATGCGGGACTCGATCCCGGGACTCCAGGATCATGACCTGAGCCGAAGGCAGTCGCTTAACCAACTGAGCCACCCAGGCGCCCTAAATAAATTACTTTAAATGTATAAAAGAACATGCATATAAAAACAATAGAGGAATTTAAGATGCTCTACATTTGAAGTCCAAACAATGAAAATAATTTTCTACCACTTTTGTTTATTCAAACCTGAAACCAGACAATTTTCTTACATGCCTAATGTACAATATGAAAAAAACATAATACAGTGTTTATCTCTCAAGCCACCTGAGGCTGATAGTGTATGGAGAACCAATCAAAGTTAAGCTGACTTTCTGTGATGAAGAGGTAAAGAGAAGAGACCAAATTAGTGAAAATGAATATATTGTTTAGAAGAAAATCCTGGAAAATTTCAAAAAGTTATACTGAGAAGAGATTTAATACATATTAAATTTGGTTGAGAAACCTCATTGACTATGGCCTTTATATTTAACTAGCAAAGCAGTGAATCTAAATGTGCAGTAATATTTTCAATAATCCCATCTGGAACTTTGTAACTATAGATCATTTGTAGAACTCTTTATACCTTGTCTCATACATTTTATTTTTATTTAAGCCAAGGGACAATTGTAAAAGATCAATGGAGTAATAGCTCCTCTAGAAACCCAAAAGAATATTGTCTTGGTAAGCTGAATTCAGATGGTCCACTTGAAGAAGAATAAAATATCCAACAGATTGATAAATAATTACAGTATATCCGTTCTTCAAAAAACTCCCAATATATGTAACTCATATCAAGGGTTTTCAAATCAATTTCACCAGAATTTAATGCCTTTAAATTTAATGGAGAAAAAAAGAGTGATTTTTCTCATACATATTTTTCTGAGTTTAATAAATTATTTTCTCTTTAAATTTAATTTTATTTTTTAATCATTGAAAAACTATACTAAGTTATGGATTTTCATTTGTGCTCTAAAATCTTCTCTAAGTGATCAGTTAGTGCATTTAAAATTTCCTCATAACCCCAATAGTTTTAGTTTTATTTATCTATTTTCTTTATTTCATGCTTTTAGTGGAAGATTTGGTTACATAAAATGTATCTCATAAGGTTAGACTCTGAAGCATAAGTTATATTGCAGTTTCCTCCTATTGAGTCAAGGGTGGGCAGCTTTTTGCACCCTTGGACATGATGAACTTAATACAAGAAGCAGGTGGATCTAAGAGTTGAAAGGATTGGGTGGTGAGCTGCTGAGACGTTGTTTACTAGCCAGTGAGCCCATTTCAGCTGCCTAAGTGTTGGCTGATAACAGCTTACTCCAAGGAGTTGCTGTAATCTAATGACACCCTGTGCTGGATAAAATGTACAAAATCAATGCCTGTTTTAACTTCTGCTTCTAGGAAATTCAACCTATGAGACCCTTATTAGGAAAAATAAGCAGCATTTTTTTCTGATTTTTTTTTTTTCCTTCCTTTCTCTGTTTTCATTATAAAAAATGTGGTTTTTGTTGCTGGTGTTGTTTTTCCTTCTCTGGTACCACAGACTTTGTTGTATTTCTCTCTCTCTGTCTCTCTTTCTCTGTCTGTCTCTTTCTCTTGTTCTCTGCCTCTCTTTCTCTCTCACAACTAACATTTGTTGTCAATCATCTCTCAGAAATTATTTTATTATATTCTCACAGTGATTTCAGCAGGTAAGTACCATTATCCTACCTTTGTTTTATCAACCGAGGGTGTATCTGGAATTTAGACAATAGAGATATTTGCCCAAGATCACATATTTAGTAAACGATAGATTTGAGATTCAAATTGGGGCTGTTTGACTTTAGAGAGTAACCACTCTTCACTGCTAACTGATACTGCCACATTTTAAAATTTAGGGAGCCTGGTATTGGTGCAAGCTGGACATATCACTAGCTCTCTGATGGTCCATTTAGATGCTGATCGAATCTCTATTTCAAATCTTCAGGCACGGAGTAGTTTGGCAAATTATAATTCTATATATGGAGATAATATAGATGGACATATTTTAGACTTTTATGTAATTTAATGCAATTCATGCAGATATGCGATATTGGGACAATTCCTTTGCAGAAACATTGTAGCAATGCCCTAAAGATTTTAAACAAAAAGCAAAAGAATAAATTGGCGGTGGTAAGTTCTGTTAGATACTTATTCTGTCTTTTTCAGCTGCTTACCAAGTACATGAAACTCTGCAAATCTGTAGTAGGCTTTGTTTTAGTCTACGTTGCCATGGTTCCCTGCTTATGGTCTTCTCTCATTGATAGTGGGTTCTAATCCTTATATTCAAGTGATCAACACAAGTCTGAGAGTGGGAGCTACCTAATGAACTCGACTCTTTCTCCACTTTCTTTCCCCCTTAAGTTAGCTTCTTCTATCCAAAGGTAGGGACTAACCTCCTGACTGTTACTTTTATTTATAACAATGGTCTTTTGTTTAGAAGGCTTTATGTAAATATCTGGTGTTTCTTCTTAATATATTCCCAAGTCTGTTATTTGCAATCTCTCTTAGAGAACTCTGGCACTGTTTCTATGCTTATATTTGTGTTTTATTGTTTATTTTTTATTTAAATATCTAAATGTTCAATATTTAAATTATATATATATATATATATATATATATATATATATTTATATATCTGCATTGTCTTGGCTGTTTACATGGAAAAGTACAGAGACCAATTCCTATATTTTTACTTAACACAGCATATTACCTGGCAATTTCCCAAATTTCTCAGTGTTATTTTTGAGAACCAGAATTAAGTAATAAAATAGAAAAAAAAAAGATATTCAAAAGTTAAATTTTCAAAATTTCACTACTGGACTTTAATTGGAAAGAATACAAGTTCAAATGAACACTATAAATTGTCCTTGGAATCCTTACATCTTTCTTCTGCCAAATTGTGTTTGGAACATTTTTACAAAATTAATTGTACAACCTCTTTAATGAGTATTCTTGTTTGCAGCTTGTCATAATTTTTAGAGGTCATTATGATTTTTGTCATGTTATTTCAGTCACTTATTTGCATATAACAAATCTGTTATTTGTAAAATTTTGTAAAAAATTAGGACATTAAAATTAGTTTCTTGAGAAAAACAAATCTCATTCTTCTTGAATGAGTTGCATGTCTCTGTACAAGCTTCTAAATACTTTTATTATAAAATAATTGTTTTTATGTTAGTCACTAATAAGTATTAAATAACGTTGACTATTTACTATTTTTGCCGTTCAAATGCTTGGAACTTCTTAAATAGAAATGGGCAGATAGTAGCCATTGATTTAATAACTTGAAACTAAAATAGAGAGTTCCTCGATATTCAAACCAACAAAACAAAAATTGTGAAGAGATACAGAAAACAGGATGACTTGGTTATCAAGAACATGTGTGAAAGTGTGATTAATAAAATTACTCTTTATACATTACACATGTATTATACATATCGATATGTTTATAAATATACATACGTGTGGGGGTGTAGGGGTGTATATATATTTCTCCCAATTCCCTCTCCCTTCCCTTATTTCTTCTATAGTATAGTGTTGAGAGGTGAACATTCATCATAAACCCATGCTTGCTTTTGTGTAATATCTAGGATTGCAATTATTTCGTATATTATTTTTTGTTTTATGTTAGAGCAACCCAAATAATCTTTGGATGAAGTCAATTATTCCTTGAACGTATCAAGATGATTTACATCGACATTCTCATGAAAGATATTCCAGGAAATTCATGTTTAGTGTTTTTTCACTATTTGCAGGTGTAGTCTGTTAGTTGTCATCTCAAAATAAATTATTTTGTGAGAATTTGTATTGGCTCTAGGAAACTATATAATAGTTATTATATTTAAGGATGTAAATTTATGCATACATGGCCACCTTGTAAGAAACATAACTTTATACAAAACATACTTTTTGTTAAATTAGATACCAATTTCATGGGGGGCAAGATTTATGTTTGTAAAAGAATAAAATAAATCACATTATATTTCAAAATGACCTTTACTGAATGACAAAAAACAGGCTTTGCCCAGATTGAGTTGATTCTTAAATAGATTAGGTCCCATACCTTGTTTCATCAGAACCAAAGGAGATGGAGGGCATATTGATGATAAATTCCATTGGGAATCTGGATCCTGAAAGGCAATAGTGAATTAGAATGTAGATAGAAATAATTTTAAACAGTTAAGTCTTTGACGTATGCATTATTTTTTTTATTGCTGCAATAATGAATTACCACAAACATAGCAGGTAAGATAACACAAATTTATTATCTTACAGATAATGAGTTTAGAAGTCTGACATGGGTCTCACTGGACTAAAATTAAGGTGTTGGCAAAGCTGTATTTCTCTCTAGAGTCTCTAAAGGAAAATTTACTTCCTCAGCTTTTCTGGCTTCAGGAGACCACCTTCATTCCTTAGCTCCTGGCCACCTTCCTCCATGAAAGCCAACAAGGTTGCATGTCTCTGACCATTCTCCATGGCCGTATCTCCCTTTCTGACCACAACCAGGAGAGGATCTCTGCTTTAAAGGACATGTGTGATTAGATTCCGTCCATCTGAATAATCCAGGATAATCTCCCCTCTCAAGGTATTCAATCCCATCTGCAGAGTCCCTTTGGACATGTAAGGAAACATATTCACAGATTCTAGGGGTATCGATATAGACATTTTGGCAGACTATCCCTCTGCCTAACACAGTGTGCAATGTCAGTAATATTAATTTCAAATTCACAACAAGATCTTTCTCAATAATGATATTTTAAAATACTGCTTTTTCTAAAAGAGAAAGGTCATAGAAATTAATTATTTAATCATGGTTAGGAAAATTGAGTGTGTGTTTTTTAACATGGTAGCCATAGAGTGTCTGCAGTTGTGGCAACTAATAGGAAGCTCAACAGCAGCTATTGGGAGTACGCATGCCTTTGCCATGAGCAATCTTAGTGAATTCCTGAGAGTATATTTCAGTGATCCAAAACATAAAAAGTCTATATAAAATATGCCAAAAATCCTATTCCCGGGCATGGGGGAATAATTACCCATGATAAACCTAACTCATCCCAGTGGTCCATAAACATTGTATATTAACATGGTCAAACTTTAAAGATTTTATGTAAATAAGACAACAGTGTTGTAGCAGAAAGAGGTTTGGAAAGGGAATGAAACTGGGGCATAATTCCAAACTTGCCACTTTGCAAAACTATGACTATAAACAAATCATTTAACCACCTCATCCAGAACTGACTCACAGAATGAGTTCCCCAGGCTAGAGATGTTACTACTTTACTCAAACAGTTCAGGAAGAAGTGGTACCCAAAAGTGACAGAGATCAGGTAGTAGTAGTTTTTGTCCTCTCTCAATTCCTTCTTCACCAACTTTATTAACTGTTTCGCTTTTGTGATTTATTATCAAGCACTTTCCTACACAACATAAAATTTATAGTAACATCGAAATGTGAATATTATATATAAAGCTGATATTCATATTTAGAATCCAATCAGTGCTAAATGTGTGAACAAAGTACTTAGGTTTCCATAAGTCTTTAAAATTTATTGTATAGAGTGCTTTCACATAATGTAATTACACTGGGAGAAGGATCAATTGAATATATGGTATTAGATGTGACTGCATTAATTGGCCTTTTTTCTGCATTTGAGAGTAGAGGGTGATTAAAAGATTGATCACAATATAAGTGCTAAAATTTATTCTTCAGATTTATTATGAAGGACTATTATAATCATGTAAGATTTGAAGAAATCCAATTCCTTATGGTATAATAAAGCTATCACAATAAGCAGTTGGAGAGTCATGATAACCTTGTGGAAGAATTCAAATGCTAGAGAAATGCAAAGGTTGTTGTTTGTTTGTTTGTTTTTTTACAATGTCAAAAGGCAAAGAGTAACTTAAATTTGTTTGTTTTTATTATCATATATTTAACAGTAGTTTAATATATATGTCTACTCATCTCTAATTTTATCTCTCCTTAATGATCACTTAGGATCTATATTTGTTATTATAATTTAATATTTTACCTCCTGTACCATATCAATCTGAAAAGACCAAATCAGGATTTGCAGCGTCCTTAATGATTTGATGATTAAATGAAAACCTACCCCTTTCTTATGGTTAGCAAAAATTTTGGAGGTTTTTTTAAACCTTCTTATGAATAATTCAGTATCTTTCTCTCCCTTTTCCAATCCAGGCATAGTGATGTAGTTACTGCCCTGCTGACTTGTTATTTTTGAACTAACTTTTCCATTGGGAACTTCTGTCAATAGAATTCTTAAAAGGATTTGTATTAAGCCTTCCACAGATACTCTGATATTAAAATCAGGTCTGAGTAAACAGGTGCATTCTGTGTAGTTAAAATCAAATGCTACTATAAATATGCCCAACCGTGTAAACCAATTTGCTATTCACTTTAGAGCTGATATGAAGGTCAAAAGGTACTTGGCAATATGGTTTGGGATTAGGATTACTTGTAGGTTATTTACTCTCCAGAAGTAGTGTGATACCTGCAGATAGATTGTATTATTCCTTAAAAAATGCCTCGGTCAAAAAGTGCCTGTTTTACATTCTCATTTCCTGTTCCCTGGTACTGTGTACATGCAGAATCAATCTTTTGTTATTATAGAGCCAATTACAAGACCAAACCATAATTTATTTTTATTTTCCCCTTTTTAATTTTTATCTTGATGGTTATAGTCAAGCTATGTGTTGTAACTTTAAGGAAATGTTCTAATTGTAACTTCACAAGCACTTTCAAGAATTCTCATGATATCTGTATTGGGTCAATAAAAGCAGTCACTAACAGCTGCACATGATAATCAGGAGGTATATAGTCATACCCTTGTGCCAGGTGACATGCAATTACAGAAGATCCATTTAAATTGCTAAGCATTGTTCCAGCCATACTGGTTCTCAGCTGCTAATCAGAGTGGCCTGGCAAGATTTTTAAAAATATAGATACTTGTGTTCATACCCAGATATTGTCCTCCACCCCTCCCCCACTCTGTTACTACCCAGATGACACAAATAGGCAGCCAAGTTTGCCAACCAGTGATTAATGTGAAATTGGACCAAACAAAGAGAGAGAGTATCAGTGGCCACAAAAGGCTGGTGGCTGATTGATTTAACTGAAAACGGATTTCTAGCATTTTAACAGCATTTCTACCATTTCCTCTAACGTTGTAAATGGAGGTGGCATTTTGAGACAAAGGCAAAGAAGGGGCATTTATTTAATCCAATGAACAGCAAGAAGAATGAATGAGTATTGCCCACTAGATTATGATCTTCATGGAAAGAGGACAGATGTCTGTTTTAAAACCTTTAGTGTTTGGATAAAGAAGATGTGGTATATGTATCATGCAGCCATCAAAAAATGAAACCTTGCCATTTGCAACGACATGGATGGAACTAGAGGGTATTATGCTAAGCGAAATAAGTCAATCAGAGAAAGATAAGTATCATATGATCTCACTGATATGAGGAATTTGAGAAACAAGACAGAGGATCATAGGGGAAGGGAGGAAAAAATGAAACAAGAAGAAACCAGAGACGGAGACAAACCATAAGGACTCTTAATCTCAGGAAACAAACTGAGGGTTGCTGGAGTGGAGGGTGGTGAGAGGGCTGGGGTGGCTGGGTGATGGACACTGGGGAGGGTATGTGCTATGGTGAGTGCTGTGAATTGTGTAAGACTGATGAATCAGATCTGTAGCCCTGAAACAAATAATACATTATATGTTAATACAAAAATTAAAATAAATATAAATAAACAAAAATTTGCTCTTACTCATCCCAGTTTCAATGTAATGAGTTAGAAAGGGAAAAAATTGTTATGCTTTCCATTTCCAAAACAGGTGTAAAATGACAATAATCAGAAAATTTCAATCTCATATGATAAGTACTGCTTCACAATGGAGGAAGGAAGAATTTCATAATAATTGGCAAAATCTCTATACTTAAAAACTATTACCATTGTTGCCTTACATTATTTATACCAAGTGACAGTTTCATAATTCAATAATTGCTGAAATTGTTGTACCTGAATCTACAAAGTGTATATTTCTGTGAAATATTTCCTTACCAGAAATGTCATTAAGCAACAATAGAAATTATATGAAATAAAGAAGGAATTGTGGAAAGCATTTAAACTTGATCTAAGAAAATAAAATTGATTCTAATACTTTGTTACAAATTATGAGTTGGATCATATACACTTCATACATTTTTTTTTAAATTTATTTATTTATTTTTATTTTTTTAAAGATTTTACTTATTCATTTGAGACACAGAGATACAGAGAGAGAGAGAGAGAGAGAGAGCATGAGCAGTGGGAGAGGCAGAGGGAGAGGAAGAAGCAGACTCCCTGCTGAGTCAGGAGCCCGATGTGGGACTCGATCCCAGGACGCTGGGATCATGACCTGAGCCGAAGGCAGACGCTTAACCATCTGAGCCACCCAGGCACCCCTACACTTCATACATTTTTGAGACTTCCGTCTTCCCCTCTGACATAGGGGAAATAGTGCCTGGCTGGCTGTGTCATTCAGAGGATCAAAAATCATGAAATGAAACAACAAGGTTTGGTAGCCCCAGAGTCTTTTCAGAGAGACCAGTTAAGAACCTTCAGGACAGACAGATTGGTGGATGAATTATGAACACTTAGGCTGTCAGAACAAGTGGATTCAAAAGACATTCAGAAGGAGAGAACAAATGAAAGATTGAGATACATTTGTTTTAGTTTAGTGAATTCAGTACTGCTCTATTACTTTGTTCCCTTTTTCCTGATAATCCTAAGGGGAAAAAATAAATGCCTTTTACATTTCCTCACATCTTAAAAGCAAGATTATATTTATTTATCTTGAGAATTGGCAATGTTCCATGTGAATGCTATCTCAGTAAAAAACTAAAAGTAAGATTCTAAATAAAATATGTAGATGAGGTAACACTTTAGTGCAAATGAATTTAATGTTTATTTATTTTCTTAGTAAAAACATGTCACATGCTTCTCTGCCATACTCTGAAGAGGGAATTAAACACCTAGAACTAGATTAACTCCTTGGAGAGAGAGACAGGTTAGTACTGAAAGGCAAAGTGAATATAGAAACTGGTGGTTGGTAGAGAGGCCACTCCTCCCGCTGGACTGTCGTGGAGAAATATCTAGGGTTAGTGAAGTGTGGTAGGGCATGGTGAAAGGATCGTGGTTAGTTTGTCACCTTCTCCCCAACCACCACTGCCACTACTACCTACCACCACAAGGACAACAGGCCAGCAACCATGAAGAGCACAAATACTGACAGCAGCCAGATATTGATGAGCCACTTGCTTCTGCCTCAGGGAGAAGAGCCTTCCCTGGAGCCTGTGACATACATTGCCCTAAGGTCCCCATCAGTTTCTCCAGTTAAGACCAAGATCCTTGCTTGGCAAACTGTGATCGGTTTTATATTATCAGAAGTTATACTTTGAATCCAATATTTTCATATTAAATGCATTGTTTCATATGAAAAATCCATAAAATACCCAGGAAATAATTATACAATTGAAGAAAGATCCATAACTAGTCTGTGTGTCCAACAAAAGGGTATTTCATGTAACTATTTTCTCCAGGAAAACAAAGAGCACTCTTACAGAAAAATCCTTGTTCCAAGAAATTCAAGACCACCCCGTAAAATTCTCATTGTTACTCATTCTAACTGGAGGTGAAAGATGGGATTAGTGGAATTTAAGTTTTAGCAGTCTCTCAAAAGCACCAGTGGTCAATCTTTAATAAGTACTCTTTGGCTTAGCGACATATTTTCTTAATCTGACTGTAAATGATCATTTCTCCTTAGAATTTACTTTGTGGTTTTCAAAATTGCTGCTTTTGACTCATACAAAATATGTCACTGACAGAGAGAGCATTAGAAGATTAAAGATATACAAAGATCTCTCAATAACATAATACATTTTAGAAGTATGAAATAATTAAAGCACTGTACAGCCTTTATTTTCCCTTGTATGGAATATTTCTGGGCTGAAAGCAGTTTTGTAGATATGCATCGAATGTGTCTATCATTCTTTTGATGGATAAATACAGGCTACTCAGTGCTGAGCATCATCTGGCTGCATGGAGAGGGCCCTTTTAGGCACACTCAGTTCATTACATTTTAACCTGGATTTGGGGAGACTCCTCAGTGACATCTATAGGGAGCACTGGCTCATCAGATTAAGATGTTCAATATTTTAATGATTGAATAAAGAAGTAATGGTTTATTCCTTACCCCCCCCAAAAATACCATTTTCAAAATTAAGAGCTCTAAATTGGATTCTTGTTCATCTCCAGGTTGGGAGTATGGGTGGCCTGATTCTCACTTACCAGATCCCACAAAAATTCTTTGTTCTCATACTCCCCCTCTTCCCCTGATGATCTTCTTGAGAACTTTATTTGGAGTACTGATTGTTAATTGTAATATGAATTCCAGGCCTGAGTGATATCTTTCAGCATCAACAACCCAAAAAGTAGAATCTGGGCCTTTACTCTGGTTTCACATTATAAACAAATAGGATTTCTTGTCTAATCATCAGCCAAACTACGTCATCCCGTGATGTCCAAATCCTTTAAAGGGTCTGAGTCCTTTGTCTTTTTATCCTGGAACCATACTCTGCTGACTGGGTGTTTTTCCTATCTCTTTCATTAAGCTGCTCTTCCCCACCCACTGTATCCAGACAACATGACATTGATTGCTGGTTTATGAGCATAACAGGTGTTATGGTTTGAATTGTGTTCTCCAAAAATTCATATCTTGAAGTCCTAATACACTATACCTCAGAATATAGCCAGTTGGAGATAAAGTCTTTATAGAAATAAATGCAGTAAGATGTGGTCTTTAGAATCAGCTCTAATCCAACATGGCTGATGTCCTTGCAAATGGGAGAAAACTGGAGACAGACATGCATGCAGTGAAATTCCACATAAAGATGGAAGCAGAGACTATGGCAATGTGTCTGAAAGCGAAGCAACACCAGACTGACAGCAAACCATCAGAAGCTAGGGGAGAGGAATGAAACAAATTCTTCCTTACAGACCTCAGAAGGAATCCACCCTGCTAATACCTTGATCTCATACTTCTAGTCCCCAGAGCTGAGAGACAATTTCTGCCATTTAAGCCCCTTGCTTTGTGGCACTTTGTTATGGCAGTCCTAGCAAATGATTGCATTAGGTGATAAAAATCTTTTAGCTTCCTTTATCTTTTAGCTGAAAATGGAGATCTATGGAGATCAGGATGTATAACTGATGACATTGTAAGTATTAACAAGGAGACATATTGAAATTCTTTGAGGCATTTTAACTTTAACTAGATGGATGGGTGGATGGATAGATAGAGAGATAGATAGATAGACAGATGGTAGATATTTTCTTTTCTTTTTTACCACCCATTCAAAATGGAGACTTTCTAATCTCCATAGGGAATTAATGAGAACACCAAATAAAGTTGTCCATAAAGACTTGTTTGACAAGATTTTGACCAACAAACATAAACATCTACGTGTATCATCTCTAATGGTCTGACATATTCCCCATCTGAATATCTCTCAATAATTAATCATCTTGAACAAGTTCCATTCTTAATGTGGTAGGCTGAGTGAATAATTTAGAATTAACATCTCTACAATCTTGAATGAAAGGGCATTATCTTAATGCTTTTAAATCGTCTTTGGCTCCGTAAGGACCCAGAGTCCTCATGATTTACCCTCAAGATGGTGTAGTAGTATTCCTTAAAAAAAAAAAAAAAAAAAAAAAAGAAAATGATATCACACCTGGCTCAGACTTGAAGCATTCTAATGTCCCAAACAATATTCATGAATTCCTAATACATTCTGCCAATACTAGAATGAAGATTCTACTCTTTTCTTCTGTGAGACATTTTTATTCCTTCTTCCATTTCATCCAGCTCTGTGTTTCCCAAATGAACTTTCCTCAAAACCCCGACTTTCTTCTGGGTCAGAGCAATTGGCTCACATTTTCTATAGGAATAACTTTTACGGAGACAGTGTGCCCTCAATTCTTTGGTCAGGCTGGTGCACTAAAAACAAAATCAAATGGCAGGGCATTGGTACTCCTATGTTACAGTACACCCAATAATGGATGTTGACATTTTGTTCTGCTAGATTTATGTCCCAGTTTTGCCCTGTGGCATCCAGTTTACCACATGTAGACACTCTGTAACTTGTATATTTTCTTGCCACAAATAAAAAAAGTACTTCAGGTTCGCATATTCCCTTTATGATAACCCAGATCAACAACATCTAATATATAAGTGGGCTATCAGATGTTGCTAATTCCTTTTTTGTTGCTTAGCCTCTCTCAGACAATGCTGAAAGAAATAAAGATATTAGGCAAGTTTATTGTACTATTTAACTTAACTGAAATACTTCTATCATTTCACTTCTAAAAGGTGTCGGTTTTAGTAATGCCTTTTGTCAAATTAAAAGTATTTTGTTCTATTTCTTGCAATTGAGGAGTTTTTACACCAAAATCTACATGGAATTTTATTAATTTAGAAGCATGGGGGTAGAATTTGAAAGCTTCTAATATTGGCTTTATTACTTACTTGTTATGTAATCTTTGGCAAATTATTTACTTTTCTGAACCTTTTTTGTCACATATATAATTGAAGAGACCTATCTATGGCACATTTTTGCTGTGATGTTTAAATACAATGATGTTGGGCGCCTGGGTGGCTCAGTTGGTTAAGCGACTGCCTTCGGCTCAGGTCATGATCCTGGAGTCCCTGGATCGAGTCCCGCATCGGGCTCCCTGCTCGGCAGGGAGTCTGCTTCTCCCTCTGACCCTCCCCCCTCTCATGTGCTTGCTCTCTCATTCTCTCTCTCTCAAATAAATAAATAAATAAAAAATCTTTAAATACAATGATGTTCATATAGTGACTAGTATGATACCTTATACATAGCAAATGCTGAAAAATGTTATTATTTTCTTTCAAAATATGCACAATATGTATTGTGCATTTTTAATATGCACTTTATGAGGTAAAATTAAATTGACTAGAGTACCTCAAAGATAGGATTTTGTAGATATTTTTCTTAGTTTTTTCTTTGGTAGTTTTATTTATTTATGCATATATATGTATATTTTTTATTTATAAAATACGTGTAATGGGAAAAAACATTCTTTGCCAACATCATAAAAGTCAAGTGAGAAATTAATTATGCCATATTTAAAGCATCACTTTGAACTTTAGGATGCCAATTAAATTTTAAAATGTTTCAAAAGCCAATATTCAAACCTTCCTGGGTTTCAAGTTTCTGTCATACCTAGAGGAAAAAGTACAGTAATAGCACGGAGGACCATAGGGGAAGGGAGGGAAATCTGAAGGGGGAGAAATCAGAGAGGGAGAGGAACCATGAGAGACTATGGGCCCTGGGAAACAAACTGAGGGTTTCAGAGGGGAGGGGGGTGGGGGATAGGGTAACAGGAGGGTGATGGGTAGTAAGGAGGGCACGTGTTGTGATGAGCACTGGGTGTTATACGCAGCTAATGAATCACTGAACACTACATCAAAAACTAATGATGTACTATACGGTGGCTAACTGAACATAATAAAAAAAGTACAGTATAAATACTCATTCAGATTTTAAAGTATATGAGTCAATGATAATGCCATTAATATTTTTCTAATTTGGAGAATAATTCTCTTACATATTCTCCCATATCATTATTTACACCTAAGGTAACAGGGTGGCAGCTGGAAACAGAATGGTGTTTACATTACTATTATTATTATTGTTATTTCATGAGAGAATTGCAATTTAACATCTTTTAAACATAGTATATGAATTTGATAGGACTTCCATAACAAAATACCACAGATTAGGTGGTTTAAATAACACAAATTTATTTTCTTAGAGTTCTAGAATCTAGAAGTCAGAATTCAAGGTGTTAACAGGTTTTTGTTTGTTATTTTGTTTTTTTTTCTGGTTTTTTGTTTCTGTTTGTTTTCATTTTTTCTGAGCCCTCTCTCCTTGGCTTGCCTATAACTCCCTTCTCTGTTCTCACATGGTTGTTTCTCTGTGTGCATTTTTTCTGGTGACTCTGTCTTGTCCTAATCTCTACTTATAGGGACACCAGCCATGTTAGATTAGGGCCCACTTTAATGAGTCTAGTTTAATTATCTCTTCAAAGATTCTGTCTCCAAATATGATCACATACCAGGGTTAAAGCTTCAACAAATGATTTGAGGAGGGGACACAAATCAGCACATAATGCATTGTTTTTTGTTTGTTTTCTAGCAGAAAAAGTATCAATTCAACTCGAAGTCTTCATTTTTTTATGGAAAAATCAGCAGAATGGCACTGTATTTATAAAAATGTAAAATAACTTTGCTTATCTCTGTATCCACATGTATGCATATATAAAAACAGAATCTATTAAACCACTATGTATCTAAACTCATGTGCCCTTGTGTACTAAGAAAATTGTCTTTCAACAAGTCAGAAAACATAATTTTATTGCTTTAAAATGGAATTAGAACAGACTTCCAGTGGCCCACATACGGTTATTTAGGATGGATTATTTCAGATTCTGTTCTGTGCTATGATATTTTCTTCCAGACATTGGGGTCCTGATAATCCCCAGCAGATTAGCAGAGTGTGACACAGAAATAAATGGATATTTGTGCTCCCACCCACTTTTTTTTTTTTAAGATTTTATTTTTTATTTGATAGAGAGTGAGAGAGCGAGCAAAAACAGGAACACAAGCAGGGGGAGTGGGAGAGGGAGAAGCAGGTTTCCCGCTGAGCAAGGAGTCAGATGCAGGGCTCAGTCACAGGACCCTGGGATCACGACCTTAGCCTGGCCACCCAAGTGCCACCCCACCCACTTTTATAGGAATGAAGAAGCTTTGAATTTGAGAGAAGAGGATATTCTCCCACATTAATGTTTTAAACAGTTTATGTTGAAGTATAATTGATATAAAAGAAAAGCTGGATAATGTATGGTGATTAACATAACATAAAAAAAAGCTGGAAACATTTAATGTGTACAATTTGCTGAGTTTGGGGATACGTATATACCTGTAAAACCATTACCACAATCAGGGTAACACACAAGATCACATGAGATGTAAGGACACACCTGGGCAAGAATGAAGGGATAGATGAAGGTATTACATGCAGATGGTGAATAAGAGAGCAGTGGTAGCGATACTTACATCAGACAAAATAGACTTTAAATCCAAAGCTGTCACAGAGACGAAAAGAGTCCTTATATAATGTTAAAAGGATTTCCCTCATTATTGAAAACAGGATGAAGAAATGAATAATCTGGGGGACCGAGACCACAGATTTAATATAAATGAAAAAAAAATTGATGGATTGTTATTAAGCAGACCCTGAACATATGAAAACTACCACACATCCTGATATTTGTCTTGAGCCTTTGGGACCAGAGAGAAATCACTTTTGTTACCAGGGGAAGTCACTTTTTTGTGTTATACGTTGCTTATTTCTTAAGCTCCAGAAGAGTTTTGTTAAAAATTGCAGCCAGTTATAGGCTAAGTTCTGATCAGTGACAGAAGGGACTTGTGTCCAATTTTGGTGAAAAGTGGATATGAGGCAAAATAGCACAACCTGTGAATCTATAAAATATGTGTGTTGACCCCAATGTGTCGGAGCAGCAATGAAATAAGACTTTCTGGCAGAAGAAACAAGCAGACACCTGGGTAGATGTTATGGCTATACAAATATCATGCAGAAATTCTCAGAAATGCCTTGCAGAGAATTTAAAAAGTGACAATTGATTATTAGGGCTCAAATTTATTATAATCTGGATACTTAAGTAAGTAATATATATGTATATGTATATATGTATGTATATATGTGTATATATGTATCTGTGTATATACGTATATGTATATATTCATGTGTGTGTGTGTATGTGAGTGTATGTGCTAGAATTACAGGTAGACCAATACCTGGATAATAACTTCTACACTGAAACCTATAATGGCTCTTTTACACGTGTTTTTCCACTACAATGATTAAAAAATAATGTTTCTTTTTAGATGTACTTTTAATGTTCCCCAGTGAAAATAAAGGAAACATAAAAGAGGAAAGAATCTCTAGCACATGTCATTTTCTGTACGAAATCTACTGGCTAAGCACAATTACATGTGTATGTCTACTAGAAATCTCTGTCTCTAAATCTCTGTCTCTGTCTCTCTTTATGTCTCAGTCTTTCTCTCTCTCTCTCTCTCACATACTATCAACTCAGAACACCTAATTTATAGAGGTATCTTATATTATCTGCGCACCTGGGTGGCTCAGTCTGTTAAGCTTCCAAGTGTTGATTCTGGCTCAGGTCGTGATCTCAGGGTCATAAAATAAAGCCTCACGTCAGGCTCCATGCTCAGTGGAGAGTAGGCTTGAGATTCTCTCTCTCTCTCTCTCTCTGCCCCTCCCCACAGCTCATATATGTCCTCTCTCTCCCTCCCTCTCTCTCTCTCTTTAAAAATAAATCAGTAAATATTAAAAAAATAAAGATATCTTATGTTATCATCGTGTCCTAAAGGTAAAAACACCATTAGGTACACAGCCCAGATCACAAATCATCTCTGTGGCCAGATCCTATTCTCACCTTAAAAAAAAAAAAAATAACAAAATAGAAAGGAAGAAAGAAACACATCAATTGCAGCAATCTCTAGGACTGAAAACCTAAAATATGAACATGTCTCAGAAATAGGACTAGTCCATGCTTTACTAAAAATATATTCCTTTATTTAATGGGAAATAGTAAATATCATTAGGTCACATTCAAATAAGGAATATTCACAGTGCTTTAATTATAATTATGCTAAGTCATTCACAGCTAAAATATCTGGAATTAGTTCTTGTAGATATTTATATTAGTCACCAACTACTCGCTCAGCTGTCAACTCTGTTAAAGAAAAATATATCATAAAGTTTTCCTTAATTTAATTCTGAACTTTACTGTTTTCCTGAAAATACATGCCAGAGTAGTTCTGGTTTCCTGGGACAAATAGCCAATAAAAAGTCTCTGGATTTTGGAAGGGCCAATACACTACAGTATCATAGTCTAAAGAGAAACCAGGACTGTGACATTTTCTTCACTATTAGAAATCTGTTGCTTTCCAATTATTATTCTAATAAAACATTAAAGAGGTATTTCAGGCTTTACTATTATGCTAGAATTATCACATTGTTTTGATGTCTTATGGACATGACCTCAGAAGTCTAACTGTGATCTTGAGATGCCTCCTCATTTCTATTTAGTAAATAGAGACCGAAGCCCTTAGACACATTCAGGAATCCAACACTCAATACTTCTAATGTGTTAGAAGCTCTATTTAGGAAGAAATAAGCTTTTAGCTACATTCCCTGCAGCATTTTGGGGTACTGCTTCTTCATGAGATTTTCTCTAAAGTAACCTTTCAAAGTCAGCCACAAAAGCTCTTATTCTAGATCATATTGGCATCTGACCTTTGTAAACTTAGACACAAGAAAAAATAAGAAAAAGGAAGATGCTAAAGGAGACACAGTTATCTCTTTCAAAATGCAGCTATACCCACAAGCTACAGGGATATCATGACCTATAAAGTTCAGAGCTGTGTTGATTCTTCCTAAAAATTACCCACAGCTATTATGATTTTCTGTCATCACTAAAAATGTCATTGCTGAGATAACTGCTCCAGTTTGAGAAAGTAGAGGTTTTAACAAGTAACTGGTACATAAAAGATTCGGGGAAGGGGGTTTGATTACTGCCATTTCAAACTGCTAATAGACCAGATGATTAGACATCTCATTCTCTCTGAAACTGTATCATTTTTCAGATATTCCTTACAGTGTTTTATTTGCGTAGATTTCCTTAAGATACAGTATTTTTTTTTTCTTCTTTTAAATTGGCTCTGAGATGGCCAATGTCCAATCTAATTATGTGATAATAAGTGTTAATGACAGTATTATCAGATGATAACTGGGCTTCATTAATGTGTCTCATTATGATTCTGTCTCTTGTGGAAGGTTGTGGAGGAAGGACCTTGGGTGTTCCAGATTATTTCCGAACATAACCATTATAGATCCATACCTGGGGGGAAAGAATGTATCAGTGACACCTTAAAATATTTTTTTCTAAAAATTTCACTATATATCTTCAAAAAAAAAGAAAAAGAAAAAACAAAGTCCTGACTTGGCAAATAATGTATAAGATCATCTGAATGGCAATTGTTGATATATTTTGGAAGAAGTAGGCAGGAGTCTATGTACAAAATGCCACCAGCTTGATTATCCATAATCAGGTTTAAATTGTTTAAACAGAGGAAACACATAAAGAGTTTGTAAATTTTTAATTGGGTTCAAGTATACTAATATTAATACTCAAAGGGGTATTATCAAGTTATTACTCAATTCTGTTTTAATTATTTATTCATCTAGTCACTTCTTGTAGCCTGTAGTTGAAATAAGTGTGTGTGTGTGTGGGTGTGTGTGGGCGTTAAGCATATATTGGGTTAATAGCTAAGTAGCTGTAAAAAAGTTTGAGCTAAAACATTACATTTTTACCTATGACTAGTAATTTGCCTTTAATATAATCTAAATTTTTAAAAGTATGTGGGACGTATCTGCCCCACACTTGTAAAACTAAAGAGATTTGAAAAATAATGCTTTAATATGCAAACAGAATACTCTGGGGAGAAATGAGCCTTGTTGAATAGTGACTATAACTAAAACATGGAAGATGTCACAAGGGCTCCGCCTAAAATAAGATGTTACATGCAATGTGTCATTATATTTTAAATTTAATGACTAAAAAAATAGAGACTAGTTTGAGGTTTATATTTGTTTCTATGAGTGTATGTGTTTGTTTTCTTATTTCTAGTGAAATATTTAAATCAGGCTTGAACATTCTTAGGACCCAAGGAACAATAGTAATCAAGACCCATATAATATATGTTTCAATATTGAAAAGTTACAAGTCATATTAAAATGGTAAATGAAGTTTACTTTATTCTCTCACTTTGACAAATACACCTTCCTCATAAAGGCCAGGCTTAAATTTTAGGATTCCTAGACCCTCAAAGTCCAGCACCAGAATATGGGGATGGGGAGAGGTGGCCTCCTGCCATTCTCCCAAAAGAGGCCTTATTGCACACATTGGGAATTGTAGTTGACCTGTCCAAGCTTAGTCTACCACTGTGCCTCTTGCAAACAACTTCCCATTACCCTGATGGCCTCTCTGACATATAAGTAACATGTGGTTCATATGAAAGACAGAGCTGAAGGAGAGAACTGCGAGCCCTAGAAGCAGGCTCAGAGCCCTTGGAGGATGGGATTCTAGGTCTCTATTTATCTCAACATTAATCAAAAGGTAGGAGTAAAGTGGATGCCATCAACTCCAACTAACCCCATTGCCTTGGCCTTGTGAATTCCTTGACCTATGGGGAGGAGCATGTTAGGGAACGGGAGAGCCGTCTGAAGCCCAGGGTCCAGGGCAAGCCATTCTCTGGCTCAAGTTTATGGCATTGCTTTCTTAAATATATATTACTGTTACTGGTTTGTTACCATGGAATGATTTCAACTTAATATAGCTATATTGAAAGTATAATGGGGTACAGAACAGAGGGATCATGTTTTAGCTTATAGTCAATGGGAAAAATGACTCTTCTTATAAAAGTATTTAAACCTAGAAACTCCCTTCGCTATTCATGAAAGGACACTGAATTAATGTCATGCTGGGAAAAAAATGTAGTGTAGTGATCACAATAAAGGACAAATGAAGTCAGAAAGCAATAAGGAAGGAAAAAAAAAGTTCAAACTCCCAGTGACCTTTTTGGAGGTAAATAAAAATTTCCATAGAAATCAGAAGCTAAAGAATAGATATTTTAAAATACACTTAGAACAAGTGCATGTGAAATAACTAAAATTTAGTGAAAATATTTTGAATGAAAACAGGACCTCATAGGATACAAGAAAATTATGTGTCCAAGGAAAGTATTGATTGGCCAAATGTCATTTCATTAAGCACTCTGATTAATACCACTTTTTTAGCTAGCAGAGAGCTAGAGGGTGATATCAGAAGGCCCAGTGTAGCATTTATATTTCATTATATATAATTTTGCTGGTCAATTATATAGTTTTAAGTTCAAAATACAGGTTCATTGACATCTGTGTAGATACGTTTTATGTATTTACAAATATATAAATTCTGAATTGAAGAAATAAAACCTCTCCCATCTAGTGCAGTAATTTAATATTTGGATCAGATGGTCATTATATGTCCATTGCCATTAAGATTCTCATGCCAGATTTATCACAATAAGGTAGATTGCATAGCTGAAAATAAGTCTCAATGAACATTACTTACGGTTGTGTGTGCTTCCTGTAACCCCAACAATGCACCATAGAAGTAGATGTTAGGGCTTCATACAGACAATTTATAGAAATGTAAATTGCTAGTTTTATATTCAATCCACTTCTAAATATGATATATTTTAGATAAACATTTACTTCCTGTCCAAGTAGAACATTTCTCCCAGGCAAGGGAGATGACTTCCTATCATGATTTGCATGTCCCAAAAAACAGTTTCTATGTTTTTGTTATCAAGATATTCTTAACTCCGTGTAAAATATTTCTAGAAAAAAAAAATTAAGACGAAATTAAGCTTAGATAATTATCATGTATAGGGCTGAAGTCCCTTAAGACTCACTAGTAACTTCATAAATCTTTCCTCTTTTGGCAGGGAAAAAAAAAAAAAAAAAGCCTACAATAAAAAGTAAATAGGGATGCCTGGGTGGCTCATTTGCTTAAGCATCTGCCTTTGGCTCAGGTCATGATCCCAGAGTCCTGGGATCAAGACCCGCAAGAGCCTTGTGTCTGGCTCCTTGCTCAGCGGGGAGCCTGCTTCTCCCTCTGCCTGCCACTCCCCCCTTCTTATGCTCTCTCTCATGCTCTCTCTCTGACATATAAATAAATAAAATCTTTAAATAAATAAAGTTGAGAGTTCCTCTTCGTCTCAAGAAAGTCACACAAATATCATTATTAAAGACATATTTAATTATTAAAAATATGTGGAATGTATGATGCTTAGAACTCTCTTGTGAAATATTTTAAGAACTTAGCTGCTTAATGGTTAATGTTATTATTAGGCAGAAGCCACCTTAAGAGATAAAAAAAAAAAAATGATGTCAACACTGCCCAGGATTTTTGATTCCTGCAAAGTTACAAATGTGCAGACAACATATACTTTTGCAGCAGATTAAAGGTTGTGGGCAAAAACCAGGGTTATCTGCTCCCCAAAGGTGGAGTATCTGAAATTTCTCATAGTTATGAGAAAGGAAAGTCTCACCAAAAGAAAGAGAGAGAGAGAAAAGCTGAAGTCAATGTGTTAAAATCAATGTTAATTATGAGTACAGAAATCAGTATTTCAATTAATTTTTTAATCTCTTGGTTTCTTAAAATGTACACATTGTTAATTATTTAAAAATAACAAAAAAAGAGAAGTTATCTTTGCCTTTGACAGTTACCTCCTATAACTTGTTGATAAAGACATAGGAAGTCAAAGCAGAAAGACTCTAAAACTCCATCAGATTCTGAGCACGGAGCACGGGGTCATAGTGTGGAGAGCTGGCTGGAGCTGTGCAGGTTACAAGTATGGTTAGTGAGAAGAATCCTTAGTAATTCTCCTCTAGTCAAATAAACTATCAGCCACCACATTCTGCCAATGAAGACAGCTGAATTCCTCCTTCTGGGGTTTCAAAATGACTTACAGGTAGAGAAACTTTGTCCTGCTTGCCTGCTTGCCTGCTTGCCCCCTCCTCTCCCTCTCCATCACCTCTTATCGACAGTGTTGTTAGATGTGATAATAGATGAAATGGTTCTAAAAAGTTCATGAAGCATCCAGGGTTCTAGCCATCTCTTTATGAAGGAAAAACTAATCTATTAAAAGATTTTATTTATTTCTTGGAGAGAGAGAAAGAGCACAGAGGGGTGGGGGAAGAGCAGAGGGAGAGGGACAAGCAGACTCTGGGCTGCTCTCAGGGCTCCAGCCTCCAGGAGGGGGCCAGGGCTCCATCCCAGAACCCTGAGATCATGACCTGAGCTGAAATCAAGAGTTGGTAGCTCAGCCAACTGAGCCACCCAAGAGCCCCAGAAGGAAGAATTAATTAGTTAAAGGATAGCTAATCATAAGAACTCTGTTTTGACGTCTGCATGGGAATTATATTACATGTTAGTAACTCTTTGTTAATGTGGGAGAGTGACTCTTTCTGACTTGAAATTAACATACCCATATTTCTATAAAAATGCTATGACCTGGGGCGCCTGGGTGGCTCAGTCGTTAAGCGTCTGCCTTCGGCTCAGGTCATGATCCCAGGGTCCTGGGATCAAGTCCCACATCGGGCTCCCTGCTCTGCGGGAAGCCTGCTTCTCCCTCTCCCACTCCCCCTGCTTGTGTTCCCTCTCTTGCTGTGTCTCTCTCTGTCAAATAAATAAATAAAATCTTAAAAAAAAAATTAAAAAAATGCTATGACCTTTAGCAGCATGGTATGATCAAAGGTATTTTAAAGTTATTTGGGTTAAAAAAAAAAAAAGGGCACATGGCCTTTTCAGAGTTTTAGATCAGGTATCTGGTTCAAAATGTTTATTTCCATATTTCAAGCACAAAATGAAAAACAATTAAGACATAAGCCTTCCTTTGGAAAAAAAAATTAAACACACAATCACATATACTCACACACCTGACTTTCTAAATTTTTTTTCTTTCAGAAATAAATATTTCAAGAATAAAATTGTAGGCAGAATGAGACGTGTTAAGTATGAAAAAACTCAAAAGTTGTGGCATTAATTTGAAGCGGCTCATTATTCTGACAAAGCCAAAATGTGATTACTGTTTTAAACCAGTAATTTTAATTTTTAGCACTTAAAACAAAAGGTGGAAAAAAAAGGCATGTCTGTTCTACTGTCCTGGAATTTGGCAGTACAACAACATAATCATTGAAAATATGCCAAGCACATAGACCAGGGGTTGGGTAGTTAATATTTTTCTGAGAACAAAAATTGAAAAAGATAGAAAACCAGCTTTTAAATGATTTCTGTTGTCCCAATTTCTGAGCTGAAATGTAAAGAGCTAAGATATAAACCTTTACTATAAAGTGTATATTATTTTTGCATATATAAGAAATATGTATGTGAATGTATGCGCATGTGTGTGTGTATATATATCTATAATTGCAGATTTTAGGAATTTTGGTGTTCTCAATTTAAAAGAAAATAAAAATGCAATTTAAAAGAAAATAAAAATGCAAGTTATAGAGACAGACATTTTAGTATTTTGCTTTATGGTAATTTCCTGCTTGGAATGGTGAAATGTGTTTTTGTAAGATTAACTTACTTAAAATACCATATTGCTTTTCATCATGGTAATTGTGTGGTTTTCACAAAAACAAAATAGGGACTACAGTAATGGTATATTTGAACCCTTACAAAATTTCAAATATTTTCATTAAAGGCAAAAATGGCCAAAACTGTTATGACTGCAACTTTCTAAATATTCTATAGTATAAAATATGTAGTATAATAAGGTTTAGTAGAGGATCACTACCAGAGTGGGAAAGCAGAAAGTGTGGCAAAAGGACAAATAGATCTAATTTCAGTCTTTCTTATGTGTGTAGGAAAACATTTGGCCTTTTTCAAAGAGAGGTCTGCTTTTGTCCTCAACTCCTGGTTGGGGGGGGGGGGTGGTAATCTATGTCATAGCTGATTGGAGTATTATATGATATCTGAGCTTTCTTAAATTTCAGCAAGAATAATAATTAAAAATGACCCCATTTATATGGCCATCCAGACTTATTTTCTACTTAGAATTTTAACACCTCCTTTTTTTAAAAAATAATACAGATTTTCTTCACATTTCAGAAATGCAGTTTGATATCCATTGTTATCAGTTAAATAGCTTGAAAGTATCCACTTAATATATGTCAGGAATCTCTACCATTTAAAACTTTTGCCATGCTGAATATAATTTTACTAAGCAATCTGAAAAAACAACAGTGTCAAGAATTTTTATATCACATTTTTGTCTGGCAACTGGTAGAAGATGATGGAGTTGAACACTCTGTCATTTCTGCAATGTTTTATTTTCTAGAAGGGATATACTGCACAGTAGTTAATATCTTGGACTATAGAATTAAACTACCTGCATTTGGAAGCATGCTATCCCACTTTCCAGAGGGCATATTTGAGAAAATTACTTAATCCTTGGGCTTAAGTTTTGGCCATAATACCTCACACATTTGCTGTGAAGTGAGGTACCTAAAAGCTAACATATTAATGTTCTTAAAAGAGTGGTACTCAATAAATATTATTATTATTATTATTATTATTATTATTATTATTACTTAGGAATAAAAATTTATATTATGCAATTAATATTAAATATGGGTATCCGATATGGAAAATGGAAAAATGAACAAACAGTAAAACAAAACAAAACAAAAACCTTAGTTTTTTCTCGAAATATATTTGACTATTCCTAAAGTAAAAGACTATTAAGCAAAAAGTTATGTTTTTGATTTATTAAATCCCACGAGACATGGCAAATAACTCTCCCATTAAATAGAAGGCTTGCCTGCACATTTCAAGAGTCAATTTTTCAAGCAATAATCTGTGTCTATTTCTCACTGGTCTGGAGGGGTCTTATCACAAGGTATTCTATTATAGTCTATGTTTCCTTCCCTTCCTCTCCACACAGCTAAAAGAGAGATCACCAGAACAGAATTTAAAAAAAGGAAATATCTCACAATACAGAAATCACATAAATATTTTAAGTAAAATATTTTAAAATATTATTTTAAATATTTAGTCATCAATAAAGATATGGATTTGTACTTCAGCACCAGTACATAATAAATGGGTATCGATGGGCAAGTAAATGTATTATAGAAGTCTTGGGATCTATATCTGTTGGAGAAAATATAAGGCCATTGAAGAGATTATATTATATAACCAATCTGAAGCACTTAAAAATTTACTTGCTTTACAGAAATTGCCCAATGATTTTCTGTAGCTATTTTTATGATCACCACAAAAGTTATGGTAAAATGCAAATGTGTTTTTTAAAGGAATAATAAATTAGAAATCTGCCATCAGTAGTAGTATTTTTCAATGAAACAAATTTTGGTTTCAACTGTACAATACAATTCAATCACCACCCAATTCTTTATCTTGGTAATTAAAGAGATGAAATGAAATTGGATTATAATAAATTATTGGTTCCAATTCTTTACGCATTCACGTTCTTTGCCATGAGACTTTACAGTCCCTTTAGTGACCTAGAGATTCAAGTAAACTCCCTTTTACTCAACTTTTGGATCAGTCACATGACTTGCTATGGCCAATAAAAGGGAGGCAGCTGACTCAAGTAGAGCTTTGAAATGTGCCTATGAATTTGGGTGTGCCCACCTCAGCTTCTATCACCACCCTTAGAAAAGCATGCCCACCCTGACTAACCTGAGTTCATAGGAAAATGACAAGATACGTATATAACACTGTACATTAATTATAAAAATAATTTAAAACATTAAATAATAAAGAATCTATCTCTCTATATATATTAAAATATATATAGAATATACATAGAACAACGCCTGTCAAACTGGAGGCAGAAGAAAAACTACTTCAACTGACCAGCAACTGGTGAGAAATAAATATCCATTGTTTTATGCCATTGAGATTTTGAAATAATTTTCTTATGCAGTTTGACTAATATAGTAGTTAACAGTAGCATTTAACAGTTAACATTCCATATATATACATATATATATATATCTTCCTTATACTGCCAATGCAAATCTTCACAAATGTAAATCTATTTGTTAAAAAAAAAAAACATGCACGACTCTGAAATTATAGAATTTGTTTGACATTTATTCCTTCAAACAAGACATGTTAATATGAAAATATAAAATGAAATAGAAATTTAAAATCACCTCTTGAATCTGCTAATCTTAAAATTTGGACACACATACACACACACACACACACACACACACACACACACACACAAACACAGCACCTCCAAAGCCTCCCTAAAGCAGTGACATTTATCAGAACACAAATAATCACTAGAAGAGATATGAAGAAGTTCTTGATTTTAATTATCTCTGCTGGAGATTGTTTCAAACTTTTATAGAATTACTGGCTTTAGTAAAAATTGGGTGAATATGGAGATTCAATGAAATTTCCCAAGGCAAGAGGTGGGAACCACATGCTTATTCCTTCTTCTTTCTATATCACATAAACTAAAAATATATATATTTGAGAGAAAAAGGGGTATTATGTAAATAGATATGACTTAATGTCATTTTCTCTTCTAAATGCATGCAGTGTCAAATTTCCATGTCACCTTTTTTTAACATTTTATTTTCAAATATTTATATTTTGCTTTACATTCTGAAAAAGGTTATTTATAAGATTTCATAAGAATATAGATGGCTATAACTAAAAAAAATCAACTAAATTTGACATTATCTAGTATAAAAATATCCATGCAGAAATATTAAACAGGACTAGAATTTTTTAAATTCCTTAATATTATAGTTTGAAAACAAAACATGGCTGCCTGCTCTGCATGGTAAAATTACTGAGTTTCTTTAATAGGATCCTCACCTGAGGTAGCATGAAGATTAGAATCAATCTATTCCCCAAATTTAATTCAATCCCAGTGTTTATATTCAGACAAATATGTGAAAAAAAAGTCAAAAGTAAGCTGAATAATGCGCACCCCCTGCCAAAAGATATCCACCTCTTAATCTCTGGAACCTTATGGTACATGGCACAAGGGATTAAGGTTGAAGATAAAATTAAGATTGCTAATCAGATAGTTTTAAAATAGGGAGATTATCCTGGATTATCTGGATCGGTACAGTGTGTTTACAAGGGTTCTCAAAAGTTGGAGGTGGAAGCCAGGACAGTCGGTATCAGAAGAATGCAATGTGAGAAAGAATTGACTGGCCATCGTTGGCTTTCATGATGGGAGTAGACCATGACCCGTAGAATTCATCTGGCTTCCAAAAGCTGGAAAAGGCAAGAAAAGGGATTCTACCATGGAGCCTTCAAAAATAAATGCAGTTCTGTGGACATCTTAGTTTTAGCCATGTGAGACCCACGTGGGACTTTTGACTCCATAAATGTAAAGGAATAAATTTGTGTTGTTTTAAACTATAGGTGGTGGTAATTTCTTATAGCAGCAATAGAAAATTAATACAGTATTGATCAAATGGAGATATCTCCCCCAGCACAGTATGATATAGCGAGTCGCTTATGTTTGGATAGAGGAACAGGCATGGAGAAATCTCTGTGGCACAATCTTCCTGACATCAAATTTTTAAAACAACACAGAGTCTGACAAAATGGGAAAATCTTGCCATATCATTGGAATTATTCTCTTCCTTAGAAAGATGTTGCGGCTTTTAATATCAAGGATCATTGGCATTTTAGCATTGTAAGGTAGATTAAGGTTTATCTCTTAGGAGAGTAACACTAGGAGACTTAACATATTGATCAAATTCTAAGAGCTTGAATTGTTGATTTTTAAAGTACATATTCAAATAATCCGGATGACACACAATGTAGGAGATCAAAAGCAGACATATCATTTTTTTTTTTAAAAGAGAACATAATAGTGATAAAAACTTACACATCTGGTTTTCCTAGGGTTTGTGGGTGGGAGCAGAAGCACAAACAGGATGATTACAGCTAAAAGTAATAACTAATAGAATGGAAAGCAGTTCCCCTGTGACTAAGAGATGAAATAAATACTTCCAAAGATGAAGTCTTGAAGGTGAGGAAGGAGAATAGAAGAGGCTGCAGGTATGGGAAATAATTTCAAACCTGGTTGGGCCAAATCCCACAGGGATGGTGACAGAACCCCTGGATAACATTTAGGAGACCAAGACCATGGAGCTTGTTATTATTTTTTGTCTTCGTCTCTAGAAGAAGAACTAACAGGCCATTACTGGCTTTCATGATGGAGAGGAGGCATGACCCATGGAATCCAGGAAGGTTCCAGAAGGTAGCCTTACTGAGGACCTTCAATGACATAACCCAGCTGCAAGTAGAATCAATACTGGCCATGTAATTTTCAAGGCCCAGTTCAAAACAAAGTAATTTTTGCTGCTGTAAGAAATTATCACAACCTCTGGTTTAAAACAATAGTCTCTTTGTTCAAAAATTATTAAGAATTTGAAGACAGTAACAGCAATACATAACACAAGTGTGAGGCTCTTCTGGGCATAGGACTCTATGCAAGGTCATATACCCATGAAGGTTGCACTCATAAAGCTGTCCCCGAGTGGAACGGTGTTAGGCAGGTCTACACTGAGGCTGAGAAAACTTGAAATAGCTGCCACTCCTTCCTCTATGATGTTCCTTTTCTTCCCCTGTGGGACCTGGGGGAGAGTCCATATATTCCTACCCACTAGACTGGAGGTTGGAAGGTACTGAGAATGGAGAGATGTTTGTTTCATTTTCTAAGGGTGAAATTATAGTGTGAAGTGGTTGCAACCCACAGCCGATTCTCTGGTAGGAGAGCCCATGCGTGCTCAGTCCCAGAGGGAGAGAATCAGTAGCGAATCTGCAGCAGCCAGAAGACAAATCGCCCATCCCAGTTTTGCCATTACCTTATACACCAGCACCCTTTCACAGATATCAACAATCAAGACAGCAGAGAGGTGGCCAGACTCAGATGACCTTCTGGGAGTGCCATGAAATAATGCCTAAGGATCTTCTCCAATAGGAAGACGGAAAAAGGAGCAAGTGGGTGGATGTGTGGGTGGGAGGATGAATTTCATTGTGGGTTTATTGAACACAAATAAATTTGAAACCAGAATTCTGCATATAGTTAGACCTGGAGATATTGAGTTTTTTTGCTACTATAAAATATGGGTGAAATAAATTTGGTAAAAGAAAGTTAAAGTTGCATTTTTGGTATGCATGAAACTTATAAACCATAACATTTATATGTTTATGCTGTTAAAAATATAAAGTAATCATAATTACTCTAATACATTTATGAATTAAGTAAATATTATAATTTTTTGGTTTGATAATTTGCTAAAATAAAATATCAAAGAGTAATCATGTTTGAAAAGAGAAAAAGTGAGTAAAAGAATTTTTCATATTTTTAGGAATAATATATTATAGTTATATATTGGCTTACCACATACTATATATTTTAACAATATTTTAATTCTTTGTTGTGCTGATTAATGAAAGGTTATGTAATCTAAATGGAGCACTGGGGAATCAGAAATTCCTCAGACAACAGAACAGTAAAATGATGGGTAAAATTCAGTAAAATCCTTAAGTCAATGCTTGTAATTTCAGGAAAGTAAAGACAAAAGGAAACTGAAAACTAAAGTTGTATGAAGGCTTGTTGCTTTATATGCACTAGAGAACGATCTCACAGAAATCAAGGAATATGTTATTTGTAGCTGCATAAGGAAGGGCAAATAGGTACTGAGTTCATTTCAAGTGGGATAAATTGAAACCCAGAGTTCCACCTAAAGATGGGACCCTTGAGAAGTCATTGCAAAGGTAAATACAACATAGGCCTAATAAAAAAGAGGATACCAAAAAAGTATGAGTATCTTATTTTCAGTGTTTTAGAACTTAAAATCACTCACAGAGGCTTATAGAGAAATATATTATCCAGAAGGACCTGGCGTCCCCAAGGTGAAAAATTTACATTAAAGGATATTGATGCAGGACTTCTGAAATGATAGAGTGAAGAGCCCAGCAGACCTTCTCCCCAGCAAAACTACTATTCATTATTTATCTAAAATACATTGATTTAGGGTGCCTGGGTGGCTCAGTCATTAAGCGTCTGCCTTCGGCTCAGGTCATGGTCCCAGGGTCCTGGGACGGAGCCCTACATTGGGCTCCCTGCTCAACGGGAAGCCTGCTTCTCCCTCTTCCAGTCCCCCTGCCTGTGTTCCTGCTCCTGCGGTCTCTTTCTCTGTCAAATAAATAAATAAATTCTTAAAAAAAAAATACACTGAAATAAAACTTTCTGGAAATTGACCTCAGGAGAAACATTATTTTTAAAATATCTACTAAATCCCAGTCAGTATAGCCTCTCAGCCTCAACCTGTTCCCCGTCTCCTTGTGTATATTACCCAACCTCTCCTCCAGATGCTCTAATCCGGGTGGGGATAGTCAGCAAGGATGGGGCCCTCTCCCTCTCCTTTCCAGCCAGAGACTGGAGTCTTACCCTAGAAGTGACAGATAGCTGACACCTCTTACCTCCTCTCAGGCCGTATCTCTCCTCTAGTCCCTATTGTAGAAAATCTATCCTGTGTGCATGGGGCTAAAAGACAGATGCTCTCCTTCCCACTCAGGCTGTATTAGTAGAGGGGAAGCTCCATTCCCAAGCCCAGAAGAGCAAGAATCCTGGAGCCCTGATCATCCCTACCCCAGCTCGCTTATAGGGAACAGTTATGATACTGAAAAGGGCAAACTGATGAGGTGAGGGTCTACTCGGCCCCATACTAATAATGCCTACACATTGAGCATGGGTATCGCTCCAGCAGTGAGTCAGTAGGAGGAAGAGATCCAAACTCTGCCAGAACTGACTTTGTTTGGAACAAAGTATTAAGAATGTGGTGCCTAAGGACATTGTCAATGACAATGGAGAGCTTGGTGAAGAACAAGTACGAGGCAGAAGTATGAAGAACAAGTATGAGGTAGCTTCATAATGCTAGTGGCAACAAGTAAGAGGACAGAGCATCCAGAAGTTCAACAGAGAGAACCAAGACAGCCAAGGAAAAACAATGCTGGGTGGGATCAAAGAAGCCCCCACCTCTGGGGTTTGGGAAAACTGTGCATGGTATAGGCTGACACCGTGAGCAAGCAGTAAGCAGCAAGCAGAGAAGGACACCAGGTAGACCAGAAAGCATCTCCTAAGAACACACAGATCATAAGGGCCTTAAGCAGAACCACTAATAAAACAATATCTGAACAATACACTTCTCTTAATCCAAGAACAGCTCTTAGAAAGCCAGACTTAAAAATAATATTGCACACATCCCTGGCAGGAAGATTGTGCATGTTCAAGGTTTCACCAAAGGAGTGATCAGAGAGCAAATCTCCAAGCTATAAGTCATTATCTGATCATGAAACAAAATATATAAATTCCTTGGAGAGAGGTTGCAGCCTTCAAGCCACACAAACAACCAATGGTAAAGAGTAAAAATCTTAACAGGCTCAACTTTTGACTAACGGGGCATATGCTTAACCCAGTGGTGATACCCTAAGTAGCCAGTTTAAAGATAAAAACAGGAAAAACAATTATCTAAACAGGGACATCTGAGGCAGCCCTCAGCCAGGGAAATAGACTTCCCAGAGATAGTTCAATCAAGTCACTGAAAAAAAAATTAAAAAAAAATAAAAAACAACAACAACATCAACCAAAGATGTTGGCTACAAGAAGTTGACTTCAAAAATAAGTGGGTGAGGGCGCCTGGGTGGCTCAGTTGGTTAAGCGACTGCCTTCGGCTCAGGTCATGATCCTGGAGTCCCGGGATCGAGTCCCGCATCGGGCTCCCTGCTCGGCAGGGAGTCTGCTTCTCCCTCTGACCCTCCTCCCTCTCATGCTCTCTCTCTCTCATTCTCTCTCTCTCAAATAAATAAATAAAATCTTTAAAAAAAAAAAAAAAAAAGAAATAAGTGGGTGACCTGCCAGACACCACAGAGCAAGTGGGTTGTTTCTGTGTTGACCTGGTATGGGCAGAGCAGCTTCACTACTCCCACCCCATCCCCACCCCACTCACAACTCTTTATTTCGTTCAGCAAGAATCTATTTTCTCATAAACTATGAGGGCAGAATTGGCTAAAAAAACAACATTGTAGGTAACTTCAGTGTTTGCTTCAACACACTCCCATCCAAAGAAAAAGCAGTATTTCTAAAAATGGCCTAAGGACAACATCCTAGAAGAAATACTGGAAGAAAATAATTCTCAGCCTACAATTATCCATCCAAATAAATCAAGCTTGAGGGAAAAATAAAAATATTAAATAAACAAGAGCAGAGAAACCCATAGAACAGACCTTTAGTGAAGGATTTTTTTTTTTTTTTTTACATGATACTTTTCAGAAAATAGGCATAGGTCCTCCTGTGATGTATCAGAAGGCTCGGTGAGGCCAGAAATTGGTAAAATTGGTGGTGAATCTAAACAAGTGTTAATAATAAATAATAAAGAATAAATTTGATACTGGAGGTTTTGGGGCAAGGGAGATGGAATTAAAATAAAGGACACAATGCTATGTTAGAAGAAAGATGGCCCAGAAGACATGAAATATTAATAATATTTCTCACAGAGAGAGCAGAAATTTATTATTATGGAATCTGTTCAGTCAAATGTACATGTTAAACTTTTAAGTATGAAACTGAACATTTAAAATAGCACATATTTATCAGCACAGAGTAAAAGGATAATGAAAAACCAAAATTAAGATATAACTTAATCACGATAAAAAAGGAAGTTCAACTCTGTAATCATATAACAATATGAAATACAGGTTTTACGCACATATAAAAATATAAGTTGCTGGAAGGTCATTATGAAAGGTCAAAGATGCCTCAATGGCCTGATTATTTTAATCATGTATCCTTGGTCTATGTCCGGGTTCATGAAAATAAATCGAAAAGCAGCTGAATTTAGCAATAAATTATGTATCAGACACTAACTGAATTTTTTGTTTGCTACAGACACTGAATACCTATGGCTTTATTCAGTTACCTCTTATTCAGTATTTTTTTTAAGCTGGTTTTTTACTTTCACTTTAGTGAAAATCATACATTGATTTTGACTCTTTGAAAGATGAATTGCAATTAGTATTGGATGACTCACTGACCCCCTGCAAAGAATTCATTAAGCAGATGGTACAGTGAAACTTAGGTATAATTCAGTTCACACTGTTCCAATTTGACACATCCTATTTAAAAAGATGACCCACTTAAAGATGATTGAGAAATGTCTAACAGAGCCATTCACCTTCCTTATTTACTCTCTGAAGAATTTAGAATGACACAGAAAAAAGTGTGTGTAATTTTTCAATGGCCCTAAAAATTTCCATTGAAGATCACAAAGCCTAATCACAAGAAATTCCTTTTCTGAATGTGACTGTAATCGATACAACATTTCTCTCAGATGCTGGTGAATGTTAACTGTCCTTGTGATTTGGATGCTCTGATTTTAATAAACTGTTTTAGACTTCACAAACTTTTTCAAATCTACTCACAAGCAACGTAATTTGTAATTAAGAAATAAAATATGTTGACCCATATTATCCATATAGCAAACGAGTGCTTTTTAGGTTATGTTCTAATTACCCAGATTTTTGAAATTGAATATTTGCTCGTACTATTTTATTTTGCTATTAAGCAAAACTATAATGGAAAAAATTCTATCTTGAGAATTTTTTAGTTTCCCTATATAATATGGTCATATTTTTATGTGTTTTTTCATATTTAGCTGGAACTGTTTTGGTATTTCTTCATTAACTTTTAAAATTCTCTTGCATATACAATGCTACTGTATCCAGTGCAGAGGCAATAGAAGGCTTAACAACAACAATAACAACAAAAAGAAACAAAAGGAAAACCAATATTGTTCTGGCTTAATTTCCATCCACAGAAAAGAAGAATGACAGTTCCAAAAGCTTCCACTAAGTCCTTATGGGTCCAGTGTGACATTTTGATATGCTTGTTCACCAAATCTGCCTAGGGACCAAAAGGCATTTTTTTTTTTACTCTTTTGCTTTATTGGCGAATGTTTCAAAAGATAGACTCGTTAATCCAAAGCTTTGATTGCTGCTTTACAACCTGCTCCTGGAATGTGATTTGAATTCAGGTTATACTCACTGGCGAGAGCAAGGCATAACTTAATGTGCACCAATAGCAGGAACTTTAAATAGAACACAGCATAGGCATATTTTATTAGGAAGGAAAGTGATCTGAAAATTTGACCTAATATGGCTTCAGCAGGAAGGAGTTTCTCTTATAGAGCAAGAGAAGTACAGAGGAATAAGGCAGAAGCATGTTCTCTGTTTTACCCTGCTTTAATTCTCAGTGTGCCAACTTTATCCACACTCATGCTGTCTCCTGGTTACCATGAAGCCTTGGACCACCGTATATCACGTGCAGGCTCTAGTAACAACAGGAGCAAAGGACAAGATGTTGTGGTTATCTACCGCCGTGTAATGAATTAACTAAAATTTAATGGCTTAAGAATTATTTATTATTATCATTACACTATAATTATTATTTAAAAAAATACTGGCTTATTTCTCAGGGTACTGCAATCCATGCTAAGCTCACCTGAAAAGATCTGCTGTTCGTGAAAACTGGAGGGTCAGCTGGAGACTAGCCTGAATGATACCTCTCTCCCTCCCTCTCCTTATCGCTCTCCTTAGTCCTCTCTCCCCTCCCCCCTCTGCAATCCATGTGACCCAACCACTTTATCTCTTCTGCCTGGTGGAAAAAACCTTTATGTGGTCATTGGGGTTTTCCAAGAGCCCAAGTACCTTAACTTTTAGCTGAATATCAATTCTGGCACTTTCTACTCCTAAAAGTAACCCAAGCCCATCTCAGATTCCAAAGAAGGAAACTATACAAGAATCTAATATCCCTGAAAGCATAGTTCATTTGGGGCTATCATTTAACATATAATCATGGTATATGTCATCTGGCCCCTAACAATTTACATTTCTCCTCATATTTAAAATACACTCCTTCCATGGCCCCCCAGCACCCCCGACAACCAGATGCCTCATTCCATCATGGAATCAGGATCAGGTTTGAGAATTGGAATTTCATCACGTCCGCTTGTCCATAAGGATCTTCAGCTGTTGGAGAACTCCATCTGAAGTCCTTTAAACTAAGTAGACAAGTTAACTCACATCCACACACCTGTGCAGTATGCAACATTGAGACTAGGGCAGGAAAACCAAGACACCTTCCCAAAGTGAGAAAACAAGAGACATAGAGCAAGGACTTGTCACTTATAATTCTGAAATCCAATCGGTCCACGTTGCCAGTTGCTTGATTAGGGCCCGCCCAACTCTGCCCCAGGTTTCTTAAACACTCTGAGTCATTTTTCCTTTTTCTTAAAAAAATCTTCCACTTTTTCAGCTTGCTTCTTATCTGAGAAATTTGGGGACTTTGAGGCCTCTTTAATTTGGGAATTTTTCTGTTACTGTTTTTTTTTTTTTCCCCCTAAGGTAATTCCTTTACAAAATTATGTATCTCTTAGGTCTCAATTAATAATTCACTCCATTACACAAAAGCAACACCATGTAATATCTCTTTTCAAGTCATGCCCTTCTTTGGACTGAGAATCATGGCGCTGTTGTACAACACCATCAAGATTCTTAGGCAACGATTATCTATCAGGGAGTGTCTAGGATGGACACCTTTAAGATTTTTATGAGTCACTTTTTTCTTGTTGAGAGTGTCTATGAAGCATCCAGTTGACATTTTCTGATTAACAACAAAGACTCTAAGAACCACTCCCTGACTTGAGGCTACTTTTAATGGTGGGGCCCTGGATTTAATATTGTCTTAATGACATGTCTTACTTTGAGACTCTTTTGTCAAGAGAGACTGTGGGTGACAAACAGTTTATTTTAGAACCCAGTAAGCCTTGGCTTCTTCATATTTCCTCTAAATTATGCTTTAAAAGTGAATGCTTCCTTCTTGAGCGCATCACATTCCTTTAGTATTTAATTCTAGGTAGTGAAAAGAAGCCTGTTGGTACTTTCCACATTCTGTCCGGAAATTGTATAACCACATGCATTAGTTCAATCTGAGGACTTTCTATCCTGAACATTAATGCAGGCAGCAGTTTTGCTGATTATTCTGCACTTAACTCAGATCCACTTAATTAAGGTCTGCAGTGGCAATTTTCTCGCTGTCTTTCAGAATTTATTAGCTATTTCCATGAGGCCTTTCAGATCCCTGCTCAATACCCAATTTCAAAACCAATGCCGTATAATGTCAGGTTTTTGTTACAGAAGCATCTCCTTTCTAGGTACCAATTTCTATTGTGATGATCTCTTACAGGGAAACACACCATACCAACATTTGGTGACTTAAAATAACCATTTTATAATTTTTCACAATTATGTAATACTGGCTGGGCCCATCTGGGCAGTTCTTCTTCTTGTCTTGCCAGTGGTCACTTGTGTGGCTGCGTTGCTCTTGCCAATTGCAGGGATCAGGCTCTCTTTCCATGTAATCTCAGGTCCTTTCCTTTTCCATGAGAGTGTCTTGATTGCTTTCTCCATGGGGATCCTTCATCAGAGTTGGAGGACATCTTACATAGCGGTTTTGATTTCCCTAAAGCAAGAAAACAGAAGCTGACAGGAATTCTTAAGGGTAAGGCTAGGACTGGCACAATATCATTTTCATCACATTCCATTGGTTAATACAAGTCTGGAGTCAGCCCACAATCCAGCAGAAGGAACTTAACAAATCACAAATACCAGGACACGTGGTTAATTTAGGTGAAAATTGCAGACAACATCTAATCATAGGCAAATGCTAATGTTCACCAGTAGTGGAAACTTTGAATATAATACACTATTGCCACATTATATTGGGAAGGAGTGAAATTTACTAAAAATCAATTAACGATAGTTAAACTAAAAGTTCACCTTATATAATAAGAAAGGGCCAGAGCGAGACAGTATAGGCTTGGTGTAGAGTCTCAATGATAATTCATGGACCCAGTTTCTTTTCCTTTCCATTCAGTGATTCTTAGCAGATTGACTTCCATCTTCATTCTCACTACCTAATGATTGCTATAAGGCTGATTTATCTTCATGTATCAAGCTTTTATTCCAGGTGGAAAGGCTGTAAATGGGACAAAATGGTTCTGTGAGCCAAGTTGTTTTCATCAGAAAAGCAAAACTAGGAGATTTCTACTTACTTTTCACTGAGCAGAGTTATATCGTATGGCTACTCCCAGCAGTTGGGGAGATAATGCAAGCTAGAAAGATATTGATCATTTTCTGTCAAAAAATATTTGATGAGTAAACCATTTGGTATACAAAACCTATAACTTAAGGGAAAGTAATTTTCAAAGATCAGAATATGAGTGTGTATTGGCTGCTCATTCTTCAGTTCCTTCTGTAAAAGTATATAAAATAATTATAATACTGGGTGAAAATAATCAGTGTGCAAACAAAGATAGAAGGGAATATAGCTCTGATAACAAATGCTATGTCTATACCCTATAATCTAAATTGTCTAAGTTTTCAATAATTTGAGGTCTTACAATGTTGGAAAAATCAACTATTGCTGTACTCCAAATAACAGGAGAAACAAATATCATTTAGTGCCCTTTACAAGAACCTCCCATTAAATGTTCATTAAATGTGAGATAGCTTAATGGCAAAGATCAGATATAATATGTTACATTCACACCAGTAGCAACCTATCAGCTCTTACCCAAATCAGTTACATTCTTCTGTCCAGGTTCATGACCATCAAAATAGAGACTATATTTCTCAACATTCCTTGTGGCCAGGTGTGACATGTGACTAAGTTCTTAGTAAAAGAGATGTAAGTAGAAGCGATATGGGCAACATCAAATGCATCTTAAATATGATTGCCTGTGACTTACTCTTCCTTTTATCTTGCTCCCAAATGGAAATAGTGATGACCCCACAGCATTCATAGCTCTCTGTTGTAGACAGCAAAGCCAATTTGTTGGGTTCCTGGATTGCTTTATGGAACATCGACTTCTTGGACTCATAATGTGAATGGGCAATACATTTGTATTGTGTTTAGTCACAGAAATGCTGGGGTTTATTAGCTGTAGCCACTTAGCCTTTACTCTAGGCAATAAAGAATTGGTGTATTTGAAGGCTTGCTGCCTGACATTAAAACGTAAAAAATGTGGAACTGACATTGCAGTCAGGATGAAGGTAGAATGTTTATTCACATGTCACTCTGGTAACTGGAAGAGCAAACACTTGCCTAAAGAGACTACAGCTCTAAGAGAAGCTGTTAGCTGTTAGCCAGAATGTTACCATGTGTTAGCTGGTTATTGCTGCATTTAGCTAGCTTATTTAAAGAATTAATGACCTCAGGGTGCCTGGGTGGCTCAGTTGGTTGAGCAACTGCCTTCAGCTCAGGTCATGATCCTGGAGTCCCGGGATCGAGTCCCGCATCGGGCTCCCTGCTCGGCAGGGAGTCTGCTTCTCCCTCTGACCCTCCCCCCTCTCATGTGCTCTCTCTCTCCTCTCATTCTCTCTCTCAAATAAATAAATAAAATCTTTAAAAAAAAAAAAAAAAGAATTAATGACCTCAAGCAAGAACTAGACAATTTTCAAGCAGAGATTGAAGAGAACAGAAAGAGTTCAGAAATGTGGGATCTGATAGGGTTGGAAAAGCCAATTGTTTTATCATCCCAACAGTAGGAGATAACCCTGCTGCTCAAAGCCTTTCTGAATGGTGCCTATTAAGAATTTTCAGCCCAACAAATGAATCTATAGATGATCTGTGCCCATGATCAGATTAAGGTTGTTGCTTTCCAAGTGAGCCTATTGTTTCATATGGTTTTATGTTTTTAATAGAGCCATCACTAAAACGAGAGTGCATGATGTGGGCTGAACAAGAAAGCCACTCCATGTGAACAAGTTTAATACTTATTTCCAGAAAATAATCTTGGATGTGGTTTCAAGCACATGGAAATAGCTGGAAGCAATTAGACGAGAAGCTTACTGAGCTTCCTAAGGAATTGTTTTACCAAGAAAATCATGTTTAGCCTTCAAAAAGTCTCTAGCGCCCAAATCAGTAGGAGCAGAAGCAGGCTATAAAAACTGCTGTGCTCCTGAGAAAAGCAATCTCTTTAATATCCATGCAGATGTGGCCAGGGAGGAGACACAACAAGAACACATTTTTCAAAGGAGAAGCCAAGGGCCTCAAAGGACAGAGCACAGGAAATTCTTTCCAATAAGCAGAAATGAGTTCTGAGAAAGAAATTTACTCCACTCATAGGACAGGGAGTCTCTGCAGTTCTTACCTAACAAAATACTATTGCTCTGACTAGTGACTGCCTGAACATTCTTCCCTTTTCCAAATGGAAGGAAGATTTTATTATAATGATGATATTTTTTACTCCAAGTAAGTTGTACAGTTGTAATGAATGATAGGTATTTGATGAGAGGACAGCACCCAGATATCTCAGTATCTGATCAACGCAATGACCAAATTTAACAATAGGTTATCTTCTTTGTGAAGGGTGTGATGTCTTCTCACATTTCAGTGAAGGATGTGCATGGATACTTGCATGGCAGATTGTGACAGAGACTGCTACTTATTCCCCTTTTTACTAATAACTACCCCACACCTAAGGTTTTAGCTGGCATGTGTCATGCAAGTGTGAATATGTTACTAAATTCCAGTTAAATGGATAAGTGCAGATGTGAAGTATGCAACCTCCATATCATATCTTTTCCAAAAAAAAAAAAAAAAAAGTTGCTTGCTCTTCATATTCACTTCTCCCCCTTCTGTTGGATCTGTTACGTTGTATCATTCAAATATAGCACATTCATTCATTCATTCACCAAATATGTGTTGACACCCTACTACATTCCATGTAATGTTCTTGCTGTCATAGCAAACAAATCAGATGTGGTCTCTGTCCTTATGTTTGTTTCCTATTGCTGCTATAACAATATACCTTAAACTTAGTGACTTAAATCAACACGAATTTATTCTCTTATAATTCTAGCAGTTAAAATTCAAAAATCAAGATGTTGACTGGGCTGGATTCCTTCTGGAGGCTTGGAGAGTAATCCATTTCCGCACCTTTTTTTATCTTTTAGAGGCTGCCTATATTCCTTGGCTCAAAATTACATCACCCAACCTCTGGTTCTATTTGTTGCTACTTCTTTTTTTTCTTCTTTATTTTCCCTCTCTGATTTCCTGCCTCCGTTTTATAAGGATCCTTGTGATTACATCAGGCCCACCTGGATAATCCAAGATAATTTCTCCATCTCAAGATCCCAAACTCAATAATACCTGCAAAGTCTCTTTTACCATATCAGTTATTCACAAGTTTTGGGGATTCAAACACGGACATGTTTGGGATTCCATTATTCAAACTACACAGTCCCCCTATTTCTTTAGGAATGTTGAAACCATCTGTATTGGGAATTAATGGTTTATAAAATTTACTTCATAACTGGCTTAACTCTTTTTTTTTAAGATATTATTTATTCATTTGAGACACAGAGATACAGAGAGAGAGAAAGAAAGCATGAGCAGGGAGAGAGGCAGAGGGAGAGGGAGAAGCAGGCTCCTTGCTGAGCCAGGAGCCCGATGTGGGGCTCGATCCCAGGACCCTGGGATCATGACCTGAGCTGAAGGCAGATGCTTAGCCATCTGAGCCACCCAGGCGCCCCTAACTGGCTTAACTCTTGTATGAATCTTCTTTCAGTCCATTTCTTCATTGAAAAGGCATCTAAATAATTTTTGGATCTTTTAGATACAAACTTGACATAGCCAAAGTAGTTTCCATTCTCCAATCCTTCCTTTATAAAAATTTTTATTTGATACAGTGCACATTAATACTTTGTCTTCCTTAAGGTAAATATAATACTGAGATAAAATAGTTCATGGAGAGAAAACATTAGATATCTCTTAAGCATAGTTCTGTTTCTCTACATACTTAAAAAAACTGTCATGGTAGAAGATAAAGTTAGTTCTCACCAATTTTCTCAAGACAAAATGTAGTTTACAATCTAAGCTATTCTGGCAAAAGAACATGTAAGGTATACTTGAATTTTCTTTTTTTTATTATTATTATGTTCAGTTAGTCAACATATAGTACATCATTAGTTTTTGATGTAGTGTTCAATGATTCATTCGTTGCATATAACACCCAGGGCTCATCACAACATGTACCCTCCTTAATACCCATCACCCGGTTACCCCATCCCCTTCCCTTCTGTAACCCTCAGTTTGTTTCCTGGAGTCCAGAGTCTCTCATGGTTTGTCTCCCTCTCTGATTTCTTCCCATTCAGATTTCCCTCCCTTCCCCTATGGTCTTCCTTGCTATTCCTTATATACTTGAATTTTCAGCACTGAAAGGATACAATAAATAACAATCTACTTTTTCTTATTTCTCAGTGGAAACAAATATGGGAAACAAAGCATTTTCATGGTCTATTTGTATGGAAGAACATCCTTTCTCTAAAGGACTTCAGTTGTATATGGAATTCCAAGAAAGTCAATGATAAAATCAATAATAATTTTAAAGAGAGAATTTAGGTGTGGGGGAAGAAATGATATGATAAGACATGATAGGATATGAAATTGTATATGATATATGATAGAACAATTACAAAAAATCATGTATCATTGTCAAGATCCAGGCTAAATCTTCTGACATATAAAATCAATGGCAGACTAGTTTATTTGTCATGGAAGGAAAAGCTCCAATCTCAATCTCTCTCTTTTTTCCTTTTTTTTTTTTTTTTCTCAGTACAAGTTAATGTATGTTATTTGGTTCACTTTAATGTGTAATGATGAGAATTTTTTAAAAATAAAGAAAGAGGGTGCCTGGGTGGCGCAGTTGGTTAAGCGACTGCCTTCGGCTCAGGTCATGGTCCTGGAGTCCCGGGATTGAGTCCCGCATCGGGCTCCCTGCTCGGCAGGGAGTCTGCTTCTCCCTCTGACCCTCCCCCCTCTCATGTGCTTGCTCTCTCTCATTCTCTCTCTCTCAAATAAATAAATAAAAAATCTTTAAAAAAAAATAAAATAAAAAATAAAAAAATAAAAATAAAGAAAGAATGGGGCACCTGGGTGGCTCAGTCAGTTAAGGGTCTGCCTTCGGTTCAGGTCATGATCCCAGAGTCATGGGATCAAGCCCCACATCCAGCTCTCTGCTCAGTGGGAGCTTCCTTCTCCCTCTCCCTGCCGCTCCCCCTGCTTGTACTCTCTCTCTCTCTCTGTGTCAAATAAATATATAAAATCTTAAAAAAAAAAAAAAAACCCTTAAAAAAATAAAAAAAGAAATGGAAAAGCAAAGAAGGTAAATCTTAGTAGGATTATAGGCCAGCTACTTGTACTGATTCATTCTAGTACCGATTCAAAGGTAACTGGAAAAATAAAAATGAGGTATTGATTCCTGAATGTTTTCTTGATGATGGGGAAACGGAACATTCAAGAATTAAGTAACAGGGTGGAGAGTTGGCCAGTGGGACCATTTACAGGGAGGAAGTGGACTGTGAATTGTGACAACAAACCAATGGAGGAATTTGATTAAAAAAAAGGTACTCATCTGTTACTGTAGCAGTATTTATATAGATCTTTTCTTTATCTTCTTATATTATGCTCTTTTACTAGTCCCAATCATACTGTAATATTTTTCTTAATTGTTATAACCTATGGGTACTAATATTTTATCTTTTGTTCACATCTTAAATCATATTTTAGATTTAGTAGAATTATAAAAAAGTTGTCAACAACACTGTTATTGTTATCATTGATATTATTATTACTAATGGATCAGTTAAACACAAAGATAATTATACTTGGGGGTTATAATCAGGGGGAAAGACCACGTGTCTATTCCATGTAGGCAGTATTACATTGTTGTATCTTAAGAGGTGAGAATCAAATTGTCTCAATTTATAATATAAGTGGGACGGGGGGCTTTTCCAAAAGTGGAGGACTACATTTTATTGTAATATTTTTGTCATAGTAAAAGCATTATGAAGTAGGAATATTGTTCTTTATATTTATTGAGCTCATATGGCAGAATGTACACCTTTATTTTTCTTTACAAGTATATCCAGCATATCTGCTCTCAGAGTGTCACGGAAGCCTGAAATCTCCATATACATATTCATTATTTTTAGCAATGACCCTTGTTACAAGGAATGTGCTAAAATATTTAGCTCTTAAATATGATCATTATGTAAAAGGTTTTCATCATTCAAAATATGTAAAAAACATTGCAGCTCTTTATAATAAAACAAATTTGATTCTATGGAGAACCCTACAATAAAGGCAAGGATTAATGTAAATGTTATTCTGTATTATCTAGCAGGAATATTTTTCTAGCAACAATTAACCTGAAACTGTCAAGTTCTGTTGAGTTGGTCTAAATTAGAAAATTGTAACTGGGCCATCCCTAATTTTAATTTATATTCAATATGATACTGTAGGACATATTTCATACAATTTTAGCTGTATTTATGTGTGCTCATTATGGAGAAAATCAACAATAATCATAAGGTTTTAAAAAATATACATATTGTGAATATTGGAGAAATACAGAACAAACAGCCTAGAAAAAGAAGCAAATTAAAAAAGGGAAAGAAATTACATGCAAAAAAGGAAAGAAATTATAAGACTGTTACGTATTCTTAATACAAACTCAGACTCTTATGCATGTTTCTATAAAGTGAGCTGTTGTTAAAGAGATGGGAAGTGGCTTATAATTTTACTTCTGCCCTTTATAGTCCATTTACTTTTCCAGTTAAGTACAACCACTTTTCACTAATCACATTACCATAGTTTATAGAACAGGTTTTCCCCTTATTACAGCAGGGTACTTTATTATTAATTTAGAGGATTTTTTTTTTTCCTAATCACCCATAAGAACCAGCTGTCTTTAGCAACAAACTCTTAACATATTATTTAAGTTACTTAAATCAAGTGCTACCATAATAGAGAGATAGGGAGGGGGAATTTAAGTAAAATAGAACCCCCTGGGAAATTTAGGAAAAGGCAATTTCTCTGAAGTTTTCAGGAAAATGTCTTACCCATATTTTAATGTGTTGCTTTGTTGTTGTTGTTGTTCTTTTTCTTCTTCTTCTTCCTCTTTTTTTCAGCTAACATTGGTTAAATAAAGTTTATTTGTATCACAATCCCATTCGATTAAAACGATGATATAAATATTTTTCTTTCATTATAAATATAGTGTAGCTAATGTCATTTGATAAAAAGAGCAAATATTCAATGGAAACAAATTCTACTAAAATATGAAATGTATTTTGTTATTTTGGGCTTCCAACTGCCAGTGCTTGAAAAATCTGTTAAAAATTTCCCTTTAATCGCTTATGAAGATACAACAAAAAGATAGAAAGTGGCTTCTGTCTTTTAATTTATAGAGGAGACTAGCCCTTTATCTGATATGTCATTTGCAAATATCTTCTCCCATTCTGTCGGTTGTCTTTTGGTTTTGTTAACTGTTTCCTTTGCTTTGCAAAAGCTTTTTATCTTGATGAAGTCCCCATAGTTCATTTTTGCCCTTGCTTCCCTTGCCTTTGGTGATATTTCTAGGAAGAAGTTGCTGCGGCTGAGAGGACAATATGCCAAGATCTAGAAACTGGTTACTGCAAAAAGGAGGAGACATGATTTAATCCAGTATTAGTGAAAAAGATTAAAAAGTACATTCTTGGACTACATTTCATCTACTACATACTCTGCACTAAAATAATTTCAATGTATCTTAAACAAATATACTTCCAAAAAATTGAAAAAGACTTTGATATATTCACATTCTCTATCCCTAAATTCTCAAATTGTTGGTTGCGTTGACTAGAAAATAGGGAGATAGCCAACATTTTGAGAAGAAATTTCTTTGAGTCACCTGCCGCTCAATTTTATATATGCCTCACCCATAAATTAATATCATTCTAGATCAGACTATAACTTGGAATCCATAATTCCTGTGACAGGAGGTTTTCTTACAATACTTTTTATGGAGGTTAAACTGTCTCCATATACACAGGAAATAAGCACAGGATTAGTTCTAGTAGAAGGAGGTTAACATGAAGTTTTACTAGTTTTTTTTTCTTTTTTTAAGATTTATTTATTTATTTTAGAGAGAGAGAGCACAAGGGGAGGGGTAGAGAGAGGGAAAGAGAGAATCCTCAAGTAGACTCCCCGCTGAGCACGGAGCCCGAAGTGAGGTTCCATCCCAGGACCCCAAGATTCTGACCTGAGCTGAAATCAAGAGCCAGCCACTTAACCAGCTGAGCCACCTAGGCGCTCCTGAAGTTTTACTTGTGTTGATAATTAGGTTACTAGTATTTTAGTCACCATGTTAACATCTTACTTATGTTGATTTATCATTATGACAGTGTTCTGAACATATGCTAATATTATTCCCATTTTATTGATGGATACGATGAATTACAAATATTTAAAGTCATTTGTTAAAATTAATAGAGCTGCTTACTTTTGTCACTGGTATTCACATAAATGAGTCCAATCTCAATTTTTTTTGACATTCTTTTTTTTTTTTAAGATTTTATTTTTTTGACAGAGAGAGAGAGAGAGAGAGCACAAGCAAGGGGAGTGGTAGGCAGAGGGAGAGGGAGAAGCGGGCTCCCCATGGAAGAGGGAGCCTGATGTGGGGCTTGATCCCAGGACCCTGGTATCCTGACCTGAGCTAAAGGCAGACAGTCAACCAACTGAGCCACCAAGGTGCTCCTCCAATCTCAATTCTTATGCTTTAGTTATCATGTGGTACTATTTTCATATGACAAGCTTTTGAAATTTATCAAGACTGTTAAATAAGCAATTAAACATGACTGTATTTTATCTTTAAAATTTACAAGATTATTCTATCATTCTTAAAGCAGTATAAAAATCTTTAGTGATATAGTATATGTCATGTTTTGTAAGTATGTTGATGGATACATAGCACAATATAATAGGGCATTTGTTAAAATTATGATGCCTCTGTTATTTTTATATGTTAATAACAATCTAATTTTCCTTCATTTTCAAAAAGTAATTTGATGAAAGTACTTAACAAATTAAATCTTAATTTTAGAGCATTAAGATTTTGCTACCTATCAGAGCCACTCAATTTGCAGGTTCTGCCATGCATATTCACATCCAAAAAACAGACAGGATTTGTTAACTTATTTGGAATAAATATTCTATGTGACAAATTTCCAATGAGCATGTGTATTGAAGACATAAAATGAACTAAAACATGTTCAATTTAATTTTTGATAGTAGAACATATGTGCATTTGCTCCCTTACAGAAATGAACAGTATTTTTCAAAATACATGTTTATCAAAATAGGGCAGTGGAGTAGTACCAAAAAGATAAGAAGCACATTTTCTTTTGTAGAAAATTATATGTAAATTTACTGAGAACATTATATAAATAAGGAAATAGCAAAGCATATATTCCTCAGAGCTCCATAGCTCCTCGGAACTGTCACCTCTGGGTGACCGCATCCATCCTGAGTGAGGATATCACTGGAGAGGAAAAGCCCCTTTCCCCTGACCATGAGAGTTTCTATCCCCACCTCGCCTCACTATTCTGGAGACTTTGGCTTTGTGCCTACTCCCCTCAGAAGGTTAACGTACACAGTAGTAATACAAATAAAATTCTCAGCCCATGCCTGATAATTTAATATGAAACTAGGTGACATAAATGTCTGTCTTCCAGGAACATCCTTTAGTAGGTCTAGTCTTTAGATTTGTCTGTGGTTTAGTCTTGTCCAAACCCTGTTAGTATCAGTGGTGAAAATTAATAGAGACTAGCCAAGGCGAATTGTAGGGAAGGATTTGAATGACTGGCTCTCCTCAAATCACATGACGTGTCCTTGCATTACATAACAAGTGAGGCTTTGAATGCTCTTCAAGGTGAATCTGGAGCAGTGTGAACTGTTCTAATTCAACTTAAGTTCAGTAAAATATGAGGAAATGACCTATGAAATGAAACTTCTCTGTCCTATTTTAATAAAAAATGTTAGAAATAAGTTATTCATGAATTCTGTATTAAAGGCATTGTATTCTATGCACACCATTGTATGTGTTATTCCTCCACTTCTCACACCATAAGTTTATAAAAGAGATGATGAAACTCATTAAATTAAGATCCTATATTTATTTTAACCCTAACTCCATAACTACCAAGCTATGATATCCTTCCTAACACTCCCAAACTGCTTTTCATTGGCAGTGGATCCAAGATATACATAAATAACTCCAGCAGGTATCCTTTAATTCAGAATAAAGGGGAATGTGATGGATAGTACTTTCCTTAAACCTCCTTTCTCCTGCAAGAGCCTATGATTTTTTTTCAGTAAATTAATAACAGGGTGAAGATGGATGCTTCTGAAGATGTTAATCTTCCATATCACTAAAGTATGAACCTAATAAGACAGTAGACCTCTTGTCCAGAATGGGCTTATTTTAAAATACATAATTGTAAACATTTAGATATAACAAGGGGCTGGATTTGGGAAGTGAGCAACAGACCAGAGGGAAGTAAGTATGCCTTTCTAAAATAAAATAACTTACAACTTGTAGATCAGTGTATAAGGTCAATCTTTTTTTTTTTTTTTTTTTTTTTTTTTTTTTTTATTTATGTTTTTATTTATTTGACAGAGAGAGACACAGTGAGAGAGGGAACACAAGCAGGGGGAGTGGGAGAGGGAGAAGCAGGCTTCCCACCGAGCAGGGAGCCCGATGCGGGGGCTCGATCCCAGGACCCTGGGATCATGACCCGAGCCGAAGGCAGACGCCCAACGACTGAGCCACCAGGCGCCCCTAAGGTGCAATCTTTATAAGGAGAGCACAGGCCGTTGTACCAGACTGGGCTCAGATCAAGATCCAGAATTTATCCATTAGTTTACTTACCTCTTTGTTCCACATTTCCTTCATATATAAAGTGTGGAAAATAATATCACCTAATTACTGAAGTTCTTAGATTTAATGTTAAGCATGCCCATTACTATGTGTGCCTGGCACAGTGTTAGCAATATATAAATGTTAAATATGATGATGAGGGAGCTGTTGATTAAGGTTCTCACAACAAAAAGTAACAAATAGATGTGAACACATGATATTTGGAAAATGTGGACTTTTTTTTCCTTATATCAATTAAAATATAAGTTTTATGCAGTCTCTATTCACATTTTTTTAAAGTTTATTATGTTATGTTAATCACCATACATTACATCATTAGTTTTTGATGTAGTGTTCCATGATCCATTGTTTGCGTATAACACCCAGTGCTCCATGCAGAACGTGCCCTCTTTAATACCCATCACCAGGCTAACCCATCCTCCCACCCCCCTCCCCTCTAGAACCCTCAGTTTGTTTCTCAGAGTCCATAGTCTCTCATGGTTCATCTCCCCCTCCGATTTTACCCCCTTCATTTTTCCCTTCCTGCTATCTTCTCCTATTCACATTTTTAAAGCAGGTGGCAGGGATGCCTGGGTGGCTCAGTTGGTTAAGCATCTGCCTTTGGCTTGGGTCATGATCCCAGGGTCCTGAGATCGAATCCAAGCATCGGGTTTCTTGCTCAGCTGGGAGACTGCTTCTCCCTCTACTTGCCCCTCCCCCTGCTTGTGTTCTCTCTTTCTCTCTCTCTCTCTCTGACAAATAAATAAAATCTTTAAAAATAAATAAATAAAGCAGGTGTCAGTAACCTTGCCTTTGATTGTCAAAAATGTTTTGACATGAGTTTCACTCGAACCCTGTTATGTTAATTTTCCAAACTCAAAAAGATAAAAACCCTTCAAGTATAGATTTTATCTCAATCCAGTAACTGATCTCCTCATGTTTCATCCTCCTTTTTTTTTCCTTTCCTTTTCTTTTCTTTTCTTTTTTTTTCGGTATTGGAGTTGTTACCCAGAACTTAAATAGATCAGAGTTCTTTCTTCTCTGTCATTCCATATCACCCTTTTATTTCACGTTTTGCTTCTAAATAAGATGATGATTTACTGGTCATAAAATCTTCTGTATTCACCCTAAATGTTAACTTGCCTTCCTTCTTTCTTTCCTTCCTCTTTCCTTCTTTTCCTAGGGCCAGCTCCAAATGGTTATCATCCAAGCAAGTCAAACTCAATGGTCCAGAGTAAAAATCTATCACATTTCTTCACTAAATCTATTTATCACATGGAGGTTTTCACTTTATTGAAGGGCATTGAAAGCTATCCTAAGCATTTTCATCTCTTCCAACATCCATTCACTTACCATTTCTAGTCAATTGTACCTCCTAGATAACTTTGGATTCTATATTTTACATTCACCCCAACCATCACAGTTCCATATCAGACAATTATCACCCCTAAACTGGACTGGGGTGATCCCGTAATCTGTTTGTCTACTTCTAATTTATTTACTACACTATAGTCAAAATGTAAATATATATATATATATATATATATATATATATATATATATATATATAAACTTTTAAAAATATATATCATGTTTTATTGCTTCAATTAAATCTTGTAATGGCTTCCCATTGTTCTTAGGAGGAGAAAGATTGCTTAACAGTTGGTTTTCAGACCCTGTCTACATCTGTAGTATGTTTTCTGAGCCCTCTCACTAGCCCTTTTTACTCTGTGATCAGTCTAGTATATGTTCAACTTTGGCATCTGTAGAATAACACACAGACAAGCCATATTCTGTATAAGAAACAGAATATTTAACAAACCCCAACACAGTAGGCTCATTGCATCAACAACTGATATTTGTCTAAGTTGGAATTTATGGCTATTTATCTTTGCCCTTTGCATCTGTTCATTCAAGTAATTGTGGAATTATTCCTATTTTTTTGTGATAAAGAACCCTTCAAATACAGTTGATATTTGTGCTCTTCTCTCAATATTCTTGGATACACACACACACACACGCACACACATACAGTTAATTAAGCTTCTGCTTTAGTTTTGAAATATTAATTTTCTTTAATGCCCTCGCTTACCAGTTTTGAAGACTAAGAGATAATATGACTTCTGCAACTGAAAACTTGCAAGTTCTATCCAATTCTGTCACTACTTCACTTTACTCTTCCATTCAGTAAATGTTCATTGATTGTTTTCTGTGCTACACACTATAGATGCCGTGGATAGAATAAGTCTAAATTCCGAATATCTTTGAGTATGCATTCAAATAACAAGATATACAATGAACAAATAAACAAAAAGATAATATTTTTCCAGAAGTGCAACAAAGAAAAATAGAATAAGATTAATAAACATTTCAAATAATAAATAATAAAAATGGACTCTCTGGGCATCTCTGAATAATTGACATATGAGGGGAAGCCATCCATTACACATACATACATTCAAAAAATATGCAACATGAGTCTCTCTTCATCTCCTCCCACTTAAAATCTCTACATACAACTCTTAGATATAACCTATAAGCAACCATAATTCCATTTTCCTACTTAGACCTTCTTTGATTAATAATTCTGAAAAAAAATAACATTAATGACATTTCTCCTAACTTAAGAATTTTCTACTCACCACTCATTTCTGGGGAACTTCCCTGAATACCTTTCAATTCATTTAGCTCTTTCATGAAGGAAATCTCACTAAGAATTCTAAATAGCTTTTACTCCATGTCAGTCAAGGATGATTCTTGAAAATAAAATATTACTTACATTTATCACTGCAAAATTTTGATAAACTACTGTACTTATTCTTCAAATATCTATCAGCACAATCCTTTATATTTTTTTTTACCTACTTACCTTAAAAAGTTTCAGACAAAAAAAGAAAAACATGCTGTAATAGCTCTAATACCCTAGAGACAACATCTTTTTTTTTTTAAACGTTTCTTGTTTTGTTTTTTGTTTTTTGTTTTTTTTTTAAGATTTTATTTATTTATTTGAGAGAGAGAATAAGAGACAGAGAGCATGAGAGGGAGGAGGGTCAGAGGGAGAATCAGACTCCCTGCTGAGCAGGGAGCCCGATGCGGGACTCGATCCCAGGACTCCAGGATCATGACCTGAGCCGAAGGCAGTCGCTTAACCAACTGAGCCACCCAGGCGCCCTAGAGACAACATCTAACATGCATATAGAGATGATCTATGTAATCTACTGAACCAACAATTTTAAAAAGTTACAGAAAGTAGGAAATAGTAAAAAAAAAAAAAAATCAGAAATCACAAATGCAAGCAGAAAATTAACATTTATATTACTCTCTGTGTCCCAAAAAACATTCATAAAACTTGTCTTATTTTAATTATTTTTCTTAGTGTTTTGTTACTTTCCACATGGGTACAAAGACATTCTATTCAGTTTATCTTTCACAGAACACAAAGGGATTTTAGGTGTTAAATAATTCACATGAAGCCTGGAGCTCACAGCTGTATTACCAGCAGCTTTGCCAAAAACAGATATGGCCATTTTTGAAATCAGAAATCATTCTTATTGGGTTTTCTCTAGCAGAGAGAACTCACAGCATTTAGAGAAGTTCCTGTGCCATCAATCAGCATATCAAAATATATTGTACTTTTGGATGACCCCATCCTATTGCAGCAGGATTGGTGACAAGCAAAGTTGAATAATCGGAGAAGTCAAACCTCCTAATTACATCTCATAACGTTTTCGGAGCTTTTTCTTAGGTAAACCACAAAGGCCTTTGCTTTTGCTAAAGGAGACGGTCTCAGCATCCTTGGTAGGTTGCTGCCTCCTTGATTAACAGTGTTCAATATTTTGTAGAGACCGAGACAGATAAGAACCAAATGTGACCATTGGATTTGAAAATCAGGATATCGCTGGTGATATTTTCCAAAGCATATTTAATGAAATGAAGGAAATAAAATTAACCCAAGGAAAATCAAGCTGAAAAAGTCTACAGAGATGTGTTGTACAAAAGCAAGACTTGTGGTTTATAGTTAAGTTGTTTAAAGCAAGAACAGATCTTAGTGGTGGGATTCATAAGCAAGGCACAGGGATGGAGGTCACAACAGACAGATAATAAATGAGATCATTTTGGCAGCTGGGACATTGAAACATTATTTCAAAAACTAGATTGTAATTATGTCTGGCCATAGTAGTAATTTCCAAAATAACCCAAGTAAAAATAAATATTTTCATGGTGCAAGTATGTAAAAAATTGTTGTATTTCGCTAATGTGTCAAATTATATTTTTCTAAGAAATGAACACTTGCGTTACTATATATTCAAAGAATATTCACATATAACAGAAAGAGATTAATTTAGTAATACCAGTATATCAGCAAGAACTTACAAATCAAATTTCTAAAGCTTGAATGTATTATATTCTACATTATCTTTTTCTCATGAATATGATTTAAACAACACATTGGCAACTTAAACATATTGCTTTCAATGCCCAGTGAAAACATCAGCAACAACAAAGTCTAGTTCTAGGAAAATCAGAGGGAAAATTCACTGCCATAAAAGTAAATGGGACCCCATGTTTCTAATAGTTTTACTTCCACATTCCTGAGGACACTTTTTTTTTTTTTTTTTTTGGTAAGATTTCATTTATTTATTTGAGAGAGAGAGCACAAGTGAGGGGCATAGGCAGAGTGAAAGGGAGAAGCAGACTCCCCACTAAGTAGGGCTCCAGGTGCAGGGCTTGATCCCAGGACCCCAAGATCATGACCTGAGCCAAAGGCAGACACTTAACCTACTGAGCCACCCAGGTACCCCACTTTTTTAAAATTTATTTATTTTTTTAGTAATCTCTACACCCGACATGGGGCTTGAATTCATGACTCGGAAATCAAGAGTCGCATGCTCTTCTGACTGAGCCACCCAGACACCCCAAGACACTCTTGAAACAGTAGCAAACTGATAAAATTTGTAAGCAACTTGCTGGATTCCTGTTTTCCGATCTGAAAAGGTAAACCTTTTTGTAGACTCCAGTAGTCATTATATTAGAACAAAGGAGTCAGTTTTACAAAAATACTGACCTTCACGTCAGTAAGAAATAACACAATACACAAATCTGGTAAGTTATGGTAAGAGTTAAATGATTTCATGGGCTATTTATTCTGAAAATCATAGGGTATGAGAGAAAATGATTAATGAGCATAATTTGGAAATTAATTTTCTACTGAAAGGGTTAAATATATTGAAACACATACTTGTACAAATTGTTAGATTGTTATAAATTATGTATCAAAATATGTTTTTAGAGATGAAGATGAATGTACATATGAACAAGATTTGAGTGGTGTGCATTTTTTTCTGTTTCTCCTGCCATACCATAAATATAGTATTTGATATTCATTCCCTTGCTACAATGCAATTATTTAGAAAATTGTTCTAATTACATCAAATATCCATCTCCAAAAAGTTATGTTAAATTTATTTCTAAAATTTTTCTTGAATTATCTTAAGGGTGCAAATATGGTGCAAATATGGTGACTTAAAGGCAAATAAATATTGGGTAGTGATGATGATTTATGGCAAAATCCAGTTTCAATGAGACTATAAATAGTTTGTTTCTGTCCTCAAGGAGCTCAGTAGCTACTAGTCTTAGATTATTAAGCTATTGATCACCACTGTACATTATCTTTTTTGTGCATCTTGTATTCTTAATGTCTGTGATTGAATAAACTACTGTTTTGAAAGCAAAATGTTTTAGGTCAGCAAGATGGATTAACATTAAATATTGAGTGATGATCTTCCCATAGTGCAAATTTACATACATAACAAATAATTACAAAATCTAATCCTATTCAAGTATTTGTTGATTGAACTAGTGTTATTCATTTACACCAAACACATTATAAATTTGGATGAATAAATTGTTATATTCATAAAATGGCACAATGCACTATTAAAATAACACTATAGAATAAAGTCATTGTCATCTTAAAAGAAACAGAAGGTCCCAAATCAGTTTACATAATAGGGTCTGATTTTACTATTAGATGCAGCAAATAAAGACTGATAGAAGGTAAAACACATTTGCATAAATTTCATGAAGTAACATTTAAAAAATCTAAATCCATAAGATTGTTCAAAAAAAGAAGTGTCAGAAAGAGTTCCTTCAGGTTTGAAGAATATATAAATAATAGAAAAAAAAAAAAGTTACAGGTCCAGGCAGAAGGAAAAACAATACGAACAAAACGATGACAAAACAAAGAAAGGGAATCACGTCCCAACCCAGGAGGAGGTAAGTGTTAATGGAAGTCAGGGTCTTTCAGAAGAGCTCTCAGCTGAAGCAACAGCTCTCCATAGGAGGTAGAAGCCCCTGTAGAGTCTCAGGGTGATTAATTGCTGAACTGCATCAGACCAATGTGTCAGTTAGCCCATCTCTCTCTCCTGCTTCGGACACTCAGGGCACTCATCAGCCAAAACAGAACAGGCCATTGCTGCCTAGGAGATGCCATTCTCCCCAAACTCATCAGTGCCCCGGGGGACAGGAAAGTCTCGCAACCTGCAGATACACTACCAGAACAACACTCAGACAAGCAAGATCTGCTCCTCCCTGGACAAATAGCAAAGGATCAGACCTTAAATTTCATAAATAAATAAAATCAGAAAATCCACCACCATTGAACAGAAGAAATGAATCAATAAGCAGAAAAAAATGTGAGTGAACAAAATCGATATAGTAAATGAATAAGTTAATGAAATAAATTAATAATTAATTAAAACAAAAAAAATTTGGACATTAGCTTTATTAAAAATACTTCTGGAGGTCTTGGAATTTAAAAATTTCACCCCCTCGATTAAATATAATGCAATAGTTGGGTTGAACAGCAGAATTGAAACTTTAAAGGAAAATAGTGAGTCGAAAGAATGAATGTACGAATTTTTCTTAAAAGCTATATCTATATATAATAATCTATTTAGGAATACAGATTAAAAAGAGAGAGAAAATAGTAAAGATCTAGAAATCCTTCCTTCTGCCCAAGAGAAGTTTCAGAATGAAATAACAAAATGAAGGAAGCAGTATTCTTAAAAGTCAGCTAACATAATCTTTATGATCTGCTCACAGGGATTTGGCAATTTTTACTTCCTTTAATGGCGTTTTGTGGTGTTCCAAGCAATTTTTGCAAGTGCGGTGTTTTGTTTTGTTTTTCCATTCCAATCTTGTATCATAAAATTATTTTAAGTGATGAAACTAATTTCAGTTAACATTCATTTTTAATGCTGTCATGTAGGTAAATTGAGCTGTATGTATGATTAACAGCCGGGCTGTTTTCAGAGCTAAACTGCCCATCTGCAGCTTCATTGTAACTCACTCCTTGTCTGGCAGTCAGTCTGTTTTACGGTGAATTTAAGGTACCTACAATTTTCATAAAAGCTAAACTGTTAGATAATATTATTTAGAATAGAAAAAAAGATGATGGCCATGGTAATAATGATAATAATAAGAATCAACACAGGTTAAAAATCATGATATCAACTCTGTGATATAAGAAATGCTAGTGTTTCTGGAGAATCAACCAGGTCTCACCCTGGGTGAAGAGGCTTAACTGCTCTCATTGTATCAATTTACCTAGGACTTACAGGAAAATATTTTGAAATTTCTACCAAACAAGTAGATTTGATTGTCTGACAATTACATCATCTAGATTGCTAGATATTTCATATCTGTGAGTTTGCAATTTAATTTCCTTATTCAATTAAGATTCACATTTTTTTTACTCTGCACCAGCCCACTTCCTAACCTCAACTCTACAGAGATATTCTAGCTTCAGAGCTCCCCATCTCATCAGCAGAGAGTCCCTTAAGACTGCATCACACCCCAGCTTTTCCTTTAGCTCTTCCTGCTTCTCCCCTCCAACAAGTGTTAATGTCGGGAGAACTTTCTAAGAAACTTCTTGGATGTCTATCTCTGTCTCGGAGTGGTTTTCCAGGAAAGTCGACCTACCAAGTGTTCCAGAATGAAAAAAGAGTATATACAAAACAATAGAAGCATAAAAGCATTGCATTTGATATAGATCTAACTCTGAAGCAATTCTTCCCATGTAATTAACACCCAGGTGTGCTACATTTGGCACATCGGGAAAAAAGCACACACTCAGTTTTAGAGAAAAATGTGATTTTCAGAGAGAGAGAGAGATTTAAAAAATAAGCTTTAATGTCAAACGTGGGAAAATTGAATTACAAAAATCAGATTTATATAAAAAATCCTGAGCCACTTTAATCCTTACATTGGTTGTTTATGGAATATTGTGTATATGACTCATTTTTTACATCTATTTTAATCACATGATTTTTACCTATAAATATAAATTACAGATAAAAATTAAGATACAAATACTGTTATAATTTTAACATTACTGATATAACAAAGCATTGTAGGTTATTTAAAATACTATAGTTGCTCATAAAATTTTAGGGATTTTAATAAATAACACAGATTTATTTATGTCTCCCTTAACATAACTATATTAGATTAACATGAAATACAGATGAAAGAGACACAGTAGACTCATGGAAGGTGGAGCCGAGAATGTGAATGAATTTCTTACCTAGTTAAGAATTCCTCAGAAACTTGGACAAATGGGAATAGCAAAAGCATGGACTACAGAGAAGGCCTAAGCCACCTGCTACACAATTATTTCAATGGAGCAAATCTAAAAATTATGAAAGTAACTATTGCTTGATAAGCACCACATTTAGCACAAACTACTTAGCTTTAAAGCTTCAACAATTATCATCTCACTAAAGATCATTTGCTTAACATTTCAGGAGTTCATTACTCATAGAACTTTGCTTTCAGCAAGATGATGCAAAAGACAAAGAGTAAAATACCGTATAAATACATGCAGACAATTTAATTCACTTCATATCAGAATCTAGAGACCTGATTATTTTTTAAGTAATGAAAGTTAAGAGGATTCTTACTGAAAGGTTTAGCCATTGCTTGGTCATGGTTACCAAAAGTGTTCTTATACAATTGAATTTGGACATTTGTCCAAAAACAAAAATGTAGTTCTGGCTTTTTGAATGAGCATATAGTATTGGATAAAAAAACTTCTTTTGGACACTATTAAATATTCTGTTCTGTGTAGGCTTAATAATAAACAAGGTATTAATCAGATAGTCCTTGTACATGTAACTCTTTTTACATTTGTGAATTTATTATTTAAAATGTCAAGATAATCTATTTTCTGGAATAATATAATTTTAATTCATGCAATCACATCAAGATCATGGCTCAGAGGAGTAGTATGGGGTTTCATAATATTAGTTCCTATAATTGCAGACGTAAGATGGGATGTATTTACACTGCCTTTAAAAACAGGTATGGTGAAATGATGAAATTTGACCAACAAAATGCTAGGCAGAAGCTTTTAAGGACCATATATTGTATTTCAATATATCTGTTGTCTTCTGCCCTTGTACTAAACAGCATGGATAGACACCCCGCTGCTTCAGGATAACCAGTACATAATTAATTTTGAAAGATTTATTTTATTGCATATAAACATTTTCATAAAACTTTAGAATATTTATTGCTATGGGAGTGTTAATGTCCATATAGTTATTTTCATTGTTTTAGAAATGTAAAACCTAGAGCATAGCTGATTCTTTGACTTACCCAATGTTACAAGAAAATCCACTTTTTATGAATTTAATGCAGTATTTTGCATTTTTTTTAGTTGTTTGCTTCTTCCACCCTTGGGACAAGTTTATGTTGTTATAATACACACACACACACACACACACACACACACACACACACACACGCATGTATCTTACTGGCTTATATCAATAAAGGCTTATTTCTTGTATATGTTACATCCCATTTTGTCATAAGCCATTAAGGTTTCAATTTTATTGTTGTATTATTTTAGCAACATAACCTAACCCATCCTCTACTAGGTCGGAAACAATGAAGAGTCTGAGATTCTATCACACTTACAAGCCAGCAAGTTGGCTTGTATATATAAATACATATTTTATATATATATACACACACACATAGTATATATACACCACATTTTATACACACACACACACACACACACACATAGTATGTATACACACATACACATACGCACACACACACATTCTCATACACACTGTATGTATAGCCATACACACACTCACTCACACACACGATGACAGACACGTGAGACCTCTGGGTCAGACACAAAGGCAGTTCTATTACTCTCAGAAAAAGCAGGAGCCAGACAACATCTTGTGTCAGTTCCCCAAGTCCCAATCTCCACAGGGTGAAGCAGGGAGCCTCAGATAGTACCGGAGTGGGGTGCAGTAAAGGGGAGCAAGCCCCAAGTAAGAAACTTTGATCGTAGATAGGGCCACTGGTGACCCGTCCACACTCCTCTTCTCAGAGAGAGACAGAGGCAGAGTACTTACTTCTTTACCCTGGAACGTAAGACATTTTCTCCAAGGAGGGCATAGATATGTATTTATCTTTATTACCCTAGAACAGCTCCAAACAGGGAGATACTTCTAAACTTGACTATCATGGAACATCTCAATATACAAACCCTCCCAAATTGCCTGTACACACCCATGCTCAGAGAACTGGCCTTTTCAGGAATGCAGGGGATCCAGGGAGAACTTTCCCCAACATCCCCACTAAAATAGCTAATTTCACAAATAATTATGTTGTGTAAATGCCTCTATTTGGCACCATTGTCAAACCCTAACTGCCGCTATTGATTCAATTAGTAATGCTTAGGAAAAAAAAGTCTGGTAAGGAATTAATTTGACAATAATCTGAGTAAGTTAGTTATAGGGACTCTGAAACACAATCCTAAAATAAGAGTAAGACCATAGGATTTTAGAAAGATAGAAATAGTATAGGAGCCAATAGGGGAATAGCTAAATTATAACAATACATTTCATAGAATACTATACAGATACTAAAAATAGGCTGGTTTGTAAGTGTTACAGCATTGGAAACCTCTTTAAAATGCATTTGGTGAAAAGTCTGTCGCATAGCAATTCATATAGAATGACTCCAGCTGTATTGTATAATAATTTGTATATGCATATACATATATAAGAGAGAGAGTATACTCATATACATATATATGCATGCATGTAAATAAAATAATCCACTATGATTTTTGAAATGTTTTGGAAATGGAAAAGGTTTGCTTGTCCTAATGAATGGGAGTTATCATGGACCTTTAGTGGGTTGGTTTATTCGATGGCTGGTGGTGGCTGAGCAATCCCTCACATAAAGGAATGTTCCAAGTGCTGCACAATTATCTGAATGTCCTTTTGTACATTCATGTAGGTGAGCAACCTCTTTATTAGCATCTAATCCTGACATCTGATTCTTTACAATTTATAAACACAATGTGTTTCATGTAAACATGTGGTTTTCACATAGACCATACATCTATTTTAGGAATACAATTGCCTGATAAATCAAGACTATACTTTGTTTATTCAAACTTCACCCAAATTTCTTATCCATCTAAATTGCTATACTCATGTTGGTTCTATGCGGTATAGGTTTGTCTCATTATGGCTCCTGCCTTTCTGTGCCTGAAGTTTTATATATTAAAATAGGTATTACTATATAGTATGTTTTAGCTTCTTCTTATTTTCCAATGGCAGGATTAATTTTTTATTAATTAATTGTAAACCTGATTATTTTCTCTATATTGAATTTTGGCATGTTAAAAGGAGCATTGATTTTTTTTTTTTTTATTAAATAGGTATAACCAGTCTGGTAAATTTGAGCTCCAGTTTTTTATATAATTCTCTATTAGTTAAGTGTCTCCTGCTCTCTCTCTCTCCCTTTCTGTCTCTCTCTCTGACTCTCATATATATATATAATATATAACCTATAATAATTTTAAAATTTGTACTAAGTATGAGTACTGATACCATAGAGGGCTGAATCTGAGTCTTCATATTGACACTCACTAGATAACCTCAGAAAATTTGCTTTTCCTTTATTTTATTCAGTATCAGTTTTATTATTTTAAAAATATGAAATAATTCCACATTTATAGAGTCTCTAAATTAGATTTATGCACAGTACAAAGCATAAAATCTTACAGTAAATATGAAATGCATCATATGTACATGCATACATACATAAAGAAATCAATTCATAATATTTTAATATCCAGGCCCGGTTGGCCGAAAGGTCCACTTCATCATGAGAAAATATCTCGTTACACATTGAAACTCCAAATAGCATTTTGTGTGTAACTGCATTTACATGAACTTCCAACAGAAAGAAGATCCTGGCCAACCCTTGCTCATTGATTCCCCACGTGTTCCATGCGCTGATTATTCGTAGACTTAGAGAATGAATGTGATGGTTTCTAGAATGATCCTGAAATATACAGTATTTGAGCAAAAGTCTACTTACCAGAATGTTTCCAAATGTTAAGGCCTGGGATAATGCTTCCCTATTGATTGAAAAGTCAGAGATGCTGCCGTCCTTGATAAGGGCTGCTCTCATTAAGTAGCAGTCTAGGTGCAGCCCAGTAGTGCTCAACAAGATTCATTGAAAGCACAGCCTGCCGATCGAAAAACAATTAGCATGCTGGATTGTGATAATTACCCACGGTATGGGAAGCTTCTCCCAGACAGAGCTTCCACTGTGCCTAATAATAGGATTCCTTAAATGGTGATATATTTTCATAGACACACCAGCATTCTCATTTCAACCTTGTCACTTATATGGGATAGGGAAATAAACATCCTTCACACATTTTTTTTCCTTCCCAAAGCACACTGCTGTTCTGAAAACTTGTAATGTCACCTGAATGTTACCTTGAATCATGATTTAATCAGCCAGGGCAAAGCAACATCTCATTTATTTCTGCTGTTTCTTTGTTTTGCAATGCAATGATTGCCGAGAACAAAAATTTAAATGGAGCTCTGATTAAAACTGAATGAGGAAGTAGATGGAACAGTTGTGTGTCTAGCATAATCTGCTCCTTATTGCAAAAGGTCAAAGCGACTCAAATTTCTATTTACACAGGTAAAAACAATTCTGGGACATAGCAGAAGCCACATGACAATTTATTTCACTCAACAAAAATCAATTCTTAGTGAATAAGCAATCCTTAACATTTTGGTCTACTTATGTTTTTATCATTAATTGGAAATTATGTAAGATAAAAAATATATGATGATGTGTTGTTTTAATACTTAGGTGTATTTCATGAATATCTTGAAAATATTTTATGATTCTTTTCTCTATTAAAGATAGCATCATAGAAGCTAGATTGAGAATATTTTAAAATATTTTATTTATTGAAGAGAGAGAGAGAGAGAGAGAGAGAGATACCGAGAAAGAGCATGAGCAGGCAGGAGAGGGAGAAGCAGACTCCCCCGCTGAGCAGGGAGCCCGACATGGGGCTTGATCCCAGAACCCTGGGATCATAACCAGAGCCAAAGGCAGGCGCTTAACCGACTGAGCCACCCAGGTGCCCCTAGATTGAGAAATTTTATTATAAAAAACAATGAAGACTAGAAGAACTACTCTAGGAGAATTTTAGGCTCCTAAAATATCTTATAGTTCAATTTTCTTCTGTGTTTATTATTATTTTTTCTTCTACTTTAGTTCAGATCCCTGTGGACATTTACAATGGCATTTCCTAGCTAAATTTTAACCTGATTGATAGCTCATATTGGGGCAATTACCCACATATTTTATTATTTGTTGATTCAAATTTTGGTTACCAAAAAGAAAGCATCATTTAGATATGTCTGGAAAACTTTTGTGGAAGAAAAATTAAACTGATGTTTCCATGTTGAGTAAGCCAATTATATATAGAAGAGTAAAAAAATTCATTTGGCTATTCTTTTTTTCCCTCAGGGAATTTTGTTTTGCTTTATTTTATTTTAATTAAAATATAATTTACATACAATATTAGTTTCAGTTGTCTAATATAGTGATTCAACAATTTTTCAGTGCTCATCACAATAAGTGTATTTTTCATCACCCTTACGTGTTTCACCCATCCCCCTGGTAACTATCAGTTTGTCCTCTATAGTTAAGGGCTTGTTTTTTGGTGTTTTTTTTTGTTGTTTTTTTTAATTTGTTTCCCTTTTTCTTCTTTCTTCACTCATTTTGTTTCTTAAATTCCACATATGAGTGAAATCATATGTATTTGTCTTTCTCTGACTGACTTTTTCAGTTAGCATTACATTCTCTACATCTACCCATGTTGTTATAAATGACAAGATTTCATGCTCATTTAGCAATTCTTTTAATTCAAAATTGGAACTTTGGTTTATTTGGGTTTTTTTATTTATTTATTCATTTAAAATAAGCATTCCTACCTGAATAGGAATAGGTTTTCAGTTCATTTACAAATGCATTCTATTATAATAGGATTCCTCAACATATTTATTGGTTATACAGTATGTTTTTTTCAAACATTTTATTAAAAGTTGCTTATTTCTAATAATAACAGAATAATGCTAATATGCCTACTGCATTTTAGGTGGTGCATACAGTATACAAATTGCTTCTTTTTATCTTTTTTGACCCAGAGAGTATTGTTATCCCCATTCACAGATTAAGATACTGGCATAGAGAGGTCAGGTAGCTTTTCCATGGTCACAGGCTGCTCAGGGGCCATCAGGATTAGAATCTGGAAGACAATGTGCTCTTCTTACTCACTCTACCAGACTGATCTAGAGCATGGTCCATTCACTCTAACATATTGGACATTTGATCATGACAAAGACTCTCTCCTTGACTGGATTCTAGTCAGGCTCCTCTGAACTCTTTTTCAGCTGGGTTCCATTCTTGGGAATATCCTCAAGAGCCCAGTTTTAGCAAGAATCCTGCTAAGTCAGTTTAGCTAGAACTACTCCCCCCGCCTTGATATCTATTCACCCTCAAAATCTATACCAAATTCCTCATCCTCCATCATCCTCAGTTGATATCTAATCATGCTGGCCTGCCTTCAACAAGAATCCTGTTAGGTAGATTTAACCAGAATCCCTTTTTATCCCTGATGTTTCCTCTCAGTAATTTTCTATCCACCAAACACCCCACCCTGGTCATTGGCTGTAAATTTTCACTTTTCCTTGTTGTATTTGGAGTTAAGCCCAATTTCTCTCCCCTACTGAAAAACTGCATTGCAGTAGTTTCTATACCTCTCATGATAGTCCTGAATACAGTTTTAACAAATATTATGAAAAATCCCCAGGTTGAGTGTCACTGCAAGGAAAAGAATACCAAAAGATAGTGAATGTTCATTTTCTCCAGACAATGTGGGTCCAAAGGGTGTCAATGGTGTCACTTATTCATGCCTGGAAATAATTATTTTGACGTCTTCAATTGTGTGGGCACATTTGCATCAGCTCGTTCTTGCTCTCTCTTTGCTGATAATAGAAGAGGAAAAGGATCATGGATTTTCCAAGGTCACATACATAAAACATTAGGAAGTGGAAGAAGGAAGAACACATAAATCAAAAAAGGAAGAAAGAAAGATGTATATTTTATGATATATCTATAGCTCTTTGGGGAGTATACATAGGCTGCCTGAAAATGTATTATTTGTATGTTTCATCACTACTCCTTACACTAACAGCTCCTTGAAGGTCTGTTAAATTAACTTTAGAGGTATCTCAGCACACATATCTAGCAAAATGTTTTTCCATAGGAAATACTTAATGGATACATGTTGAATCATATGAATATAAATGCTATATATAAAATAATGGCTAACAGCACAAGCTCTGAAGACAGACTCATTGGCATTAAATATCAGCTTCACGTTACTTAGACGCTCTTCAAATTGGGGTGAGGTGATTCATGCAAGCCATAGTCTTCTGGTCTCTAAACATGGGACCATAATAGTAAAGATTAACTGAACTAATGTGTATTCTGCTTTGCACAGATAATTGCACATGGGAAGCTGCTAATAAGGTTACTTACTGTTAAGTAGAGTTTTAAAATAACTTGTATACATAGTAAGTGCATAGCATAAAAATCATCAAATATCATTAATGAAATGGAAGTACTACTCTTTAAATATGTAATGTGTTCTATTCTTCTGCAATTTTATGTATCTGATCATCTCCCAGCTTACTGGAGGTTAGTAGATAAGGACTGGTGTAGTAGAAATAAAAAGAAAAGCAAAATGTCATTTCTCATTTTTGCCAAGATTTAGAATACAATATTTTTTCAGAAAGGAAATATATATTTTTAGACTTTGTTAATTCCTGTTTTGTATATCAAGAGCCAAGTTTAATGGCCTAGATCATAGTGTTATATTTTTTGTTCTAAAGGTAGTGGGCCACCCACTCCATCCAGGCTGACAGATTTTTGGAAGAAAATGGTGGGCAGGTGTAGGGGAGGTCAGAAAACCAGGTATTGCTCAGTGTGAAGAGATAATAGATGCATACAAGCAGAAAAGGGATTATTTGTCTCAGTTTCTGTTTGAGATCAGTGGAGAAGACAACTTTGTAGAGTTTTCAGCAACAGCATGGGGCAGGAGAAGGGAGTTGGGGTTTGCACTTCTTAGCCACTCTCAGCACATGTTTATAAAAGGAATCCAGCTCCCCTTTCTTGCCCTGTGGGGAGATGTGGGAGGTAGCTGATGCTAGATGGCAAGCTACAAAAGACCTTACAAAGGTGAGAGAAGTGGAAGCAATACCTATGATTCTTCAGGTGAAATGTGTAGGATGGTCAAACCACCTGGAGAGAGGTAGATCATCACCACTGGGCATCAGGTAGAGATAAATGAACAGGGAGACCATTGGACCTTTGACATACCAAATAAGAACAAAATTTGTGTTACAGCAGCTTACGCATTAGCAGCAGACCTCAGTAAAATTCCAGGGGTTGGGTCTTACCAAATCACCAAATGGACATCAGCCACACCACATCAAATAACTAGATGTGTCCATTTTGTTCTGTAATGCATTTATCCTCACATTAGGTAGAGGCTTAAAATTGGGACTTATAATAATATAACCAATGATCAATATCTAAGCACCTGCTCTTCTGAAAAGAGGTTAATATATTTATATAATATTTAATACTACACAACTCTGTATTTTGTATTTCTGTATTTAGCTGAGCCCCCTTCTGAGTAACACTCTTTTTAGATGTGTGAATAGTTGTAATCAGGTTAATGTCAAGTCCTGCCGGCCAGGGAGCCCTCTGATCTTGAGGTGGTTGCTTAGCTATTCTCAGCTCCATTATGGGTCCATCTAAATGTGTCACTGTCAGGGGGCAATCGTTCCACCCATAATTTCAAGTCAGCCTTTCAAAGTTTAGATTTACTTCCAAGTTATTTATAAAAGATACTACAAAATAATCATTTTTTCTGATTTTTCATATACATAAACTTTCAAATAATGATTTTAAAGATTTTTTTAAAGAATTCAAAAAATTAAGGAAATTTTTTCAGATAATTTTTTAAGAATTTTAAAATAATTGCAAGTTTTGACATTAATGAACTAGTGACTGCAAAACTTGTCAACATTTGTCACAAAGGGATACACATTGGATAAATTGTAGGATTGATGGGACTACATTGTATTGTTCTTGTTTGGATAATTTTATTTTTTTTAAATCAGCAAATAGTAAAACAATGGTCTTGGGTTATGAGGTCACAGAGTTGACTTTTGTTTGGCTCACGGAATTGCTGCATTGTAAAAAGGAAAAGAGAATTATTTGTCAACATTTAAAATAAGATTTAACAAAGTCAGGTGTTGTATTGCTTAAACTCAGACTTTGAATTAGTTACTGTATGGTAAAACATTTGCAGTTGAGTAGCATTAAAAGGAAAAATAAATTTTTTTTCTGTAGTTATTCACTGTTAAAAGTGCCAAAGTAAGAATGACAGAGGTAGCCATGAACTTTAAGGGAAAAATAAAATAATGCATCTGTTAAATTAACTAAAGTATAGTCCTACATAGGGGTGCCTGGCTGGCTCAGTCAGTAGAGTATATGACTCCTGATCTCAAGGTCATAAGTTCAAAGCCCCACATTGGGTGTGAGCTTACTTAAAAAATAAAACAAAACCAAACCCAAAAAACTATTCCGATGTGCTGACAGCAACTTATTAAAATAAGACATTGTGATGTCTTTGCCAGCCCCTTTCCCTCATTTATGCTGCCTAATTGGCCTCTGCAAGGCATCTCAATGTGTGATTCTTACCATAAATCAAGTTTAGCTTGCATAAACCCATATTTGACTGACTGGCTTATGTCTTGGTGGTGCTAAATGGTTTTCAAGATCTACCCAGTAAGGCCAACATGGCGAGTACCACCCTGACAGGGATTTGTCATGGTGGTGGTCACCCATCGCCGTCAGTAGTAACTTTGGGTACAGAACTTTAGTGATGTCATTACCAACACAAATGTTAGAGTAGCTGACCCTAAAACGATGAGTGTGTTTTATTTATTTATTTTTTAAGATTTTATTTATTTATTTGAGAGAGAGAGTGAGAGAGAGAAAGAGCACAAGAGGGGGGAGCGGGAGAGGGAGAAGAGACTCCCTGCTGAGCAGGTAGCCCGATGCGGGACTCGATCCTGGGACTCCAGGATCATGACCTGAGCTGAAGGCAGTCGCTTAAGCAACTGAGCCACCCAGGCGCCCGATGAGTGTGTTTTATTGAATGTGCTATCTTATGAACATACATGTCCTTGAAATCTGTAGCTACCAGAGGTCGTTTACATTGTAAATAACTGCACAATGTTTGGCTACTTGAAATTCTATAGCCAAAATTACAAAGAAAGCCATGTTTTCGACATAGTTTAGATGTTATCTTCTGCACCAAATAAATGAATGACATATAGTTAGGCCCTGGTCATAGAAATCACATATATGACTGACTTTTTGAAGCATACCTAGATATTTCATTTATGTTAAGGAAAATCCATAAATTCCTCAAATATTTATTTTGAAATCTGTGACATGCTTTAGGTGAAAGAGTACTTCCACTGAAAAATAGATCCAAATGAGAATTTAAAAAATATACACCCATGCCTGAATTTTGCTTCGGGAAATGTGTCCCATTTTGACAATTCTATTTGGAGAACTAGAGAATAAAATGTATTGTCAAAAAATAATTGAGTTTAATTTATCAAGCTGCATTTTCCAAAAACATTACACAAATGAATAATTTAATCTGTTGTGTTTATAAATTAATCCCGTGTCAGGGAAACTGTTTAGTCTGGGAAACGTGCATTGAAGGTGATTTTTCCTTTTCACGTAAAATTAAATCTCCCTTTGTCCCTTTCATATAAAATTTCCAGACGGTTAAACACATGATCTTACCTCACTTGTTTAATCATCCATGTTGTTTTTAATCTTTGGGACAATGAGGCTGTTTAACCCATTTATAAATGTATTATTTGACAGACAATTGAAAATATACATCAGGTTGTATTACCATACATACAGATACCTTTTCTATGGTATTCCTCTGACATGAATTAAAGTAGAGTTTTCTTCCACTATAAGTTTTAATTCTGGAAAAGTCATTATTAATTGGAATCTGATTAATAGATTATAGACAAAATGTAATCTGATTCTTAAAATGTATCTCAATGTTTATATTGTTCTAAGTTATAAACAAAAAATAAAACACTGTAATGGATATTAGAAGCTATTTTCTTCAACCACTATATTTTTTGATATAAAAAAGTAGCCATAGAGAGATTGAGAGATATAATAAGGATGTTAATATAATAATAATGGAATTGGAACTAAAAACTTCCAACTTCAGTTGGCACAAAAAATTTGCAGTAGAGAGGCCATGAACACGTGCTATCAATAAATAATTTCACCACTAAAAATGTCCCTTATGTTGACTTGAGAGTTAGTCTCATGATTTGATATAATGTATTCCCTGGCTCTTTTCCTGAAATCCAGTGTAAAGTTTGTACTCTGACCAGCATTTTCCCTTTTCCCACAGTCCCTGGTGATCACTATTCTACTTTCTTGTTTGTATGAGATTGGCATTTTCAGACTCGATGTGTAAGTGATAGCATACAATATTTGTCTTTCTCTGACTTATTTCTTTTAGCATAATGCCCTCAAAGTTCATAAGGCCATCCAAGTTGTCACAAATGATAGGAGTTCCTCTCTCTCTCATGGCTGCATAATGCTCACTGTGCCCACGTGTACACACACACACACACACACACACACACACACACACATCTTACACAATGTCTTTATCATTCATCCATTGAAGGACAATTAGTATATCTCCTTATCTTGATACTGTGAATAATGCTGCAATGAACATGGGGCTGCAGTTATCTCTTCAAAATCCTGATTTTATTTCTTTTATATATATACATAGAAATGAGATTTCTGAGGGGCGCCTGGGTGGCTCAGTCAGTTAAACATCTGCCTTCGACTCAGGTCATGATCCCAGAGTCCTGGGATCAAGTCCCGCATCGGGCTCCCTGCTCAGCGGGGAGCCTGTTTCTCCCTCTTCCTCTGCCTGCCGCTCTGCCTACTTGTGTTCTCTCTCTCTGTCGAATAAATAAATAAAATCTTAAAAAAAAAGAAAAGAAAAGAAATGAGATTGCTGAGCATATTTAGAACAATTATCTTGAATTATTTGTCAGGTAATTCCCGGATCTCCAAATTTTGGAGGCCAGTTACTGGAAGTTTGTTGTACTCCTTTTATGGAGTCATGTTTCCCTGATTCTTCATATTCCTTGTAGCCAAGCATGGGTATCTGTACATTTAAAGAAACAGACCCCTCTTCTGGACCTTTTGTACTGACTTAATATGGGAAGATTTTCATCTGCACGTGGGGACATGGTGGACAGTGCTATTACCCTGGGTCTATAGGTGCAGGACACTGAATGCATGAGCATATGCTGGCACCAGGCCCAGGGTGGCACCATGTCTCTTCAGCTCAGGCTACTGGATCCCATAGCACCAGCAACTGTGTGGTCCTTGAGCACTGTGGAGAATCCCCAGTGGCTCCAAGAGGTGTTGGGGTTCTCAGGAGCATCTTGATGTTCAGCAGCTAGGAATCAAGGCAGGCAACAGTGGTGGCCAGAGCCAGTCATGTGCACACATGTGACTGGGGGAGCAACTACAAGTGCCTAAGTAGTGGCGGATGCTAGCTGAAGACACACACATAGTGGTGAGGGCCAGGGCAGGCAGCAAAGGGCCAGGTCCATCTCTAACCATACTTGTAGCTGTGGGTGCCCTGGCTGTCCTTGTGTAATACTATGCCTGTTGAGTCTTTCCATGGTTTCATGACAGTTAAGACAGGTGATGGGTCAGACTAGGATCATGTGGGTGCACAGCTAGAGGGGCTAGCCCCAGGTGCACATGGTGGTGAAGGTTGGCCATGGAGGTTATACTGACATCTTTCACTCTCTCACCTGCAGAGGCCCGGGCTGACTGCTGGTTGAGTTCCCCAGGCTCTGACCTGGGCAGAGGTAAGATGCAAGCAGCTGGCTCAAGCAAATGCAAATACCTGGAGCAAAAGCTGATGAAATCGACAAGGGATTCACAGCAACTGTCGATTCCTTCTTCATTGGTGAAAACCTGCTGAGTTTGTCTGTAGAGCAGGACACTTTGGACCACAATGGCTTCTGCTGTGTAGGCGCTATTGATGGCCCTGCTTTTCTTCCTTGTTCCTAGACATCTGTTTTGCCAGTCTGGGTGGAGTAAAATGGAAGTGGGACCTTTGCGGGGTGTTCCCAAAGTCTTGGGAAGCTGGGCACTCACACAGTGGTATTTCCTTTCCAACTGAGGGTAACTCTTCTAGCTAGGGGTTCCCTCTTAAGACATGGGACAATGTAAGCAAACTGAAGCTCTCCCCTCCCTGCACATCTTTTTGTGCAGTTATTCTTGGGTTATTTTGTTCTACTGTGTTGCTAATGTTTCTTAAGTGGACACCACACTCTCTCAGAGCTGTTTATATTTGTGGATAATTTTGGAATTGGTGATCTTTGTGGGAGACAGAGTGATAGGTCTCCTGTACCACCATCTTGATGAAGTCTTAGGTGGGAACTTCCCACGATGAAATCTGCTTCTGGGTCCTCTTCTTAGTATTTCTGATATAAATCTTATAGCATTTCTGAGAAATACTTAGATATTTCTGATAGATTCTTTCATATATCTGGTGAGTTACCACATACCTTCCATCAGTATTTCTACTTTACCTGCCTCAGTTTTCCTTCAGTGAACACCTTTACATGCTCCAGGTACTCTATCTTCACTGCAAATTCAGTTGTACCTGTTTTCCTCTGCTAGGTATTGTCACTTTTTTTTTTTTTTTTTTTTGCAAGGAACTAGAGCCCTTGAGATGCCAAGATATTGCAGTATTGTTTGAAAAATGCTGTTTTTCTCTCTTAAATTATTATTGTTCAAATTACATCTTTTCTAGAAAGCTAACAAAATAACACTATAAAAAAAGAAAATTTAGTTAAAAATTTAAAAGAAAACTCATTATATTTTTACCACTAATTCTCCCCTTCCCCCCTTTTTCTACTCTGATAAAATGCAGCCTCCTCACAACCGAAATATAATAAGGTAATAGTTGATTTTGCCATCATAGTAGTCATGTGGAAATTCAAGGTTGTTTATGGAAATAAGGAGACAATTAAGAATTAGTATTAGCGGGAGAACCAGGTATTAATTTTTCCTTATTGAACTTAGAAGAGTTATAGTATATACATACACATAAAAAAATACTTGAGTTTTGAAATAAAAGTGCTATATGGTAAGTTTATTATCAACTACCGTCCAAAATGCTAAAGGAGAAAACTCAAAGAAAAAAAACGATAAGTCTTCAGTTTACCTTACTTATAGGATCATGTAAAATTTTTGAGAAAATGACCATTTTGAATTGGATTACAAGTTGAGAATTGCAGGTTTGGAAAATGAGTTTTCATGTTTGTTTTACTGGCAGTTAGTGTCAAGCTTGGATACAGATGGTGTGTTGTTAATCTGTGAAAGCTGGGGCTGTCTTTCAAGTATTAAAACAAATCAACAATGTTGATTGCTCTGTAATTGAATATCCACAATTTCATTTTGCTTTAAATGTATATACTATTGCTAATGCTTATTGACAAATTTGTTATCAACCCATGACTTTGAGCTTCTGCAGCTATTTGAAGGACAAGAACACCATCTGACAGTCTTGCAAATGATTGAGGGTGACTTTATTTGAATGAATGCAGTATTCTAGCATAAAATAAATTGTTTATAGTGTTTCAATGCCCTTAAATATTAAAGACAGATTATTTTCAGAAAACCAAAATACAGTTAATAAGTAAGTCCTATAGTACTGCCTGATCCCTAGTTCGTCCAGCCTATAAGTTTTTATGTAAGCCTTATAATTATTCAATTTAAAAAAATATTATTCCACTTAAACACTATTTTCATTGCTATTTTCTAGAATAAAAATTAAGAGTTTATTTTTTCTTACAATCGCTAAATATATGTGAAGAAAAGCATATAAATGATTGAGAAGGCTCAGGGACTAAATAAATAATGCAATCCAAGTTAATATCTTAGTTTCCTCCTATCATAAAAGTAACTGATAATTAATATAAAACTTTATAGGTCATTCAATTAGTTGGTGAGATGTTTAGTGGTGTATTGTTTATAATAGATGCCTACAACAATAAACTAGTTTTAGCATTTGTTTAAAATCTATTCTACTATGGCTCTAAATAAATTAATTAAAACTGTGCTCTACCAGTAACTTGGATGACATGAAATCTGAAATTGTTGCTTAATAATAAGTCACTTAACTAACAAATAAACCTAATTCTAGCTAATCATTAAAAATCCACATATCAGTGGTGATTTTCAACATAAACTTTATGTATGAAATAATGATATATTTTATAATACAAGAGTTTTTGACAGAAGCTGGACATTGATTTTCCCATTTCCAAAGATTTTCATATCATCTCTGCCCATGAAATAAGTTAATGAGGAGAGGAGGAGCAAGATGGTGGAGGAGTAGGAGACCTAAATTTCGTCTTGTCCCAGGAATTCAGCTAGATAGGGATCAAACCATTCTGAACACCCACGAACTGAAAGGAGATCGAAGAAAAGAATAGCAGCAACTCTCTGAACAGAAAAGCAACCACTTTCTGGAAGGTAGGACATGCGGAGAAGTGAATCCGAGGTGATATTCGGGAAGACAGACGGCAGGGGGAGGGAGCCTTCGTCAGCCGCTTCTGGCAAGTGATAGAGCAGCAGAGCACAAAATCGGAATATTTAGAAGTCAGCTCCGCTGAGGGACGTCGCTCCAGTGGCTAAGCGGGGGGTGGAACCCTCATGGGACAGTGTGGTCTCAGGACCCTCGGGGTCACAGAAAGACCAGGGGTGCCTGAGTGTGGCAGAGCTCCCAGGTATTGGAGCAGGGAAGCCAGCTTCAGAGACAGAGCCAAGGAGTGGGCTCTCAGCTCAGGGTTGCCATAAACCGTGATCCGCGGCACAGTCGGGCCACTGCTCTTCCAGCAGGGACCCAACAAGCAGCAGATCCCGGGACACTCCCCTTCCTCCCTGGGAGTAGAGGCACGGGAGCGCACAACAGGGATCTACTGGGTTTGGAGACTCCACACGGGGTCGTGAGGCAGAGATAGAAATGCTCAGTCACAGGCCGGGTGAGCATGGAGTGCAGCTGGAGACCAGGGAGACAGGAGTGATTGACTGCTTTTCTCTAGGGGTCACTGAGGAGTGCGACCCCGAGTTCTCGGCTCCTCTGGGGTGGACATTATGAGGCCGCCTTTTCTTTCCCGTCCTCTAAAGCTGTACAGAAAGCTTGCAGGGAACAAAAGATCCTGAGAGCAAACCGGAGCAGATTTCTTAGCCTGGCCCCCGGCAAGGGCGGGGCAATTGCGCCTCCAGCAAAGACATTTGAGAACCACGGCAACAGGCCCCTCCCCCAGAAGATCAGCAAGAACAGCCAGCCAAGACCAAATTTACTGATCAATGAGAATGGCAGAACTCCAGCGCTAGGGGAATACTGTACATAGAATTCATGGCTTCCCCCCCCCCCCCGATTCTTTAGTCTTTGAAAGTTAATTTTTTAAATTTCCTTTTTCTTTTTATTCTTTTTTTTTTTTTATTTTTATTTTTGCCTTTTTCAACCAACATCTTATCAATCCCTTTTCAAAAACTCTTTTTTATTTTTCATTTTTAGAGTCATATTCTAACCCTTCACAGTAGTTAACATTATTTTTGGTATATATATATAAAAAATTTGGGATACAGTTTCTTCTAACAGACCAAAATATAACCTAAATCTCTACTGTATGGCTTTGTTCTAGTCTCTTGCCTGATCAAATTCTCTCCCTTTATTTTTTTTTTAATTCCTCTTCTTTCTTTTTCCAACCAACTTCTTATCTTATCAATTCCTTTTATAAAATCTTTTATGCTTTTCAACTTTACAGTCATATTCCATCCCTTCATCGTATTTACCCTTATTTTGTACATATATAAGTTTTTCTTTCTTTAAAATTTTGGGAGGCACTTTCTTCTGACAGACCAAAATACCCCCAAAATCTAGTGTGTGGCACTGATCTATGCACCAGCCTGACCATATTTGATCATACTCTTTTTTTTTGTCTTTTTCTTTTTCTTTTTTTTTCTTTTTTCTTTCTTTCCCTCTCTTTTCCCCTGGTTTCAGGTCCCTTCTGATTTATTTAGTGTATATTTTTCTGGGGTCATTGTTACCCTGTTAGCATTTTGTTCTCTCTTTCATCTATTTTCCTCTGGACAAAATGACAAGACAGAAAAAATCACCTCAACAAAAAGAACAAGAGGCAGTACTGACTACCAGGGACTTAATCAATATGGACATTAGTAAGATATCAGAACTACAGTTCAGAATGACAATTTTAAAGATACTAGCTGGGCTTGAAAAAAACATGGAAGATATTAGAGAAACCTTTTCTGGAGAAATAAAAGAACTAAAATCTAACCAAGTCGAAATCAAAAAGGCTATTAATGAGGTGCAATCAAAAATGGAGTCTCTAACCACTAGGATAAATGAGGCAGAAGAGAGAATTAGTGATATAGAAGACCAAATGATGGAAAATAAAGAAGCTGAGAAAAAGAGAGATAAACAACTACTGGATCATGAGGGCAGAATGCAAGAGATAAGTGATGCCATAAGACGAAACAACATTAGAATGATTGGGATCCCAGAAGAAGAAGAAAGAGAGAGAGGGTCAGAAGGTATATTGGAGAAAATTATAGCAGTGAAATTCCCTAATTTGGGGAAGGAAACAGGCATCAAAATCCAGGAGTCATGGACAACCCCTCTCAAAATCAATAAAAATAGGTCAACACCCCAACATCTAATAGTAAAACTCACAAGTCTCAGAGACAAAGAGAAAAACCTGAAAGCAGCTCAGGAGAAGAGATCTGTAACCTACAACAGTAGAAACATTAGATTGGCAACAGACCTATCCAAAGAGACCTGGCAGGCCACAAAGGACTGGCATGATATATTCAGAGCACTAAATGAGAAAAATATGCAGCCAAGAATATGATATCCACTTAGGCTGTCATTGAATATAGAAGGAGAGATAAAAAGCTTCCAGGACAAACAAAAATTAAAGGAATTTGCAAACATGAAACCAGCCCTACAAGAAATATTGAGGGCGCCTGGGTGGCTCAGTTGGTTAAGCGACTGCCTTCGGCTCAGGTCATGATCCTGGAGTCTCCGGATCGAGTCCCGCATCGGGCTCCCTGCTCAGCAGGGAGTCTGCTTCTCCCTCTGACCCTCCCCCCTCTCATGTGCTCTCTCTCGCTCTCTCATTCTCTCTCTCAAATAAATAAATAAAATCTTTAAAAAAAAAAAAAAAAAAAAAGAAATATTGAAAGGGGGGCACCTGGGTGGCTCAGTTGGTTAAGCAACTGCCTTCAGCTCAGGTCATGATCGTGGAGTCCCGTGATCGAGTCCCACATCGGGCTCCCTGCTCAGCAGGGGGTCTGCTTCTCCCTCTGCCCTCTTCCTTTCGTGCTCTCTGTCTCTCATTCTCTCTCTCTCAAATAAATAAATAAAATCTTAAAAAATATATATATATTGAAAGGGGTCCTCTAAGCAAAGAGAGAGTCTAAAAATAACATAGACCAGAAAGGAACACCGACAATATACAGTAACAGTAACTTTACAGGCAATACAATGGCACTAAGTTCATATCTTTCAATAGTTACCCTGAATGTAAATGGGCTAAATGCCCCAATGACACAGGGTATCAGATTGGGTAGAAAAACAAGATCCATTGATATGCTGTCTGCAAGAGACTCATTTTAGACCCAAAGACTCCTCCAGATTGAAAATGAGGGGGTGGAAATCCACTTACCATGCTAATGGACACCAAAAGAAAGCTGGGGTGGCAATCTTTATATCAGACAAATTAGATTTTAAACCAAAGACTATAATAAGAGATGAGGAAGAACACTATATCATACTTAAAGGGTCTATCCAACAAGAAGATCTAACAATTGTAAATATCTATGTCCCTAACATGGGAGCAGCCAATTATATAAGCCAATTAATAACAAAAGCAAAGAAACACATTGACAACAATACAATAACAGTGGGGGAATTTAACAACCCCCTCACTGAAATGGACAGATCATCTAAGCAAAAGATCAACAAGGAAATAAAGACTTTAAATGACACACTGGACCAAATGGACTTCACAGATATATTCAGAACATTCCATCCCAAAGCAACAGAATACACATTCTTCTCTAGTGCCCATGGAACATTCTCCAGAATAGATCACATCCTAGGTCACAAATCAGGTCTCAACTGGTACCAAAAGATTGGAATCATTCCCTGCATATTTTCAGACCACAATGCTTTGAAACTAGAACTCAATCACAAGAGGAAAGTCGGAAAGAACACAAATACTTGGAGGCTAAAGAGCATCCTACTAAAGAACAAATGGGTGAACAAGGAAATTAAAGAAGAATTAAAAAATTCATGGAAACCAATGAAAATGAAAACACAACTGTCCAAATCTTTGGGATGCAGCAAAGGCAGTCCTAAGAGGAAAGTATATAGCAATATAAGCCTTTCTCAGGAAACAAGAAAGGTCTCAAATACACAACCTAACCCTACACCTAAAGGAGCTGGAGAAAGAAAAGCAAATAAAGGCTAAACCCAGCAGGAGAAGAGAAATAATAAAGATCAAAGCAGAAATCAATGAAATAGAAACCAAAATAGCAGTAGAACAGATCAACGAAACTAGGAGCTGGTTCTTTGAAAGAGTTAATAAGATTGATAAACTCCCTGGCCAGACTTATCAAAAATAAAAGAGAAAGGACCCAAATAAATAAAATCATGAATGAAAGAGGATAGATCACAACCAACACCACAATTATAACAAACAATACAAACAATTATAAGAACATATTATGAGCATAATACCCTCCAGTTCCATCCACGTCATTGCAAATGGCAAAATTTCGTTCCTTTTGATGGCTGCATAATATTCCATTGTACATATATACTACATCCTCTTTATCCATTCATCTGTCGATGGACATCTTGGCTCGAACTGGAGGGTATTATACTGAGCAAAATAAGTCAATCAGAGAAAGACATGTTTCATATGATCTCACTGATATGTGGAATTCTTAATCTCAGGAAACAAACTGAGGATTGCTGGAGTGGTGGGGGAAGGGAGGAATGGGGTGGCTGGGTGATAGACATTGGGAGGGTATGTGCTATGGTGAGCACTCTGAATTGTGTAAGACTGTTGAATCACAGACCCGTACCTCTAAAACAAATAATACATTATATGTTAAAAAAAAAGAAGAAGAAGAAGAAGAAGAAGAAGAAGAAGAAGATAGCAGGAAGGGAAGAATGAAGGGGGTGGAATGATAGGGGGAGATGAGCCATGAGAGACTATGGACTTTGAGAAACAAACTGAGGGTTCTGGCGGGGAGGGGGTGGGGGCATGGGTTAGCAAGGTGATGGGTATTAAAGAGGGCATGTAATGAATGGAGCACTGGGTGTTATATGCAAACAATGAATCATGGAACACTACATCAAAAAGTAATAATGTAATGTATGGTGATTAACATAACATAAAAAAAAAAAAAAGAACATATTATGAGCAACTATATGCCAGCAAATTAGATAATCTGGAAGAAATGGATGCATTCCTAGAGATGTATCAACTACCAAAACTGAACCAGGAAGAAATAGAAAACCTGAACAAACCTATAACCACTAAGGAAATTGAAGCAGTCATCAAAAATCTCCCAACAAACAAAAGCCCAGGGCCAGATGGCTTCCCAGAGGAATTCCACCAAACATTTAAAGAGGAATTAATACCTATTCTGAAACTGTTCCAAAAAATGATATAGAAGGAAAACTTCCAAACTCATTTTATGAGGCCACCATTACCTTGATCCCGAAACCAGACAAGACCCCATCAAAAAGGAGAATTACAGACCAATATCCTTGATGAACATGGATGCAAAAATTCTCACCAAAATACTAGCCAATAGGATCCAACAGGACATTAAAAGGATTATTCACGACCAAGTGGGATTTATCCTTGGGCTGCAATGTTGGTTCAACATCCACAAATGAATCAATCTGATATAATACATTAATAAAAGAAAGAACAAGACCCATATGATCCTCTCAATAGATGCAGAAAAAGCATTTGACAAAGTACAGCATCCTTTCTTGATCAAAACTCTTCAGAGTATAGGCATAGAGGGTACATACCTCAATATCATAAAAGCCATCTATGAAAAACATGCAGCGAATATCATTCTCAATGGGGAAAAACTGAGAGCTTTCCCCCTAAGGTCAGGAACACGGCAGGGATGTCCACTATCATCACTGCTATTCAACATAGTATTAGAAGTCCTAGCAACAGCAATCAGACAACAAAAAGAAATAAAAGGCATCTGAATCATCAAAGAAGAAGTTAAACTCTCACTCTGTAGCTGATATGATATTTTATGTGGAAAACACAGAAGACTCCACCCCAAAACTTCTAGAACTCATACAGGAATTCAGTAAAGTGCAGGATATAAGATCAATGCACAGAAATCAGTGGCATTTCCATACACCAACAACAACACAGAAGAAAGAGAAATTAAAGAGTCAATCCCATTTACAATTGCACCCAAAACTGTAAGATACCTAGAAATAAATCTAACCAAAGAGGCAAAGAATCTATACTCAGAAAACTATAAAATACTCATGAAAGAAATTGAGGAAGACACAATGAAATGGAAAAAATTTCCATGCTCATGGATTGGATGAACAAATATTGTGAAGGTGTCAAAGCTACTTAGAGCAATGCACACATTCAATACAATCCCTATCAAAATACCATCCAATTTTTTCAAAGAAATGGAACAAATAATCCTAAAATTTGTATGGAACCAGAAAAGACCCCGAATAGACAGAGGAATGTTGAAAAAGAAAAGCAAAGCTGGTGGTATCACAATTCTGGACTTAAAGCTCTATTACAAAGCTGTAATCATCAAGACAGTATGGTACTGGCACAAAAACAGATGCATAGATCAATGGAACAGAATAGAGAGCCCAGAAATGGACCCTCAACTCTCTGGTCAACTAATCTCCGACAAAGCAGAAAAGAATGTCCGATTGAAAAAAGACAGTCTCTTCAACAAATGGTGTTGGGAAAATTGATCAGCCACATGCAGAAGAATGTAACTGGACCATTTCCTTACACCACACACAAAAATAGATTCAAAATGGTTGAAAGACCTAAATATGAGACAGGAATCCATCAAAATCCTAAAGGAAAACACAGGAGCAACCTCTTCCACCTCAACCGCAGCAACTTCTTCCTAGAAACCTCGCCAAAGGCAAGGGAAGCAAGGGCAAAAATGAACTATTGGGACTTCAAGATAAAAAGCTTTTGCACAGCAAAAGGAAGTCAACAAAACCAAAAGACAACTGACAGAATGGGAGAAGATATTTGCAAATGACATATCAGATAAAGGGCTAGTATCCAAAATCTATAAAAACTTTATGAAACTCAACAGCCAAAGAACAAATGATCCAATCAAGAAATGGGCAGAAGACATGAATAGACATTTTTCCAAAGAAGACATCCAAATGGCCAACAGACAGATAAATAAGTGCTCAACATCGCTCAGCATCAGGAAAATCCAAATCAAAACCTCAATGAGATACCACCTCACACCAGTCAGAATGGCTAAAATTAACAAGTCAGGAAACGACAGATGTTGGCGGGGATGCAGAGAAAGGGGAACCCTCTTACACGGTTGGTGGGAATGCAAGCTGGTGCAGCCACTCTGGAAAACAGTATGGAGGTTCCTCAGAAAGTTGAAAATAGAGCTGCCCTACGACCCAGCAATTGCACTACTGGGTATTTACCCCAAAGATATAAATGTCATGATCCAAAGAGGTACATGCATCCCAACATTTATAGCAGCAATGGTCACAATAACCAAACTATGGAAAGAGCCAAGATGTCCATTAACAGATGAATGGATAAAGAAGATGTGGTGTATATACACAATGGAATATTATGCAGCCATCAAAAGGAATGAAATCTTTCCGTTTGCAATGATGTGGATGGAACTGGAGGGTATTATGCTGAGTGAAATAAGTCAATCAGAGAAAGACATGTATCATATGATCTCACTGATATGAGGAATTCTTAATCTCAGGGAACAAACTGAGGGTTGCTGGAGTGGTGGGGGGTGGGAGGGATGAGGTGGCTGGGTGATAGACATTGGGGGGGGGGTATATGCTACGGTGAGTGCTGTGAATTGTGTAAGACTTGAATCACAAACCTGTACCTCTGAAACAAATAATACATTATATGTTAAAAAAAAGAGAAGATATTAGGAAGGGAAAAATGAAGGGGGGCAAATAGGAGGGGGAGATGAACCATGTGAGACTATGGACTCTGAGAAACAAACTGAGGGTCTAAAGGGGAGTGGGGTGGGGGGATGTGTTAGCCTGGTGATGGATCTTAAAGAGGGCATGTACTGAATGGAGCACTGGGTGTTATACGCAAACAATGAATTGTGGAACACTACATCAAAAACTAATGATGTAATGTGTGGTTATTAATGTAACATAATAAAATAAATTAAAATAAAAAAATAAAAAAAAGAAATGTTAATGACTCATTAATTATTTAGATAACTTAGAAATACAACGTGCCCTGGCATAAAGTAGCTGCTAAAATAAGACAGCTGACCAGTTTTTATTACATTCAATATATCATATATTTATGGTTTTTGTTAAGATTTACTGTTGGCTCAAAAAAATTCACAAAAGATAAAGTGGACTAAAAACCTTTTAAGTTTATTTCTTGCTCTTATTATAGTAATGAGTAGGTCCAAATGTCTGTCTGACTGCCTTCCTCCATGTGGTCATTCAGGGATCCAGACTGACAGAGGACCTGCCATCTTTAACACATGGCTTCCAATGTTACCCTATGGCTTATGTCCTTTTCTCTCCATCAAGATGGAAGAAGAAAACAGTATATGGGAAGTGTTATGAACCATATCTGCAAGTGGAGTTCATCACTTGAGCTACATTCAACTGGCAGTTTAATTGACTAGAACTTAGTCACAGGACATCTAAGTAAAAGAGAATGGGTAATGTAGGCTACATGTGTATCCAGTAATAGGGAGAGATCATTGATTTTGGATAGTTGTCACAAGTCTCTTTTACCAGTGCTTTCTGTGAGTGACTCCATTTAACTGTTTCAACATCCATATTATATGTTGTTTTGTGAATAAATAAGATGAAACTAAAAAATTAAATGGCTTGACTAACCTATAAACTGATAGAGCCAAGATGCAGGTCTGTCTGATACATGACACTTCTGTTCTTTGTCATTTTAACATTCTTTAATATGATTATTGTTAATTGATTATTTGCATAATTATTTTCATAATAATGTTTGAATGGATTATTCATAAGAAGAATTTCCATTCCTAATTATGAGTGTGCTACCTATTCTAATTCACCTACCTATATGTATATAAATATCCACCAGCGATATTATATCCTCTCATTCCTCAAATTCTTTTTTCTGTTACTTTGTTCGGTTAAAGGTCAGGTTTTGCTCTTTTTCTCAACATATTTTATCATTTTTCTTTTGTGGAAGTAGTTCTTATTTTCCCAAAGATAATCTCTACATTTTGAACTATGACAAAACCAAATACAGGAAGATTTTTATATGATAGAGATTCATGCAAGGTTAGTGGACAGATTTTTCTCTCTCTACAGTGGCTCTTTCATTTGTTCATTCAACAAATATTTGTGGAGCCCCTATTATGCATCAGTCACTTTTGTGATACAGAAAATAGGGTAGTTCCCAAAGCAGATAAAACCCGTTTCAATAAATGATCTTCCATTCTAATGGAGAACACAGATAATAAACAAATATATATTAGATGATATAACATAAGATCATTCAAGTGATTTGTTGAAAACTAAACCAAGTAAAGTAGAAAATTGTTTATTTTTTTCCCGAAACAATGAAATTTTAGATTAAGTTATCACTAAAGTTTCCTTTATCAAGATTTGGCATTTGAACAAAAATCTGAATGAAATTTAGGTAAGTGGGAACTACTAGATTTACTAGTATTTTAAACAGAACTTTCTCAAGTGGCAAGTAAGCAGTTAGGGAATTTGGCTGAGTTTTGTGATAAATTACAGACTGGATGAACTATGGAAAGCAACTTTGTAATGAGTGGCAACTCCAAGTAATGGAAAGGTTAATGAAATTTGTTGATGTAGATGCAGGTGATGTTTACTGCACTTCTAACTTGGAGGCAGAGGTGAACTGAATAAATTTGCAGGTGATCAAAATTTACCTGTGACTTAATTATATGATTGGGTAAAGGTTTCTGTGCATGGATATACATAGCTGACCAAATAATTGAGAATTTAATTGTTATTTTATGACATAAATAAATTGCACCTACCTTGTCAAGAGAAGTTCAGCCTTTTCGCATGTAGTGTTGTTCTCTATAAATTGCAAATTTTTTGTAATTATTATTAGTTCACTTCTTATAATGTAGATCATCCTATTAAAAAAGATTATTGGAATCATATAAAAAACAACACAGTCATACTATTACTTATAAAATGCACATCGAATAGTCTTTTGAGCTTTATGGAAATTTACATTTGTTGAATAGCTCCTTAGAAAAACTAGAATTACACCATTATTTATAAAAAGGAAAGCTTTCTGATTTCTGTTCATGAGTGTTAACCAAACCTAGTGAGAAGTACCAAGGACCAAGAAGATCAATTGATTTATGTTAAATCAATTTGTATTGGTTGGAAGAATTCAAGTTTAGTGTTGGAAAAACAATATGAAGCTCTAGTTTTTTGAGAATAGTGTTTAAAATCATCAGATATAGCATAAATGGCAGGCCATCAGAAAAAAGAGATGTCTTGAAATGGAATTTAAAGTGAATTTAAACAGTCATACATAGAGCAAAAAGTGTTAAGAATCCAATTTTATTGGTTGTTGCTGGCATTCACAAGTAGAAATATCAAAAGAAATAAAATTCAAGAAGAGTTGATATTTTATACAAGCTAAATACCAGCATCTGAAAGCTTACAATATAGAGTAGACATCCACGTATCTTTGTCAGAATGCACCAAATTGCCCTGTTGATATCTCCTATTGACATTGTTATTCTTAAGTACCTAAAAAAGGAAAAGTAAATCATTCATAAAAATCCCCAGTCGCAAGTTCAAAAGAAGAGTAAAGATGTGAGGTTGTGCTTGAAGCAGAATTTTAGATATTACAAGGTAAGGAAGGACCTTCCTTTCGATTTTATGTTAGTTCAATGGAAAGCATATGTTTTTTGACAACTAATGGTTTTTTCCTTTGCTCTGACTTCATTAACCATTCCTCAATCACTTTTCCTGGTGTCTCAATTTCTTTTCTTACAACATATTCAGTATATGTCACCTTCACGTGATGATTAAATTCTGAGTTTATAATTTCAAGTGCCATTATAACTATTTAAAATTCTGCATGCTGTTATCTGCTTCATTCATGATATTTATTATTTCCTATTCCCATCATGGTTAGAAGTTGTTTCATTTCCAATAGTAAGTTTCATGTATTTTTGTTTGTGTATGTATGTTTTTATTGTTAATTTCTAATTTTATAAATTCCAACAATACAGCCTGTATTTTATGTATTTTTGCAGTATTTTGAGAATTCTCTTATATCACAGTACATAGTCAAATTTAAATTTTGTATTTGTATCGTTACCTATGATAGTTAGATCTAGATTTTAATTTTTTTTTTTTTGAAGTGAAGAAGAACTTCACTATCTTTTTTTTTTTTTTTTTTTTTAAAGATTTTATTTATTTATCAGAGAGAGAGAGAGAGAGCACAAGCAGGGGGAGCGGCAGGCAGAGGGAGAAGCAGGCTCCCTCCTGAGCAGGGAGCCCGATGCGGGACTTGATCCTAGGACCCTGAGATCATGACCTGAGCCGAAGGCAGAGGCTTAACCAACTGAGCCACCCAGGCGTCCCTAGATTTTAATTTTTTGACTGCTTGAGTTATAAGTTATTCAGATAAGTGTGTTAAAATCTTCCAATTTGTGTATTTGCTTGTAATTTTATCACTCTTTGCTTTATAATTTTGAGGAATAAATTTTTAGGTGTCTACATGTTGTTTTTTTTTTTTTTTTTAAGATTTATTTATTTTAGAGAGAGGGAGAGTGAAAGAGAGAGAGCTCAGGGGGTTGTGGCAGAGGGAAAGGGAGAGAGAGACTCTACACTGAGCATGGAGCCCCACACAGGGCTCGATCTCAAGACCCTGAGATTGGGACCTAAACCCAAACCAAGAGTCAGTGCTTAACGGACTGTGCCACGCAGGCACCCAGGTGTCTATAAGTTTAAATAGTCTTGTTAATTTGGTCCTTCAATCAATTTCTCTACTAAATTATTTCACTTTCAGTACTGAATATTAATGTATCTGATTTTCACTATATTTCTTATGTATCTTTCTTCATCCTTTTGTTTTCAAATGGACGGTATTGTTTTGTTTTTATATCAGTATTCATTTAAACTTAACATGTTTAATTTTTTCTCTCTTTTTTTCCTACCATAACTTTTTGGCTACTTCTTTCTAGGTTATTTTTTTTTCTTATCAAATATTTTGCATTTTTCATTTTGCTTATCTGTTTCTTCCGGAACTCTTTATAAAAAAGACATTGCTTCTTCTCAAGTTATTTTGAGTATTCTTAACTTCTCTTGTTTTCAGTTTTCCTCTCTTTATTGCTTTGGTTTCTATTCTGGATTACCATCTTAATTCTAGGTTAACTTTTTTCTAATTCTCTCTTCAACAGATTTTCCCTCTTGTTGACTTAAAGAGAAAGTATGTATTTTTCACAACAAACCCTTTAATTGGTCCTTTATATAGCCATTTCCTCTTGTAAATAAATGTTTACTCTTGTAAATAAATGTTTACTCTTATTGTAAAGATTAAATTCTGTCTTTTATCTGAGACTTTATATATATATATGAGTTATGAAATAAAAATATTATTGAATATACTAGTTGCTCATGTAATTGAGTTTCCTAGTGCTGTTTGCAAAATTTGTCTTACTGCTCATTTTGCTTGTGAATTATTTTTTCTGTGACTTGTTCCCATATTTGATTTACTGCCTCTTCAATCCAGCTCTCTGGGATGCATAGTAATAAAGTTTCAATTTAGAAAGCCAGGCACTTAACACTCTATCCTCTGGATGGCTTGGTTTATGGTGGCTAAGTGACTTGCAGAAATCTTTAAAGGATTCTGTATCAGGAGCTCAGCTTCTATCTCTGTTGTAGATTGGTCAGAAATATTCAGCAGTAGCAGTAGCTAGAAAATCCTTGTGGAGAGGTAGTTCATGTCATTGGTCCATTTGGAGCCTCTCTAACTACTGCATAGTGCATTGTGAAAGCAACGGTGTGTCTGAGGATAAAAGCTGACTTCTATCTATCTACTGGCTGAGTCATCCTGTCCACTGGGTTAGTACCTCTTCTACAAATGGTAATTTCTGATGGACAGTAATATTTCTGATGCAGACATTCTCACATTTTGTGCCTATTCCTATTATACCACCCACATGCCTCTTCTCCAGAATTCCTTTTCATCAGACTTCCAGAGTTGCTACTTCCAGACACCTGACCAACTAGCATGCCCTATACTACTGCTTATGAACTCATGCATATTTTTAACTCATTAAACTTCTCTTCCACCCAATGTAAATGAAAAAGTACACCTTAATAAATTTTAGCCACTAGCAGGATCTCTCCTAATCACTGATGGGACACTTTTTAGTTATCACTAATATAGGCACTTTCCAATTTTGTGGCTTGATAATAATTATTTCCTGTTCAAAAATTTGGGCTACATGGTCTTGATGATCCATGGTTTAGCCCTTAGCTTTTCACCAGGATCCAGTACCATTCCAGGAGCTATGTTTTGAATGTTGTTGACTGCTCAGTTGTAAATAGAATTCTCTTGCTCCTAAACGTGGGGGATATGTACTGCATCTCTCAGATTGAATTTGCTGGAAGATCCATCCATTGTCTTTATGACAGATACCTCTAGAACCATAGTATCTGTTAGGCCATATGGTCCAAGAGGCAGGACTACTTTTATTACAAGCTGGACATGAGCCCTTTGTTATTCTGCAAACCACACAGAACTAGAAGCCTCATGTGTCACATGATAAACTGGTTGGGATAGTATTGTCAAGCATGGAATATGTTGTTTCCAAAACCTGAAGAGTCCAGCCAACAGTTATGCATATTTCTTGGTTATGGAAGCTCTAAGATGCAACACATCTTTATTTTGAAGGGGATGCTTTGTCATGAAGTAGTTGAATACTTGTTTTGTAAATTCTTTACCTTGGAAACTCTGACAGGAACAGGAATCCCCATACATGAAACTCCACTTGGGCACTAATAATAAGCAAGAGCACATCCTGGGTTGAGAATTTTCATACACACAGATATTAGCTTTCATAAACTGGTTCTTGCAAGGTAAACAATACAGCAAATTCACATTGTTGTAGTCACTGTTAGTGTTACTTTGTTTTATTATCCAATACATATCCATTGTCCATTTCTGTTTCTTTTTAAACCTTAACCTAGTTCATTCATTTTCTCCCTCTGTGCCTGGCACCAACTTGAAAAATATGATGCATGTTTAATATCATAGGAAGCCAGGAGGCAATCAATCATCTGTTTAGGGCAGGCTCAGTGTATCTGGTAGAAGCTGTTGAATTTTTTTTTTTTTTTTTTTGCCTTCTCCCAATCTAGCCTGATTGTTCTAAAACAGTTTTATAGGGTTTCTTCAATTCTTTGCTGTTAAAAATTCCTTTTACAATAAACAGAAAATTATACAACAAATTCAGATTTCAGTCTAGGAAACAGAAATAATTCTGGGTATTTCAAGCTGAAATTGATTTAACAGAGGGGACTGCATGTTTGCCAAATCATTAGTGAGTCTAGAGGAATGGAAATTAGGTCCATTGTCTATAACAGCACATCACTGCTGCCATGACCCAGGCCAAGAAACTGCTGTTGCCCCTGATCCCACTGCTATGAACACAGAGCCACCACACTCATGAAGGTTGTGACTCAGCTAGGAGATTCTGCTTGCAGTAAGTGTAGAATAATCCACTAACGATTGAGATTGCTACTGAAATGTTGCCTTCTCTGTTCTTCCGCCTTCTGAATCTAACACAACTGTTTCAAGAAGACAGAGTCTGAATTGTACCCAGTCCTCTGGCTGCATGCAAGTCTCTCAACTTGTATTGTGATTTTCCACTCTCAGTCATGCAACAGTGATATTAGAAAGGAGTGAGGGTAGGTGTTACGTCAGCAGATAGCATCTTAAACAAAGAACATAAATGATGAGTGTTTGTAAAGGAATTCAAACACCATCTTCTCTTACACAGAGGTAAATGTACTAAATGTGGAAACCTGGAAAAACCATGTTGTGACTTCTCGGCAACCATCTCCTATCTTAGTGTCCTGGAGCAACCATAACAAAATGCCACAGCTAGGTGGCTTAAAGAGTAGATTTTATTTTCCTCACATCTGGAGGCTTGAAGTCCAAGATCAAGGTGTTGACAGATTTGATTTCTTTTAAGGTCTCTCTTCTTGGCTTGCACACGGCCACCTTCTCACTGTGTCCTCACATTTTCTTGGGGCGTGCATTCCTGGTATCTCTGTGTGGGTCCTAATATTCTCTTCTTATAAAGACACCGGTTATATTGAGTTATGGCCCATCCAGATGGCCTCATTTTAAGTTTATCACCTATTTAAAGGCCCTTTCTTCAAATACAATCACATTCTGGGGTATCAGAGGTTAAAGTTTCAATGTCTGATCTGGTGGGGGCACAATTCAGCCCATAAATCTCCCCTCCCACATATTTTATTATTTTACAAGCAGATTAGGATCATTTGTATTCTCATAGTCATTATGAAATTATATGAAAGCCATGCTCATGTACATTTATAGTAAATTTGACACTAAAGAATTAAAATTTATGTATATATAAATTGCTCACCCAAACTTACAAAATTTCTAGCTGAGTTATTTACACACCACATTAAAGACATTCAGAAGTGAAGAAGTCCTTTTACATTGTACAACGTATATCATTGCCAATTTATTTGTCATGACCCTAGCAATTCACAATGTCTAATTTTACTGTGAGAAACAAACCCAGTTTCTAAGGTTATGAGATACAGAGATAGATTTTTCACTTGGTTCAAACTAATTAATTTCTTTTCTTTCTAGATAGAAGGAGGAAACAGGTGCTTGCATGGTTTATGAAAGAATATAGCTCACAATTATTACAATAAAATACCAGAATTATGTTGATCTACATTCAGTGGTGAAAACATTATAACCATAGCAAAATCAAGTTAGTAGATGAGTGTTCTTAAATTCTAACTAGCCTTTGAATAAAGTTTAAATTATGCTAATCTAAAAGTTTCTCAAATGCTCCCATTGCTCATTATCTTTCAGCAAATTGTAACTGTTTTGTGGTACTGATGAACTACATTTTGGAATTGAGGGCCACTGGTGTTTTCATAAATTATTTAAATGTAAAAATTGCTGCATTGTGGTTCATGAGAGTCACTTTCATCACAGTGATCACAGTATGAAGATATAGTGACAGATCATTTCTAGATAGAATCAAGGTGAGAAGTTTGCTCCAATTACTGCACAGAATTCCAGTAATAAAAGGATATATTTTTGCTTAAATTGGCAACACAGAAGGAAAGGTCAGTTCTGGCACATATCTGAGTATAAAAGTGAGCTTATTAATTTGGCTTATTATACACAAATATAACAAATAGGCCATTTCTGATAAACTTACTGATTTCTATCCCAGGTTAAATGATGTATAAATTAAGAAAAAGTGATGTAAGATTATACAAAGCTACGATTTCCAAGTAAGTTTGGGTATATCTCAAATGAATAATAATTAATAATGATTTTGGATGTATTTTAGGGATTAAACCGTATCTCAATGATTATAGAAAAATAGATGATAGATAGATAAATATAGATATAGATAAATGGATACATACATATCCCAAATCCCAATATATCTAAATACATATCACACACACACACACACACACACACACACACACACACAGATGGGCATTTAGTTTGTTTCCATTTTCTTCTGGCTTTTGTGAATAATGCTGCTCTAAACTTTGTCTCTATATGTTTTGAAATATGATTCACATATCATATAATTCATTCATTTATAGTGTATAATGAATTTTTTTTAGTATATTCACAGATTTGTACAATCATCACCACAAACCTCTTTAGAATATTTTCATTACCCCAAAGGGGAAACTCTATACCAATTAGTAGTCCCAGCTACATCCTTTTACCCCAACCCCCAGAGTTAGGCAATCACCAATATACTTTCTATCTCTATAGATTTGCCAATTTGGACATTTCATATAAATAAAATCATACAATAAGTTGGTCTTTTGTGACTGACTCCTTTCATTTAGCATATTTTCAATGTTCATTGACATCCTTGCATGTATCAGCATGTCAGTCCTTTTTAGTGACAAACCATATTCCATTGTATGGAGTTATCATATTTTATTTATTCATCAGTTAATGGATGTTTGGCTTATTTCTATTTTTTGTTTATTATGAATAATGCTGCTACGAATTTTGTGTACATACGTGTTTATCAGGTATATATCTAGGACAAAAATTGTGGGGTCATATGGTAATTCTATGTTTAATCTTTTGAGAAACTTCCAGACTTTTCCAAAGTAAGAAGGTTCCAGTTTCTGACATCCTCACTACCACATTTTTTTATCTGTCTTTTTGAGTATTGTAATCTTAGCAGGTGTGAAATAAATGGAACTATGGTACAATTGTCTCTTATTCATATGTAAGTAGCAAATGCTGGTCAAGTTATCACTAATGATCCCTTAAACTGCGCTGGATAAGACATTCATGTGTGCTAATCTTGCCAATTGCCAACACTCTGAAACCACTGATTTAAATAATTAACAAGAGATATCAAAGAAGAAAGTCAAAGGACAAGGAAAGAGCAAAGCAATGATGTTCTATTTATTGGATATACCTTATTTTATTCATCCATTCATCAGCTGTTGGACATTTGGGTGGAACATGAAAGAACAGTAGGGAAAGGAAGATATAGTAGAATGAGGAAGGGGTAGGTTTTCATTTTGAAGGAATGAGATTATCATAAGGTACCAGAAAAATAATTTTTTATCTAGAATCCTATACTCAAGCAAATGATCAGACAAATTGGAAAACAAATGAAAACATTTTTAGGCATGGATATTTCAACAAACAAACCAGTAAAATAAAATAAAACTAAAACAAAGCATGGAAAAGAAAAGGAAAGAAAAGAAGAGAGACAAGAGAAGAAAAGAAAAGAAAAGAAAAGAAAAGAAAAGAAAAGAAAAGAAAAGAAAAGAAAAGAAAAAAAAAATGCTCAGACACCCTTTCTTAGGAAGCTATGCTAATTCAGTAAGGAATAAAAGGAAGGGAGGAACATAGAGCATCTTCAAAGGAAGATACTCACCAGAGCACAGAAAGTAAAAAAATCCCCAGGATACCAGGCAGGCACCTCTATCCCAGCAGCTCAATCTCAGAGAGATTGTGATGTTAAAGCTGTAGTCTCCTGAAAACAAACTGAAATCACAGGTTGTCTGACCTATTAGTGTGGAAATCTAAGAGGCTGGGGAGGGGGTGGAGTTAGTTTGGAAATACAGCAAAACTATCAGTGACTCTATATACAAAAAATGAAAATAAAAAGTTGTAGCTGAAGGCAATTTAGTGATAGTACACTGAGCAGCCCAAGTGTAAATATATATTCCTAAAATCAAAATACCATAAGCCCTGCATATTGATTTAACCCAGTGGTGGTTTAATGACAACTGAAGATATAAGGAGAAGGAAAAGGGTATGACATGACAAGAGAAATAAATCCTCATTTCCTTCAATAGGAAATCAATAGGTGTTTAAAAATGATTAATCATTATTGCAGTATGAGCATATAATTTAAAATTATGAGGGGGTATATGACAAACCTCATAGGACACAGTAAAAAATATCCTAACTACTTACTTCTAGGGAGATCAATGGCGAAGAATTGACTCTTCAATTGAAGGGTCAATTTTTCTACCTTGGATATTCTTCTTTGAATATTTTTAATATTAATTTGATTAATATGTATTCATATTATTTTTAAATTACAAATGATTTGTTTTATATGTGGTGATTCATACAGTGCTATCCTCAGTAATAAAAACAAAAACAAGCTAAAAAACACTGCTACGTTGCCTAGAGATTGTTTTCCAACTGGAAAATCCACTTCTGAACCTCATCTTTTATTTCCTCTTTCTTGCTTTAAAGATTTTTTTATTCTTAAACATTAAAGATAACTCACACTCAAAGCTATTTATTTATTTATGTTTATTTGCTTACTTATTTCCTTATTTCCTTTCAGGTTTATTATCACTTAGTCTATGGCTAGCACTAAATCCCAGGAATCTTACATTCGGTTGACTTGATGTCCAGTGTTCCAATCTTGCTTGCATGCCTCTGCCAGAGAAATCTGTGTTGATTTCATGGATCTCTTTCCATCCAGGGTATCTTTGTTGATGATCTTCTTCTCTTCTTCCTTTCTGATTTAAATTCCCACCCCTGGGTGCCACTATCTGCATAAAGACTTTCTATGTTAAAAAAAAAAAAAAAAAGTTCAATTAGCCAACATATAGTACATCATTAGTTTTTGATGTAGTGTTCAATGATTCACTAGCTGCATTGAACACCCAGTGCTCATCACATCACGTGCCATCCTTCTTTAAATAATCAATATGCTATAGTGGAACATTTAGGGGCAGCCTCCCCTTGGCCCCTCCACATTGAAGAAAGTGATATAAATTTCTGGCTTGTAATAAGGCAACGATCCACATTTTATTCAGAAACAATAAACAAATTAGCTTCAAGAAAACACATCTGGTCACAATCAGAAGTAGTACCTCTGAATGCTACAAGATAGGTTGAAAGGCCAATAAATATATGAATATTAACTATATAATTGTTTATTAGAACATTCTTAATCTGATCGATGTGGTATTTGAATGCAGATATTGTTTTTAAATTATTCAATACACAGTTGTTACTGAAGAGTTGCCCCTAGGCCATATAAAGCAATACCTCTGTTCTTATTATTGAAGGTTCTGGTCAGTCAGAGACTTTCTTTATGGCCTGGGCTATTGCTGAACTTAATTTTACTTGCTACTTGTTTTTGGTTTTGTTTTGTTTTTTGAAGTAATATTACCATTTTCAATATTACCGTTCAGAGAATAACTTTCCCACTGGTTCATTGCAATGATTTTCCCATTTAGAACAGTATTATTTGAAAAGCACATTGACTTAGATGATAGCAAAGACATCTTTGAGTGTTAGTGCTCCAAGACCCTAATGGACCATCCAAGAGCAATGAATGGATGATACTTTAACTGATAATGTTAGCTTAAGAGGATAATAATAAGTATTGATGACAATGAAGCACACAGTCTTGGCAAACACCTTGGAGCCACAAGAACAGTTTGCTAATATCTGCAACTGCTGTTTCCAGACTAGGTTTCAGAGACTCCTGGAACTGCTCTAAAGAGAGGATGAAGGAAATACTGGGTCAACCAACTACAGACACCGTTAGTTTAACAGTAACAACGTTAGAACTCTGTGGTTTTACAGAAAGTTGGAAAATATACAGCTAATTAATTTTTTTATAATAATCTTGGATGAATTAAACTCAATTCTTCTAACCTTGCACTCAATTTCTGGTTTGAAAACAACAGATAAGTGCCCAGTGAAACCTATTAACTGCTTGGCTTGCTTGAGATTCTCTGGATCCATCTGTCTCCACTATGATAGATAGTGGAAAACCACATGCCTTGTTTTCATAAACACATATGTAGAGAGCAGATGAAAAGGAAGATCCACATATATCAACACTTCCCTATTTACTACAATTAACAAAACTGTGCATGGTTTTAGTTTTGGCCATCTTCTTACTACTGAAATTGCCAACTATGTTTTTGTAAATTTTATCATAATATTAATTGTCTTATGAGTATTAATATTCTCATGGCTTTTTACATGCAAACTCAAGTTTTAATACTTACTATAATTATTTCCCTTTTTGATAGTCACATTATCACACTTTCTCAGCGGGAGCTCTACATGTTTAAAAGATATCTTGAGTTTTTCTCCATCCCAATTCATGGAAACAGCACTCTCAATGGAGGTCTAGATATTTTTAATGGAAAATAGTATTACTGATAAAAATATGGGCAGTAGAATTCATTGAATATCATTCCACAATACTGGTACTAAGTAGGTTGGCCCACTCTAGGTCACTGAGGTTACTTACAAAGCCAAAAATTGTTTGTTTTTGTAATGAAATGATTTCACATTAGTAATTCTCTTTTAAATTTAATTATATAAAATATTTTACTCTAATTTTACTTAATGTAAATTGCTATTTTTTCTATGTTTACTAAAACTTTTATGTCTTCAGTCTCTTATAATTGTATATTTGCCTTTTTTATAACTCCTATACAACTCACAGATTTTCATTTTGTGGTCAGTTTATTGAACTGGAAGTTCTTTAGTAAAACTCTTACTGTCTAATTACAATTTAAAATAATTTATGAAGTGCTATAAATTTCTTATTTCAAATAATCAAATTAAATAAGGATTTATAGAACAGAAAATGATGTTAAAGTTAAATATAGTCTTTATTTTACCAGATAGTTTAATTTTATGACTTTATTTCCCTTTTAATGCAGATTTTCTCATTCCTACATCATCACAATGCGGATAATTTACATTAATTCTGCCTAGAAAATAATATATTTTATAACATAATTACTCAATTCAAAGAAGGAATCAGATATTAACATAAGAAGAAATTGAATATTGCTCATGATTTTATTTACAAAAAAAAATAATAATGGCAGAAAATGCCTCTTTCCAGCTATCACTAATCAGGCTGTCTAGTTTTTGAAGGTCAAAAGGAAGACAATAATAGAAGAGAAGTTAGCCAATCAGTCAACTCAGTGATGGTAAGCACAAAGGTCAAATGTAATTATAAAGTAGTGGGAAGGAATACCAAGTGGAATTTTAATGTTTGATTCCTTATAGTTAGATTTAAATATATATATATATATATATATATATATATATATATATATAT